>NC_088846.1:14253565-14656065 GCF_904066995.2 Poecilia reticulata | reverse complement strand
GCCGGGCGATTTGGCGTGGCGGTGGATGATGATGCGCAGCTGAACGTAGTCATGTTAGGAACGCTGGAAGAAGAAAACAGACAAATACAAAGCATGACCATCACATGACTGTAAACGTTTCTTTAAGTTTGAGGTGAGATCTAAAAATATATATCTATATATTTTGACTTTGGGGAGTACATGTCTAAATAAATATTTTATATGCAACACTTGTTTCAGTATTTTAGTGAGGGTTTATACATTCATATATATATATCTATATATAGATATAGATGTATATATGCTACTGCACATCTGGGAGGAAGCTGTTGGTTGCCATGTTGGTAGTTTGTACAGTTAATAGCACACATTCAGCTGCACAGAGCCAGCGGCGGTGGTGGGCATGTCATCGTCATGGATCTGGGAGGGTCTTCCACTTGAAATCCAGGCCCACATCTGACACCAACAAGAGCTAATGGTAGATTAGTTCAACTTCCACTTCACCTCCTGCAATACTGCATTACTGTGAATCGTACATTATAATTAATGTGACACTGAAAGTCAAAAGGCAAGACCAGCATATAAGTATCTTTTTACAGACGTTTATATTGTGTATATGAGATATGTGTGTGGAGTTAAAGTAGTGCATGAAACTGGATATGTACATTGTCAGCCGACAGCAGAATGGGCCGATTTGGTGAAAGAATGGGAGTGAGTAAGGCGGTCAGAAACAGCGAAGCACTTTTTTTCTTTTTGTGGGTTTATTGATGTATGATAGGGGGACAAAAACATTGAAATAGTTTGAAATATTGAAAATATGATTTAATATTTTTATGTTTGCAGCTGATTTCACTGCATTCAAACACACTCATGTATGCATTATGAATTGTGAGATAAAAAAAATATGCATTGATTCTAAAATTCAGAATGAAGTTAGTGATTGTTTAAGAATAAAGATTATGTTATCAAAAAAATTACCCTCTGAGTGATTGATTCAGCAAGTTATTGATTCATCTTTTTTTTTTTACTGTATCTCTCTTTCAAGTGTTGCCAGGTTCGAAGACACCGTGCGCAATCCCTCTCCTGCAGGAGAACTGACATTAGATGCACAACTTTGCGTCACTTTTCAGTGTAAAATTGGGACACCAGCTAGCATTGCAAGACATTATTGTCAGTGAAAAGAAGACAAAGCACCCAACCTGACACTTCAAAGCTAATACAGAAACAGACAAATCAAGGTGAGAAAAACACTTGACTGGCAGTTTAATTCCACACGCATTTCACTCGTCTGCACTTCAGCCAAGTGCAGATGGTGAAGATCCATCTTTAAGACACCGTTTTATCACAAATCATTCACTGACCTTGCTCAGGCTGGGAAAACATCACCACACCGACAGAGTAACACAACGGCCAACCAGCCGGATAATCGCACCAGTCAAAAGTGCGCTGTAGTTCCTCCATCACATGTATGTTTCACAAACCCTTGGCTTGACTTTTGATTTGTTTCCTTCTGGTTTAAAGATGATTATGCGGTAAAAATGCTGTTGTAGGGGTTAAAATCAACGGATTTGACACTAATTACTGAACACTGTTGCACAATGAGGTGCTTTAATTTACAGAGAAGAAACTCTGTTCTTTTCCGGTTTGGAAAATTAAAGAAAAACAGTATGAAAGCTAAATTCCAATAACAATCAAAGAATAAATTAGAGCAATAATTAACCCATTATTTAGATATATCTAAACATTAGTCAAAACTTTCCTTTAAATTACCGAACTATAAATCACCACTCAGAGACGTTTTATTGTTTTCCTTGTGATGCCACACATTAAACTATTTTCTCTTAAACACAGATTTTATTTCACAGAGCAGCTCCACTGATTGCACCGATAAAGAAAACATCTCAACAAATACAATTTGTGACCCGTATCACTCACAAGAAAGGATTTATCTTCTCACCAACCCCAAAATCCAATGTGTCATTTTAGGATGGCGCTCCTTCCCCCTTAATACTCTGTTGTCATGGAAACAGACCTTTCGTGTCTTCTGCAAGGAGAATACGGAGGAGGAGGAGGATGAATGCTCCCCTGGCTTTTCGGACGTCTCTTGTATTCTCTCCTGCATGTTGGCTGCAGTGCAGAACAGCAGGAGTGTGTGTGCATGTGTGTGTTTGTGTGTTGAAGGGAGGTTGATGTGTTCTTTTCTATTTTGGAGTTTCCCTCGGTCACAGCAAAGAGCAAAGACGAGTACAAGCCTGCATCCAGAAAGACAATGTCTATTCTCAATGAGAAAGAGACTAAGTGAACAAGAAGCCTAACAAGAGTAAGTTTGAAAGAAACTACTGAAGCAATCTTGTATTTTTTTCTGTTTAATTTATAAATGTTGTTAAGCTTTTTTTTTTTACCCCCTTTAATATGCTTTAATTTACAATTTGTTTGTATTATGCTTCTTCACATCCAGTACTTGCTGCTACTCCTATTTAGGCAGTAATTTAGAATACAATACTGACTGCTGCTTTTCCTCTGTTTCAAACAAACGTGATATAGTCAGTAATTAATGCAACAAAAAACTATTTTGTACTCTATGATGTGTGAAAAAATTAATTGCAAAGTGTAATAATAAAATAATGTCTTATTTATCCGCCAAAATCTCTGGAGTGATAAACGATGCTCCTCTCTATGGCAATCTATAGGTCAGACAGTTGTCACGGTAACAGGACTTGTCTAATTAGCACTTGCATAATTTTGGCATACCAAGACATTTTTGAATCGTTTCTTACGAAAAACATTCTGGAGCAGTTTTAGAAATGACTTCCTTCCTCGTGCAACGAGTTGATTTGTCCAAATGTGAAAGATACTTTCAGAAACTACACGTACTGCAATCAAAGTTCAGATAATTCTGTTTTTGTTCTGTCATCTTCAATTTAGTTTATTTTTACCGCTCCAACTTACAAGTCTTACCAATACATCTGTCCAGAACTGTAAGTGATTTTTTTTGTATAATCAGCCAAGTTGAGAAAAATAGTTCAATTTCTGGAGACATTTTACATCAATGCAGACAATTTTCCAAGGTCTGTGAAAAATGTATGTGATATGCTTTAATTTATTTTTCAAGTCACATCATCTTAACTGGCTGATTCGTCTTCTTGCCCTTCAGTGTCTGAGTCTTTTTTTTGTTTTGTTTGTTTTGCACCACTGCTAGAAACTGTGAGCACCCGATGGAAGGTTTGAAGCTTTATATATCTGTCATATAAGTGACAAAACGTTCAGAATGTTAAATGACAAACATTCTACTTGGAAAATATCCCCGCTCATATTGAAATGTCCCTTTTTGTGGTTCTATAAAAGTTTATATTCAACTTGTTCTTGTAAAGCAACTGTGCTAACATGGCAGATTTGTAGAATAAGTGTTTTGGGATTCCAAAGGTTAACGCTGGCACATTTTACAGCTTCTCTGTGACAGTAAAATCCCGTCCCCAAAAAGCTGTCGCGTTTACTGTTTCAGGGGTTAGATTTTATGTGTGATTGGTATTAGTTCACAAGGTAATTATCTTGTTTATTTCTTCCTGTGTGTACAACATCATAATACAAATTACCAATTCCCCTAGGTAGAAAATGCAGTGGATATTGCATTCACCAAGAGTGGTACAATGACAGAAATCATTGTTCAGTTTCTTAACACGTGTTTATTTGTCTTCTAAAGCCTCGTGAGTGTGCAGCAGAAAAACACCCCAAAAGACATTCATTTCCCATCTCTGGCTGTCTTCTTTTGAGCTTTTTGTTTTGAAATGTGCCTGTCTGGGCCTCTGGGATCCCACTTGTCTCTCTCTTTTTTTTTTTCTCACACTACTTGGATCTGAATGAGGGAACTCCTACTTAGAAGTAGGGCGTTCAGTGCTGCTCATTAAAAATAATTAGCCTGTGTTCAATTAAGACTCAGTTATGCTCCTTTGATGTAGCCGGGTCGTTATTTCCCATCCAAATGCCTGAGAGTGATAATAAGCGTCTGAATGAAATGAGCTTTCACTTTTAATAGGGCTGAATCTAAACCTGCTGGCTCCGCTGGTTCACTTTATTCAGACCGTAGAGAAGCCTCTACTACACCCACACAGATTTCTAAATCTCTCCACAACATAACAAGCTCTGTGTTTTTCACACTTATGTGCTATTAATTTATTAAACGAGCTCTCCAGCATGTGCTGGAAGTGGTTCCTGTAGCAGGAAAAGTGTCCTGTTGAACTCATGTAGCCTCAGGAAAGAAAGGATGCCAAGCTAAGCTTTGACTGCGGTTCTGCTCCAACACGGTTCCTTTAATAATTTCCTCTCTCATCTCCTCGCTTATCCTCTTTATGCCTGTCATCCCGTCCCTTCCTCTGCTTTCTCACTCTGCTAATCTTTATTCCCGGTCCACCTTCACAATACATCAAACTTGCCTTCTGTTTAAATATGTTGCATCTGTTCTGCTTCTGACTTTTTCCCTTAAATGTTCTCTAAGTAATTTATCTGTTTTATGTTAATGATTTTTCTTTTTTGCAGTTCTCTGCATATTTGTCTTTGTTTTACATGTGTGCGCAGCTCACACACAGCGCACATCAGGGCATTTTTCAAAAGAAATGTCCTAAGGCGTATTATTTTCTACTGAGCTTCATGCGTATTTATCGTAAGTGCAAGAGTAATTGATGCTGCAGGGCAATTTAATGCAGGCAAGAATATACAACAAAAAACAGAATGCATGAGCAATATTTATGAGGATGTACATGATGTACGTATATGATGCCATGTTTAGATGTGGTTGGTAATTTTATAACAAATCATAAATACTCAGGGGATGATAAGAATTGATTTGCTAAAGTTAACTGAATGACATTGAGGCCTAAAAAAAACTAATTTAAAGCAGCTGCTTCTTGATTTGATAAACATCTATGAGGAAAAAGATCAGATAAACGATACTGATCAGTGACCACATGAATGAGAATGCTGGACCCTTGAAAGAAACCTCCAAAATTCACATAGATTTTTACTGTTGTGCAACCTGGCTCAAACGTACAGCGTGTGTAGTCATGAACTTTCTACTCCCATCATGCATTGCGTCGTACTTAAAGAGGCATTATCATGTCAGAAATCTATTTAAAAAATGAAGTAGTTTTAGCACATATTCAGGCATTAAAAAGGAATTGTTTTTAACCAAATACTGAATGAAGGAAATACTTGATCAATGTGCTCATTATATCTACTAACTAAACATTATCACATTCATATGATATCTTCAGGGCTTTACAAGACCAATGACTTATTTCACAAAAGGGTCTACAGTTGCAACAGAGTAGAGAAAAAATGGCCTAAGCATGCATTGGTAAGTTAATGACTAAATGAACGTTACATATTTTGTTTGATTTTTCATAAAGCAGATGCACGATTAAACAAATCACTTATGCCTGTAGGTCAGCAGAGCACAGCTGGCCGCCAACAGAGCCTGCTGTGTTTTCGGCTCTCTGTCGGGGCTCATTTGATGTCGTCTCTCCAGCAGGCAGGACGAACAGGACTTTGCAGCAGCACGTCCACCATGACTGTTCGTTTCTAGATCATTACAAATTCAACGCAAGACCGTCTACGCTAAACAGTGCAGACACACCCAATCAAGGTCATCTGCAAATCAACCAACTGCAGGCATAACAAGTTCCTGGAGGAACGTTAAGAATATGGAAGTTGTTGTAAAAGAATCTAAATCACTCAGACGTTTTTTGCAATGATGTGAAGTAAACGTCACCATAAGCCTTTCAAATTAGTGGTGTAACGGAACAACACACAATCTTACCAAAAAAATCTTTGGTGTGCTTACATAACGGATGCAACGTTGTCTTAAGCCTTTGCAAATGCAGGGTCTTTATGCATAGAGCTTCTGAACCCCATATTCTAACATCTGCTAATTATGAAGATTATGCATTTTTTTCTGATGACGAAAGAAAGATGGACTGAACCAACGTTTTACAATAAGCCTTAAATACCCACTTGAAACTGTGTCGGGTCAAATGCAAATATTACCTGTATGAAGCAAATAAAGCCAAAGTACAAACTTACCTGTCTGTAGCTTTCATCAGTCCAGAGTAGTCTCTATAGCAGCTGACATGTAACCACACAAGGTTTTAATGGCCTGAATATGGCTCTGTTGTTTTCTACCTGTGATCAAATTATATGTAGCTGACTTTGAATCTGTCCATATGATTGAACTGAACTGAAAATAAATAGTCAAGGTCTAGAGTCAGGAAAAAGGGAGCTGACATCTCAGCAGACCCCACACATTCTTGACACAATAATTAGACTTTTATCTTCAGGTCGGCACTACGGAGACAGTTTTTTTCTTTTTCGCATCACTCCAGAAAAGTGGAGTCTTATTAAAAAATCCCCAAACTCTCTTGACCATTTTTGATTTTATTTAAATGTATATAGCTGACGCAAAATTTGCAGAGCTGTCAGGTTGTGTCTCATCAAACTATTGCTGCATATCAGATGTTTCAGTCCACATAACTCAAAGTATTATGCTACTACTTATAGCTAGTCTAGCCGTTAAGCTCTACCGTAATAGAAGAGCCACATAGTACTGTTTTCCTGAGTTGCAACAGCAGTATCTCTATGGCGGCATTTTATAACCAGATGTGAATTCAAACATTCATGGCAGTAGAAAATCAACACTTGTTGCATCAATAATAAACATTCACACATAGACTGTAACGGTGCTATTTTGTTTTAATTTTTGGTGGCAGTTATTTTTAAATGTCGGTCAATTGTACATGTTTTCCTTCCAGGACGCATAACAGAACTAAAATAAGTTATCAGCTGGGAAAAGAACGTCATCTTGATTGAGAAAAAAAAAAAAAGCTGTAGAAATCCAATTTTTGAGCCACTGCAATAAACAAAGAGGACATTAGCAAGCAGCCCAGGATTTCCAGTAGAACTTTCTGCAGGGAGCTCGAGTTGCCAAGTCACTTTCTGCTTCACGCTTCTGAGTCTTCTCTTCTTCCTCTTTTTCTTTGAATTCTTGAGGCAAAATTTCATTTTCTAATTCGGAGAGTTCATGAATCACATTCAACAGGTTCAGTCTGTTCTCAGATTCCTACAAAAGAAAGAAAAACTTTAATGAATAGAATTGTAAGAAACTATTTATAATATCACAGCCTTTCACTTGTACCTCAGTAAGACAGGGCTACCTGGCTATCTGTACACCATGCAGCTGTTTTTACAGTAAATAGAAGTGATGAGAAGCTATTTGAGACCACTTTCTAAACTCCAGTTTGACCGTAATAAATAATATTTAACAGTCAGTCCTAGCTGTTGGCTAGGATTTGCTTTCTGAAGAAAAAAAATTATTACATTTAGTTCTGCACAAAACCTCCAATTAAAAGGCGACATGACATGGAAGAAAAATAAAACAGATGCCTTACCAGAGAGTCATGCGGTTTGTCAAACGGTGGCAGCGAGTCTTGCAGAAGCTGTAGGCTTTCCACAATCTCTCTAGTTTCTACAGTGCATAATGCAAAACACAGAATACCAAAAATACACAGAAGGAAGGCCATCTTAACACTGAAAAATCTATTTGCTTCTTCTTTGTGAAAGCAGGTTCCTCGGCCAGATGCCACAAAATTTTCAACTGATGCTCAACACAGCAAGATCTGTGTTTTATAGAGCTCAAGCCCAATAAAGGGAGGAGAAGCGTGTAGTGCAGGTGATGCGTCAGAAGCTTCTTTAACTTTCTGTTCCTCCCTATCAGCCCACTGAAGTGCATACTGGGTAATTTATGACAGCCATTACAGGGGTGACAAAAACTCTAAATAAGGACATTTTTACCGTCATGTTCTTTGTCTGTGCTATGGTGTACATAACCCCCCAGGAATCTGACCATGTTACTAAAGGTCATCCGGATCTTTTCGTCAGTGTAACTTGCGAAATGTTTAAAAACATCTGACAGGTAATCCCTGTACGCAAAGTGCTGCGTTCACTCATGTAAGATAACGCTTTAATGACACTAATGTGAAGGAAACAATGATTTTGTAATCGTCTCTCTCTACCATAAACTCAAATCAACGTCACTGCAGAAGCAGTTGGACATCTAAAGGCCATAGAGGTCAATTTATCATTAGTTGCACCCTGGTGAGTTTATTCTGGCGATGTCTTTAATGGAATTTCTGCTCTGCTTAACTTTACAGTTGTGATGCAACTAAATGAAGCCGTATTTGTCGAAGGGCGTAATGATTTTGCCATGGTACATGCTTTAAATTGGTAACTATGTGTTTCATTTGTGTGTGTGTGTGTGGCTGTTTGAATCCTTTTGATGCCACAAAAAGAATCATATTACAGTTTACATATTGTACGATGTCATGCAAAAATGATTGAAACACTTTGAAGATTGTCAGACTCTGTCACATTTACATCCACAAACTGCAGTGAATTTTAATGGGATTTCATAGATGAAGGCCAGTTGACAGGCTTTCCAGGGACAAGATTATTTTAGATGGACCACACACATTATGGTGTTATGTACTTAATGAAAAATTAACTAATATTTACTAGTCCGAGACATGATTGATACTGGATCCATCTTCTTCCTTACACTCTTCAATTTTACCAGCTCCTATTTGCCCCATACTGTTTTGTCTTCCTCCTTAGAAATTTTCCTAAAAATTGATCCAAATGAACAAGTTACTGAATATATTGTCACATACACTTATACACTTTTCCAATATTTGTACCAGTAGACTGCTGTATGTGAGGGCTTGTAGTATTATAGGTATGCACCTTTCCAGGTGGGCGGGGAAAAGTTAAAGCACTGTGTCCTTCAAATATAAGACAACCTTGAACTGCATCATCCTTTCAACAAATAGGCCTTCTAACCCAATTGTAGTCGATGTGGAGAACTCCGATACACACTGCTTAAACAATTAGCAAGTGCGCTGTTGGGAGCAGAATAATCTTGTTATCAAGGCTGCAGAAATCTAAAGCAAGAGGCGTTTCCCTCGTAAGACTTTCAAAACTCTTGCTGTCGTAGGACTTTCAAAATGTTTGAAATATAGGTTTTAAAGAGAAGGACTTTGATACGCTATGCCAAAATTTGATTGCAATATAGGTGAGTGAGAAATTCTGGTCATCACAGATTTTCAACTTATGTTCTTATGTTCACTGTTTTTCCTGTAAAGAAACTTATGAGGCAGTTTGTTTTTTTTCTGACGGCGCGATCAATGCAGAAAAAAAATGTCTGTGCCAAACAGTAGTGCTTAAACAAAGACGTCGCTGATGATGTATGGTGCCATTTTGCTTGTAACACTTTACATCTATCTATCAACAAGAAGGACAGGGGCTTATGGAGGCATTGGAATGCCACTTTAGTCATAGTTTTCAGAGTAAAATGTGTAGAGAAATATTACATGGAAACTACAGTAATATTAACATAGGTACTGTTAGGCTAAATTTGAAATCTGTGGATAAATGTTAAAGGTATCAGATAAGGATGGTTTCTCTAAATAAAAACAATATTTACCTTCAGATTGAAATTACATTTGTTTGAGTCAGAAACAGTGTTTTTTGACTAAATCGTTTTCTGCCATCAATATTTTTCAAGAGGGATTGGAGAGAGTTGCAGGCAGCGTGAGTCATAAAGGTAGCTTTATTCCATGCTCCATTTAACAAGCTAAAATTCAAAGGAATGCTTTCAGACATGGTGTAAGTTACATCATATTTGTGCACCAAAAAGAACATAGCCCTTCCAAAGCAAGCACGTCATGTTTATGACATCTAAGTGTCAAAGGAAAATCTGTGTCATTTATGGTGAGCCATCTGAGTTTGACATCAAGCAGTTACAAGACTTTTCCATCCCTATCGGCAACAAAAACATGTCATGAAGTTAATTACTTATCAGTTATCTAGCTGTTATTTTAAGGAATTTATATTGAGCAATTTTTTTGGATATAATTTGTTACTTGTGCATCACAAAGCTTTGCTTGTGGTTATTTTTTCTGATAGTTTTGCTGTTTGGTTGCAAATTTTTATTTAGTTGAATAGAATCTGCACTTTCACATCTACTTATTATAATTCTGGTAGATATTAAAATAAGTGTGTGTCCACAGATTAAAGTATGGAGGATCAATCCTGCCACATTTAAGAAACCCCACCCCAAAAAGAAATAAATTGACTGCTGACTGAATAAATCACTTAACTGAATAAATGTGACATTTAAATGCAACAAAATTAAAATTGGAAAGATTTATTACTAATCAATCAAAATATCAGACATGAATTAATAGTAAAATTTTAGTCTTTAGCATCCACAATTTATCTCGACGTTATTGTTCTCACTTTGCTTTTAAATAACTCAGTTTTTTCATTTTTGATTTACATATTTTTTGCCTCACAAATATATTTACAAACAATTATTTTACTTAAGAATATTACAGTGAACACAATACAGTAATAAATAAAACAGAGTAGCAACGTTACATGCTCACTGTGATGTTGCTGTAGCAGCCCAACTTAATTAGCATTGAGTTTGCCTTTCCTACAAGCATGTCTGGCTTTGGGAGTCTGATTTAGAAGAGGTTACCTCCTCAGCATCTCAAGTTTTGCAAAGGTCTGGTAATGAGCCGTCATTTGATTCAGGTGTAATGAACCAAGAAAAAATATCTTAATATTTAAGAAACCACCCCTTGCTTTAGATGTTTCTCTGCTCTAACTCACCCGATTCAAAGGATTGTGGTTTAGTAAAGAACTGCAATCTTTAGCAGATTTTTTTTTTTTTAATTAGTCAAATATTGAAATTAGCAGGAGGAGCACAATTAAAACATGCTGGGTGGTGTGGATTTTTCTTCTATACATAGATTTAGGAAAGGATTTAATGAGGAAAAAAATAGCCAAAATTCCTTGCAAATATTTCTAAAGCAGCACCACAAAGATTACCAATCTGTTTACTAATGCTCAGGTTGAATATCAATGGCAAAAGTCCAACAAATTGTACCAGTTTTAGCAGCCTGATGACCTTACACTCATGGAGAATTCAAGTCATTATCTATGTGAACCAAATACCCTGTAGATATGTACAGGGTATATGCACCATATACCCTGTGGAGTTATTTCGAATCAGCTAAGGGGTTCCAAGAATTTTGGGGCCAACTGTTTTCTAAGGGTAGTGCTGGTTCAAATGTTCCTTCAAGCACGTCTAAGGGTTGAATTTTTTAAGGTAAAGGTAAAGAACAGTTTTCATAAACAGAAACACACTAGATAAAAAAATAAAATATCACAGCTCGAATAAGAAAGAATTCATGCCATAAATAAGGAGGGATATTTTTATTAGTATAAATTTTAGTCAGTGTTGTGAAAGAGTTATTGGAAGGAAAAAAAACCCATCATAAAATCAATTAACATATTGTGAAAATTACAACATGGGCTGTGTAGTGGGTTTAAATGCCAAGAGTTGTCAAAGTTCGGGTTTGTTTTGACAATAAATGTCCTGTCTGTCTGTAACTCCTATTATGAAAATAATATAAAGAAAAGGAAAATGAAAACTAAAGTGAAAAAAAACAGTATTAAAAACCCAACTCGGTAGTAATGTCCCCATTGTGCTGAAGCACAGAATTACAAGATTTAGTGCATTTCCAGAATATACAGAATTATCACCAAAGATGATGGTAATACAAATGTAAAACGACCAAGTATTTAAAAGTACAACCAATACATGTTACTAAAATTCTTCCATCTATTTCACAAATTGTGAATTTAAACATCTTCTCCAGTTTGCACCAGTGCCACAGTTTCAGGATTTTCTGCAGACCCGACAACGACTGATGACTCTCTCTAGAGAAAAGCCTTTCACAGTCTGGGGAACCGGTTTACTACAGGAGTGAAAAAACAAACAAACATTGTTAGACACATAGGGAAAATAAACAAGAAATAATAATTTATTTGACAAGGGAGAATATTTGCTAGCACGGGTTCAAGCGACATGGACAAACCATGTCACAAAAAAAGTCAATCTTCTCAGGAGCTGGTACAAAATTGTACTGAGATTGTCAGAATATGTGGCAAGAAGAGAAAAAACTAAATAAGTTATCAAATAAATATTTTATAAAATATTTGAATAAAAATATTTTATAAAATACTTGATAAAGTATTTATCACTGATTAAACAGTTTACCTGAACATGTTGTTTCGGTCAAGGGAGGCTAGCCAGTAGCTGTAGGAATCAGGGTAGTAATTGCAGGTGCCTCTGCCGTGACACTCAATAAAAGGCACTCGGCGGAAATTTTCCATGCATGACCCAGGAGACATCAGGGGTTGGGAGGAGCCTTCTGCTCCCGCTCCGGTTTGCTGGAAGATATAATAATTAAAGAAAACTGAATACGGAGTCTTATGGGATCGAGCAATCTGGGAGCTAAAATGTTTGCTTTCTTACCATTATAAACGAGTAACCAGTCCACAGGGTCTCCCAACCTCTGGGACATTCAGGTGTCAGAGTGTTCTGGCTATGGAAAGCTATGATTTTGGAGGCCGTTTCACAAACTGAGCACCTAAATCATAGATGAAAACGGAAAGCTTGGATGAGATAAAAGAAGTTTGAAAAAAGTCAAACAAATAACTGTATAAAGACAACAAACTTCACTAAAATGGTCAGCATTTTAGATGCTTAATTAGGTCTGATTTAGGTTTTTGAAAATTTCAGGGCACCATAGAAAATATTGAAATATGGCTGCCTACCAACTTGACCAGTTACACCAGTTCAGTTTGGAAGAATGGTCCAAAATTCCAGAAAGCTATTGACAGACACTTAAAGAAAGATGCTTTGAAATGAACTGACAACTTTATTGCCATTTAGGAAATAGCAATAAATTAGATCACTATAACTAAAAGAGGAAAAGCTTAATCTGAAATAATAGAAAGCAAGTTCATGTGCTGTTTCATAGCATATAAAACCCTCTGGTTTTACAGTCTATATATTTAAGATAAACAAAAAAGTAATATTTTTTTATTGTTATTATTATTTTCAGAATAATGCTGTGTTGAATGTGTGTGCGTATACACTTGTCTGACCTGCTGATGTAGGGGGCAACTTTATCAGCTGTGACGGCAACCATGTTGGCAGGCATGAGCTTATCAGTGGACAGCCAGTAGGAATAGTCATTACGAGAAGCATAGCGGCAGGTGCTTTCTGTGTCGCAGAACAGGAAGGGCATGGTGGAGAAATGAGGGAGGCAGCTTCCCATTGTGCCTGAGAATTTAGGAAAAAAAACATTCAAGGAATTGTTTTGTTGTGACCCAAGTGAAAACCCCGATTACTGCGATCGGTGAAGTACACGTTATTTATGGATATGATAATCTTTATGTTCGTACCAAGGTCCTGGCCATGAGCTCTCTCGTTTCCATTGATGAAGAGGAGGGAATAACCAGAGTAGATGAGACTGGTGCCACTAGGGCAGTCAGGGACCTTAATGCTCTGACTGTGCCTGGCAATCAGAAAGCCATCTGTGTAATGTGTAGCTGCTCTCCCAGGCAAACCTCTTAGTCCTTTTCGACCGGGAATTCCTGGTCCGCCTACTTGACCTAAGGAGCATATTTCAGGCAACTGTAATTGAAAACTTTTTAGGTTTGAATTTTTAAGCATTTTCCATGTATGTCTGTGCACATTCTCACAGCTGGACCTAACTTGATAAAAAAATAAATAGAAATAAATCACGATCGAATAAAATTAGCTAAACTTCAAGAGAGGAGTTAAAAGGACGTGAACACACTCATTAATCACTTTATCAGGTCACACTGACAGTAAAACGCTGGAGCCTGTTTTACAAACAAACCTGGGAATCCTGCTTTCCCCTTGTCTCCTTTGTGGCCAGTGAATCCAGGAGAACCAGGAGAGCTCACTCCAAGTGGTCCTCTGATGCCAGGCGGTCCTGGGAGATGAGATGAACGCGTTTGAGCTTATTTATTGAAATACATATTTTATTTATTTTATTTAAAACAGCTCCGAGATAGTTTTAAATAATAGTGGGAGGAAGCGTTTAGACACCCCTGAATAACATTATAACATGACATAAAACACAAAAAAGTCGATTTTACATAATTCTTTGTCCCTTAAAATAAACAAACATCTTAAAATAGATGCACTGTTTATTTATTCAGTGGACAATAGAATCATAAACCTGTTCACCTGACGGTCCTTGTGATCCTGGTGGCCCAATCGCTCCTGGAAGTCCTGGGTTGCCTTTAAAACCAGGTAATCCAGGAGGTCCTGGTTCGTGTATCCTGTCAACATAGGCCGGTTCACCTTTGCGACCTTGAAGTACACAGCAGGAGGAAACAAGTTATTTGTGGAAAATAAAAAAAACCCACTGAGGATGGCACTGTAGGATGATTAGGTTGAGTAAATGTTTTTCTGCTAATGAAGGCTACTGACGGACCCGGGCGTCCAGGGAAACCTTTGTGCCCACGTGGACCACATGGACCTGGGCGGTATCCAGGATCTCCTCTGTCACCTATTACATATAATTTGACAAAATTTTCAAAGAGTTAGTTTGTTCTCACAACCTCCTAAATAAACACCACTTACGTAGATATTGCAGACAAAAGCAAAAATGATGTTTCATAAATCTTTTTTTTGTCTTTGTCTCCAGTATTTGAAGCTCTAACCATTTCATCACAGTTGTTGGAACATAAATCATTTGTGCATCAGTATTCTTTCGCAGTGATAGATCACACTTTTGTCTGCGGTTGAAAGATGACAGATTACCAAGGGGGCCATGTCTCCCTGAGGGTCCAGGGTCTCCTCTTGGTCCTGGGAATCCATATTCACCCGGTGGACCCTTAAAAAGGTTTGTGAGACAGAAAAAGTCAAAGATTAGACTTGAAGTCATGAAGAAATACTTGTAGTTACAATTTCATTGAAACACATACACAAGTAGCAGAACACACAGAAAATTTTCCAGCATATTCTGGACTTTTAGAAAAATTAAGAAACACAAGTATTTCAATCATTTTTAGGAGCTAAGCAAAAAACAGAATTCAGTTGTTACATTCATCTAATGAATAAAAAATACATTAAGACACATTTTTAATTAAAGTTTGTTGTCTGGTGATGAAGCAAATGTTACCATCACTTACATATGGTCCTTGAGGGCCTGGGTTTCCTGGGGGCCCACCAAAACCTGGGCTTCCTGGGAACCCTGCCTCTCCTCTGTCTCCTTCTGACCCTGATGCTACGAGACCTTGAGGGCCTGGTGGACCAGGGTAGCCTATATTAAAATGAAGTGATATTTGTGTAAAACACAAAGACTGTGGACAAAGATGGCATCTCTTCACTGAAAAATGTAGATAAGTCTAATTCTCCAGTGCAACGTCCTCACCTTGGTTTCCTGGGTTGCCAGGGAATCCACGATCACCTTTAGGTCCTGGAATACAAGTCCCTTCTCTTCCTGGTAGTCCTGATTCACCATGAAGTCCAGGTAGACCTGGAGTTCCCCTGTCCCCTTCTGGTCCCGGACTTCCTCTGACGAGCAAACCAGGTGGACCAATATCCCCAGGAGGACCTGAGTTAAAGAAAGAAAAAAAAAAAAACCAAAACAGCTGAGGCAAACCACTGACACTCATCAGCTGTTAACATGATTATTTACAATGCTTTGGACTTAAAATAAATAGTTAAAAGCAAAACAAAACATCACATTTCTTGTGTTCATTTAAGGCACCTTCTAGATACCTTGATTTATTAAATTACATTATTAAAACGTCCATTACTGTGATAATTGATGCATAGATTAAAAATCAAATATGCAAAAGGTTATGGATTTCTAATTCAGTCAAAACTAAGAAAACATCCCTTCCTCAATAATTGTTTTGCCTTTTACATTGTGGCATCTTTATTTACAGCACACATCAAGTCTATTCAGTTAGTTTAAATTTAGAGCCAAAATTGGTCTAATTAACAAAACCTTTCTATTCCATCGTTGGTCTTGAAGTAATGCATATTCACACTGGACTGTGATTTTGCTATAGATCATCCTATGGGGTCAATTTATGTTCCAAAATGAACATAAATTGACCCCAATTCGTTAATGAACCATAAGTAAAACTTCATGTATCTGTGTGAACTTTTCAACTATTGCAAAGTACGTATATTTTAAATGGAACATTTTGAAGTTATTTAATTCATTGACCTGTAACTCACCTGGTGGGCCTGGATCGCCAGGTCTTCCTTGTGCTCCTCCTATTATAACTGCAAGGGCAGAGATTAAATCAACATTGAGCTTCAAAGGAAGCAAACTTGTATCCGGTGAAAGAAAGAGACGTAAAGATGGATTTTGTTACCAGTGTCCCCTTTTTGACCCGGCGGCCCAGGAATACCATCAAGTCCCTGGCTTCCTTTTATACCACGTTGCCCAGTATGGCCTGTTGGGCCTGGAACGCCTGAGGAAACAAAAGTAAGGAAGGAACCAGAACCTTTCAAGATTAAAAGCAAAAATTACTTCAACAAACAGAGGATGAGCACGCTGAACAAAAGCAGATTAAAGGAACCCAGTTAGATGATTTATAGTCCACTACAAGATGCACAGTGATTGAATGTAGCTTCAATAATTATGGGGTCACATGAGAAGATTTAGAAGATTTAGGAGCCTGGAAGCAGTATTTTATATAGACTACCACAGGTCCCGGGAAGTTTTGGACAGACATGTGTAGAGTGCATTACAATGACCCAAATGAGACCAAAGAAAAACCTGAAACAAGTTGAAACCTGCTGACACAATTTTTAAAAGTAAAATCAGTAAGTCAAAGTTTGTCCCAAAATTTCTGATAGGCTATTTTTACCAAAAAGTCCAAGAGACTCAAGAATCTTCTTAATCTTAAATAGATTAATTATTTCAGTTTTTTCTTCATGGACTTAAAGAAATAGCCTTAGTTTGTTTTGTCCAGTAAAATATAAGTAAAGATATATTTTACTAGGCTTGTTGACATCTGTGTTATTGTCATATCATGAGGTTATATGACAATGGTACCTGGTAGTCCAATAGGTCCCATGTGTCCTTTTATTCCCGGAGGACCATCAGAACCAATTGGACCCGGAAATCCTGGGGAACCTGAACCACATAATGCGAAAGACAAATAAGTGACAACGAAGAAGATGAAAATGATTTAAGATACAACCACAATGTGAAGAAAAACAAAATGGATTATGAGTTTTACTCTATGCTGCAATTAAATTAATATGTTACTTTCAGTTATTATGAAAGTATTTTCCATATATGGCCTCTGTCTCTTTCAGAAGGTCCAACCCTTTTCGATGCTCGACACTTGGGTATATGTTTTATTAAAATAATATCAAATTCAAACATCCCCCCTTTCAAAATAATAAGAAGTGAAATTTATCACAAATTACTTACAGACGGGGTGGATGGTGTAAAATCAACTTTATTTTAGCAGCATATTTGTTTTAATCTTATTCCGCCATCAAAAACACACCTGGTGTGCCTCTGTTATTAACCTTTCATGCATGTTTGAGGAATCCTTGAATTCCCGCGGCAACCATTCGGGGATGCCTAAGTGCTCGCTCCCACAAAGCACCACTATTAACACAAAGCTCTTCCTTGGAGCTGCCGTCCTCAGCTGAGCTTCCACCTCTCAGAGAAACCCTCACCCGCTCCTCCTCCACACATCTCCACCTCAGAGTAGCAGCAGCAATTAGAAATCGCCCGGTAGAACTACACACCTGCTGAGGTTATCATACAAACTACTTCTTAATGCAAAGCTCCTAAGAACAGCTGTAAACGGTATAATGGAGTAGCATTATGATCTGTAGGTGGAATGTTAGAAAGAACAGGAGCTTCTTAAAGAGACACAGGCCAATTTCAAGGCATTCATTTGCAAAGTCTACTTTTTGTTAAGCTATGGTTGATATTACTGAATTTTTATTACAACTAAAGGTGACATAGATACTTAATTATGCTGAAAAACAACACTATGTGGCTGGAAAACACATAATAACCCCCCTGTAGTATTAAAAATCAGTTTAAATAACCATTTTTTCCATCAGGTCCTGTGTTCCCCTTGGCTCCAGGGATTCCTGGAACACCTACTTGTCCTGCAATCCCAGGTTCTCCTTTCTGTCCCTTGAGCATGACATCGCTGCTGGACCCTGGTTCACCCTGGCAAATAGCGAGAGAGAAAAAAATAGCCCACAAATTCTGTTTAAGTTTATATCCAGCTGCATTTTTTTCTAAGCAGAACTAAAAGCATCATCAACAAAAATCCTTGTTAAGTCCTGAGTGCCTTTTGTCCAGGTGGTCCAGGTGGTCCGTACACATAGCTTGGTTCTCCAGCAGCTCCTTTGCTGCCGGTTGGACCTGGAACACCATCTGGTCCCGGCCTTCCAGGAATTCCAGGATCTCCCTTGACTCCTTTGAGCCCTGTGGAAATTAAAACAAGCAGCTATTCTGATATAACAGCAGCAAAAAACAGTAGCTTAGCAGCAATTTCTGCATTTTACAATTTACCTTACAAACTTGTTAGACTCAACAGTGTTACTCCTCTTACTAAAACAAAACATATAACAGTGAAGGAGTATCACATTATATTAAATTGTCACATGCCAAACCAGCCACTCTTCAGGGCGAAGTTTAGAGCTTTCCGTTTTGCCCAATTCAGGGGAATGTTTATGGTGGCTGCAGGGGTGCTATTTACATTTGGCATTTATAATTTATTACGCATTAGGAACCAGCACATTTCTGCTTCTACTCGCTTTGGTTTAAGTATTGGACTTTATTGTGCCGCTAACTTTATTTGACTAGTGATAGAATAAAACTTTTAAGATCCTTTATATTGGCTTAGGAACTGTTTTCACATTGATATGTAAACCGTGAGCAGAACAATGAAATGACTCTTGTATGATAATATTTAGGAGATTTTATTCTTACCGTACTCTGTTATAATAAACTATCTTTATGGATCTATTTTCATTATGGATCTATTGTTGTGTGAAATGAGAAATGTGATTTGAGTTTCTTTTAGTTTTTGCACCTAATTAGGAAACAAGAAAATTCTTGCCATTTTGTGGTTTAACAGTGAAATATCCATGAGAAATAAGTCCAAGACATATATCTAGGCTTACTTTTTTAGAAGATGGTAGTTTTAATTTGTCGCGTTAGGCACGATTCCTTCAATGGAGAAATTCTTACCAGGATGACCCCTATGACCAGAATCTCCCGGGGCTCCATCTGGTCCTCGCCTAACTTCGGATCCCGCTTGACCATCAACGCCAGGTTCACCAGGAGGACCTGGACAGGACAGGTCAAGTCTTCGCTCAGTGTGTTAGAATATTTGAGATGAAACAATGGCAATTAATAGTGAACCTCTTAGCCCCAGATCCCCTGGTGGTCCAGCTCTTCCTCTCTGCCCCTTTGGTCCAGGTCTTCCAGGATCGCCAATGAGACCAAGTAAACCAGGATTTCCTAACAGAAATAGAACAACAATAATCTTAACATTCACGTAGTTCAAAAAAACTGATTTTCACAAAAAAATATGCTCACCACATCAACCATATTTTATTCAATATCATCTTGAAAGTGTAGTTGGATGTGAAATTATAGTTAGAAGAGAATCTCTTATAATAAGGGAACCTGGTTCTCCGGGGTTTCCTGGAGGCCCATTGTAGAGGCGTGTCGGACAAGGAAGTCCTGGAGGGCCTCTATCACCTGGATCCCCCACCATGCCTTGGTGTCCTTGACGACCTCTTGCTCCGTCTGGGCCTGGGTCCCCTGTCAAAGGAATTTGAGCGAATCTAGCTTGTGAACCATAAACAAATCCCTACCAACATGGGGATACATTTTGAAGATGTACATCAAACATTGTAACCTAAACACACGACTGATTGATGAATGTTAGAATTTAATGCATAACACTTGCCTCTTGGTCCAGGTTGTCCTGTATTCCCTGGTTTTCCGTCTGGACCACGCCCAGATATACCATCAGGTCCAGGTTCTCCTATTTGTCCTAAAAATACATTTTGATGTCAGTGAAAATGGGTGAAAAAAACTCTGCTTTATATGCACTGTGTGTTTTCTACAGTACTTTAATGGATCAAGCATCCATATTTGAAATAACACATGGAATCAACTATTATGCAAGAAAATATTTTTAAAATACATTTTATATCTTATAACCTGAGGACAAATAAGACATGACATGTACCCAGTTTGCAACTAATGGAATCATTAGTTGTTTTTTAATTGCATGCTGCACAAAACACGTCTAGGGGTAAGTAAGGAATAATTTTTGGGGGAAAAAAAGATGCCAAAGTGCAGCATCAGACTGTGAATCCCAACCCTTATAAGCGTGAAAGAATTGTCCTCCAAAACTTGAGAACAAGCAGCCAACAAACACTTAGTGTATCTGGGAACCCATTTAACACACTAGTAGGAAGGCAATCCAAGAGATTAAAAGCTCAACTAATGATTTTGTAGATTTTATTTGCCGGGAAGCTTATAGCAAACTTAGATGAGCCCTTAAAAAAAGGTATGTACAAATGACAAAGGGCGTCTGAATACATATGCATGTGCTATTTTTAATTTTTTTTTGTAAATAATAAAAACCAGATATTTTTCCTATTAAGCACAGGTTTGTGTTGATATATCACACAAAACACAAACTTTAGAAAACATAAATCAAGCAGTTTGAATAGCTTTACAAGAGACTGGACCTACATATTCAAAGAGAGAAACGGATAGTTAGAAAGACTAAGATAAAGTAAACCATCGAATGACCTCGTTGACCAGGCCAGCCATCTCGACCCCGAGATCCCTTCTGCCCCGGAGGTCCATGTGGACCCGGAACTGACAATCCAGAGGGTCCAGGACCACCTTGAAGGCCAGGAGAACCAAATCCAGGTAAACCCGCATTACCTTTCTCTCCAGGCAAGCCATTAGCTCCTTGGGGAATGAATGGAAGAATAAAACAATGATAACTATTAATAGAAATCTAAAGTTAAAGGGTAGACAACTACCAACCAGACATCTCATGTATTTGTCACATATTATACATTAACTTCTTCTAAATGCTCCATTAAAGGACTTTAGGTTCATATAGGTTTACCTGTTTCTCCTTTAAGTCCATTCGGTCCTTGAGGTCCTATTGGTCCAGGTAAACCGATACATAAATCTTTGGTACCAGGAAGCCCTGGAGGGCCAAGAGAACCTTTTCTTCCTGCAGGAAAAATGAAATAATGTGAAAAACAGATGAATGCCAATCTAAAAAAACAAAAAAAAAACAAAAGAAAAAAAAACACTATTTGTCTGCATCAAGAAGTCCTTATCATCATTGTACTTTTAAACTTTAAATTCTTAGCTACAATTACCTTTTTCTCCTGGAGGCCCAGGTTTGCCAATTATTCCAGGATTTCCTGGAAGACCAAGGATTCCAGAATCGCCGGCAGGCC
Organism: Poecilia reticulata; assembly: GCF_904066995.2. Classification (NCBI taxonomy): domain Eukaryota; kingdom Metazoa; phylum Chordata; class Actinopteri; order Cyprinodontiformes; family Poeciliidae; genus Poecilia; species Poecilia reticulata. Next base: position 14,634,641 of record NC_088846.1, on the reverse strand, counting down.
CTGGAACTCCATTTTCACCAGGTGGTCCCGGAGGACCCGGACGACCAGGGTGTCCGTGGCCACTGTCACCCTAAATGGGGTAATTAATTCCATGACTAATTATTTAGTCAATACTGTAGAATCAAATAGCTACACTAAAGAAAATCAATACATTACATATAATTTCAGCTTCTTACTTGCTAAATCTTTTAGAGCTTTAGGAAATATATGTCCTTTATTTCTTATCCTTAAAAACCTAATGAATTGCTATAGAGTGTGAATGTCTACTTCTGTACAACAAATACCATCCGGTATGTTTTCACTGAAGACTTCTGACCTTTTCTCCTGGGGCACCAGGAGGGCCTGGAGGACCAAACTTCCCAGGTGAACCCCAACCTGGAGCACCTGGAGGGCCAGGCAGCCCCTTATCACCTGAACAATTGCAAAAAAAACAACAACAACAACAACAACAACAACAACAACAACAACAACAACACAACAACAACAACAACAACAACAACAACAACAACAACAACAACAACAACAACAACAACAACAACAACAACAACAACAACAACAACAACAACAACAACAACAACAACAACAACAACAACAACAACAACAACAACAACAACAACAACAACAACAACAACAAAACCCCATAAAAAACATGGATTATACAATAACAAAATAGAATTTTTGAGAATAAATGTGAGAAACTTATAAATCCCTTGTGCACTACCTTTCTGCCCTGGGGGTCCTGGCTTTCCACTAAGTAACAAGCCCCCTCTTTCTCCTTTTTGTCCTGCTTTGCCTGGATTTCCAGGGACACCCGGTACTCCTTGAACACCTGGAGAGTTTTTTTTTTGTCAGAATATAACATTTTCTGTTGTAAAAGTGGAAGTAGTGAAAGCCGACGCTAAGCACTCAGACAGCCAGCCAGTTGATCGTGATTACCTGGACTTCCCTCAAAGCCAGGCAGTCCTTGAAATCCTTGCGGTCCTGGTGGGCCTTGAGTATGAAAATGACCAGATTCACCTTTTTGGCCTACAAATAAAATGAAGGAAACTTTTATGAGTACTTTTATGTGACTGGATTTTAATGTAGATTGAAATGATCTTTGTTTTCACACCTGGAATTCCAGGTTCTCCTGGCAGGCCAGGTACACCGGTGTCTCCTTTGGTCCCTGGTGGTCCAGGAGGTCCATAACCCGCTGGTCCAGGGTAGCCAATGGGTCCTTCTTTCCCTTGAGGTCCTGGTGGACCAGGAAACCCAGGGTCTCCTTCTACTCCAAGGCGTTCGCACTAAGTGAGGGAAGGAACCTTGTTGGATAATTGTTCCAGATGACCCACCATTTCGGAAACACCAAAAATCTTATCAGACCTATGGTGAAGAAATTGCCATCATTTTTACCAATTCTCCAGGAGGCCCTGGAGTGCCTTTACTTCCTGGTAAACCCGGAGATCCAGGAGAACCATTTGGACCGGGTCCTCCAGGGAGTCCTGGTTCTCCTTTTCCCCCCTTCAAACCTGGAGAGACATTACTAGATGGCTCTCCCTTTTGCCCCGGCTGGCCTGGGAATCCTGGTAGACCTACAGACCCCTTTAGGATGAAATGGAAAAAAAAAAAAAAAACATTTGATCATACATTGTACATTGACATTACAATAGGATACAACTTGGGTATATAGTCTGGTAACTAAATTTTCTTTGGTTGACTATTGGTATTGCAACAAAGTTCAAGTGAAAGGGGAGGACAGCAACTAAGCCACACAGTGGTAAGCTTAATGTAATCGTAGTGTAAGGACAGCAGATGCTGAGGAGCATAGAGTGCAGAGGCAATACTTACAAACCGCCAAACTTCATGTGACCTCCAGATTAGCTCAAGAACAGAGCGCAGTGAGCCCCACAAGCCTTTTATCACTAAATGCAACGCGAATGACTTGTTGGTGTTGTGTAAAGCATGTCACCACAGGACTGTAGGGCAGTTTAGACTTGTTCTCTCCAGTAATGTTTCATGCCTCTCCATCTTTCAATCCAGTGGATGTGTCAAGGTTTGGCAGTCGCCCGGACAAATGCCCCTTTTCCAGCGGCTGCACTTAAACTGGCCAATCGGTGAACAGGCTGCTGTTCACGACTGGCCATGGAGCAATGAGGAATGAGACGATGTCACCAAAGTAGTGCAGTGAAAAGCCTTTCATACTCAAGAGTTTCTATAATAACATTTAGAATCATGATGGAAGCAGCAGATGAAACATAAACATAATTTTACTTATGACAAGATCTAAACCCTATTTTCAAGGTAACCATCCCAGTGGATCATTTTAGATTAAAAAGTATAAGAAAGTCTTGCATATACAGTACAATAGTAAAAAAAATATTCACATTTCTTTTAGTTATGTTTTTATTTATTTACATATGTTTTTGATGCAAGACATTTTGGACAATTTGACACATCTTTGTGGTAGAATTTTGCCCAAAAAAGTCCTCGGTGAGAAATGTCAAGTGTACCAGCAACAAAGTGACATATAATCGAAGCATGTAGAGTCACAGAAAATAGATATGTAATAGCAGAACTAAGAATAACCTTCTCTACTGTAAGGGTTCATTTACATCACAATATACTGTGCAGTTATTGAAAACAGCATGCTCCAACCTATGCGTGCAAATGAGTAGTAGACAGTAGATGCAAAGGCTAGACAAGTAAAAGCATAACATATAACAAACAAATCTGCAATGTGATTATGATGCACTTTCTTACTGGAGGCCCAGGTAAACCTGAAGGACCTGGAAAGCCGGGATCCCCCTTTTCACCCCGTCCTTGATTAGTACCTGAGTGACAGTGGACATATATATGTATCAGTTTTTAAAGATGTTTCAAGTCATCATTCATACAGGATATTCTGGTTTTATTATTATAAGTGTGTCCTTTTGTGTGTGAAGTAAGGAACTGTACCAGGAAGGCCAGGTGGACCTCGGAGACCTGCTGGTCCTGACAGTCCCGATGTTTGACACTCATAACAGATCTCCCCTCTCTCTCCTGTTATGTTCAGCAAGTGGGGAAAAAATGATGATTTACTTCCTATTAATATAACTTTTTAACTACTTTTGGTAATGATAAAACTTAACATTCTAACAAAACAATATAGCTGTTAAATTTCTGACCTGTTTCTCCAATATATCCATTATTCCCCATAGGTCCCGGTAAACCTTTAACTCCCTTGATCCCAGGGAGACCCTTAATGACACAGTCAGCTAAAAGTCGCTCAAAAAAAAAAAGTTAATTAGCTTTCTGATCACACAAAAGCATTTTTATGTTTATGTTTTCATTCAATTCGATCACAACAGATGCTGAATATATTAGTAAATATTGTGGGAGTTTAATGCAAATGAAAACTGATTTGCATTTGGGTTATGATGCACGAAAGAGAAGAAAATGAAATTATTAAATATTATTAAATATTTAAACATTTAATGGCACCCTCTGAGCAAACAGTTTTCACATCACTCTCTAGCCTCTGTGTTTTTGGTTAATGTTACTAAGAGGACATATGTTGTTTTTAAGATCAATGTTTGTTTTATTTTTTTACTTACTTCCATTTACAAAACGTCCAGGTTTGCCTTGGTTTCCCCGAGGCCCTGGATCACCAGGATCACCATCTAGCCCTGGAGGCCCCGTGTAAAAACCCCCAGGGTCCCCAGGGTCTCCATTCTGCCCTTTTGGGCCTGCGAACCCATGTTCACCTGGTACATAAATCCCAAGTGCATAACCTACATAAACACAATATGAGAAGAAGAAAAAGAAGATATTTTGAATGCGATAGTAACTGCAGCTTCCCGACCCCACTAAGGGACAAGGGTGTTAGAAAATGGATGGATGGATGGATGGATGGATGGATGGATGGATGGATGGAGTAACTGCAGCTAATGCCAAAAGTGAGATAGTCTGTTGTTCATACACACCTGGAGATCCAGGGGGCCCTGGAAACCCTAAAACACCTAAAAAAGGAAGGAAAAATTATTATATATATATATATATATATATATATATATATATATATATATATATATATATATAAAATAAACTTTGTGCAATAAAACAATACCATTAATTTGTAGCTTTAAACTCCATTCCAGTGCAGAAACAACATTGCTTATACATAATCTGTCATTATGCACAATGAATGGATGGGATTGACTAGATAAAATAGCAAAATGGACAGATGTCTTTTTAGATGTCTCTTTTGTACTTGCTGATTTGTCAGCTAGTTATATTCCTCTACCTCGGGTCCCAGGTAACCCAGGGAGACCTGGAGGGCCAGGATCTCCAATGTATCCATGGAGTGGTTCGAGCGTAAGTATCTGAAAACAGCAGCATAGAGAGAGAATGTCCAGAGGTTTCCTGAATTAGAAAATTACAACAGATTGTTTTCTCATTATGCTAAAATAACAGATGTGGAAGCCAAGCTACTGCAGAAATACAAGCTTGAAGGTCTTAATGAGCATGAACAAGTTTAATAACTACTGTGAACAATATATATGCACAAAAAGTGAATATTTGTGCAAACTCACATCTCCAGGTGGACCAGATGGACCCCTGTTTCCCTTTTCACCCTAAAAAGACAAGATACAATTATAATATATTTAAAGGCATTTTACTATGGATGGATGGATGGAGACTGACTGACTAACCATTCTTCCTAGTGGGCCTGGATGTCCTGGCTCTCCTCTGTGTCCCGGTCTTCCCTAAGCAGAACTGCATTGTATTCAAAACTTGCAAAACACAGATAAAACAGTTAAGTATTTTTTTGGGCATAAACTAAAGTAGTGATTACCCTGAATCCAAGATTTCCAGCTTCACCGTCCTTTCCTGGCTTTCCCTGTAAATTATACATACCAACATGGACTTACTGAGGTGTGCTTTAGCTAATTGAAACTTTGAACCCTTGTATTGAAAAGCTATGTTGACACAAATAGTAGCCGATTACACTGTAATTTAAATGCATAGCAATTTTAAAATGTGCTGAAACAGATTTGTCCATCAGAATGGAAGCCTTACTCGTCGACTCTGAAGCATTTCCACATCGTATGTGACTTCACACAGAACCGACTTCATTTGTATTCACTGTATTAATTCATTTTGTAGCGGCAGACGAGTTAAATGCCAGCTCATGTTTATTTCATGCTTTGTTGGGGGGACGGAATACAATCATGGTAAAAGAGAAAGTACAATCCTTACAAATCACACAGATCTGATATATAAAAATATCTAATATTTACCATGTTCAAAAATTATTAAGAACTAAAACCTCACTCTACATCATAACGAAGTCAACTTGGAAAATGTGAAAAACTGATGCAACAAAGCTAGATAAAGTGCCTTAAACTTTTGAAAGTTGACAGTTTTTATTTATTTTTAGTTTGCCATAAATGCCAGTGATGAGCAGGCAACTAAACTGTGTAATCTAATCTAGGCAGAGGGATCATGTCTTGCTAAAGCAGTAAAACTGAATAAAAAGGCTTATGCTGCACTGCTGCCCTCTGTTGGTCATATTTTTTTCTCATTTTCTGACGTGTTACAGATCAAAAGTGAAAAGTAAGTTAGACAACAGGCTATCTGGAGAAAGACACGTTAACACATTTTTATCCTCACTTCTGGGCCTGGGTTTCCTCTATCTCCCTTTTGCCCCTTTGTGTGGTAGAGGCTCCCAGGATCTCCCTGAGGAAGGATTAAGCGAAGGCCCGAATGAGAAAGTTGCATGGTTCTAAAACAGTCAGATATTTCCAAAGTTCTACAGGCAGAGATGAACAATTTCATGAATTCTAGAGAGAAACTTACAGGTTCGCCTTTGCATCCTTTGTCTCCTGCATCGCCTCTGTCTCCTTTTAAGTCCTAATGAACACAGAGAAATGAAGTTAGCCTGCAGGAAAAGATGACCCCAAAGAAAAACAAGAACACAGTTGTTGTGGATTGGCAGTTTAGGAATATCCTTTTGACTTCAAAATATTTATTTATTTTTATTTTTAGTTCTTAAAATTATTTTTCAGGATGTCTTTGCATTTTTTTTTTTTTTACCTCCAGAAGACACAAAACTGTACTGGTTACTTGCCACCAGAGAAGATGGAACAGCTGATGAAGGGATTTTTTTATTTTTTATTTTTATTGTAGTGTAGGGAAGAGGGATGGCAAACCTGTTATATTATGTACATCTGCAATATTTCAGGTTTTATCAGTCCAACTGTGACATTTTGGTGTTTTTTTTTTTTCTTTTTACAAAAAGGGAACATCACAGCATTATGCTGAGGATAAATAAAAAAACGACTTTTACTACCGTTATTGACAGGGTGCCAGTAAAAAAGTCCTTAGTCCTGCCTGGAGGCCCAGGTGGGCCTGGGGGGCCTTGGAAACCCTACAGCAGAAAAATGAATTTTAGTGATATCTGATCATGATGGTAAGGTATAAAAAAACGAAACTACCTTTGGTCCTCGAGTTCCTGGAGCTCCTTCCTGGCCCTGCAGGATGGATGCAAGACTTTGAAGTTTGTTTTATAAACAATCACATATTATTAACTCCACATCCACATCCTAAATTTAGGTACGCTGCTTTACAATCACAAACATCCACAGAAGTAAGCACATTCCTACCACCACCACCACAGCTATTCAAACATTTCTCCTAAACTGCACAATTTCTCTCATGAATCTCAAGCTTTACTGATGATCATGTTATGCCCTTAAGTTTTTTATTTTTATTTTTCATGTAAATAACTTTTTATACCTAGGCAATCTTGATCAAAAACAATGGTGTCAGGACTTTTGTCAGTGAAGACACTGACACTTTTATTGACATGAATACTTGATTATGATTAATGGACTCTCCATTTTGAGCAAGTGACACTCTTCAAAGTTATCACCAAGGTTTTGCAGTTAATTGTTTTGAGAAATGTACTCCCTGTTGTGCCAGTGTTAATGCTGATGTGAGAAATACACCAATGAGACTGAGAAAAACGATAATGCAGATAAGTGAACACTGCTACGGGAAACCAAAACCACAATGGGTGGAAGTTTAGTCTCTCCATGGTTGGACAAAAACTGATAATGAGGAAAGAAGTACAAATAAAAGACTCTGCAGCTGTGGCTTCTGGTTCTATTGCAGAAAATATTAGCACATTTTTAATGAGTGGAACTTATTTAATGCATGCATACCTTGGTACCAGGAGCTCCAGTATTACCAGGAGATCCCTGAAACAGAAAAGTTTGGATTAACCATTGCATAAGAAAGAAAGAAAGAAAGAAAGAAAGAAAGAAAGAAAGAAAGAAAGAAAGAAAGAAAGAAAGAAAGAAAGAAAGAAAGAAAGAAAGAAAGAAAGAAAGAAAGAAAAGAAAAGGGAAGAAAGAAACTTACAGAAGGGCCCCTTAGTCCAATGTCCCCAGGTAGTCCTATCTCACCTGGTAACCCTGGAGTACCCTACATACAAGGGGAAGAGAAAAAAATTATTACATGTCTGAAATAAATAAAGGTTTAATTTCATCCATTTCATTATTCAATATTTTTGATTGATTACAATGTGGCTCAACAAAAAAAGATTTGTATTCTATTAGTATTAGTGTATAATGCTATTGTTTATAAAGTTACCGGTCTTCCATCTTTTCCCCATGGTCCTTGTGGCCCCGACACTGAGTCAGCTGTTGTCTGTGAATCACCCTGACAGACAAAAAATATCCACATGGCCCATTTAACATAAAACTTTATGAATCTCATTTCCATTTTATTTTCTTAGGTTTTAAAAAAATATATATGGATGATTTATTCTCTTCCTATTTTGTCTACCTCTGATGATTCGGAGACAAGACAAGACAGATTTGAATTTTAAAGTGGCCCTATGTGGGGTCTAAGACAGTGTTAAACTCACAATCTTGAATATATTGAACTTGCTTTATTTCCCAGAAGGATCATTGAGTAAAAAAGCTGGAATAAAGGAGTGTCTCAGTGGTGCAGTCAAAATGCCCAGTCATGTTGACAGACAGCAAGCATTACTTAAATATATATGAGACCACATACAAAACAAGTAATTACACGAACATAAACACACAAAAAAAATCAAAAAGCTTAAAAAATTGCTATTCAGTCGTCTTTATGCATTCGCTCAACACTTTACAATAAAGCTTTAACATAAACAAATGCCTTGATGCATAAGAAGAAAACACAGACTTGTGTGATAAGAAGCGGAGAAAAGGAAGAAGAGGCAAATCTTCAAAAAAAAAAGTTATCTGTCTCGTATGGGCCTGATACAAAATTAGCTCAGGGAGGAGGGGGAAGCAGCGATGGTAATTGTGCTGCATCATGTTGTTTTTTTATGGCGCTTCAAGACCCTGCAACTCCTAAAAGATAATTATTCTGCAGCAAATTTGCTGTTTCACCTTTCATGAATAAAAACAGCACTAAACAAAGAGCTTAGAACAGCATACCCTACCTTAGGACCAGGCTGACCTGGCGGTCCCTGTAAAGTAAAAGAAAAAGACGAAAAAAAAAAAGATGAATATTCATTGAGGTAGAACAGTGGACCCAATGCAAGAAGGTATTGGAGTTTGCTCCTTACTGGATTTCCATCAATACCAGGATTTCCTTCAACACCGGGACGTCCAGGGTCTCCCTGTGAGTACATTATTTTGTCAAAGTAAGAAGTGTATAAACAAAAATGTGTAGAAAATTTATATTTTCCTCACATCTGTTCCATTGCAGCCTGTATAACCTGGGGGCCCCAGGGGCCCCTGTAAACCAGGAACACCCTATGAGATAATGTTCGCAAAAGTTAAAAGGCAAACTGGATGTATGGACCGCAGAGCACAGAGGGTAAGATTTTGTACAATAGAAACGCATGAGGAAACTAACTGGTAAGCCATGAGATCCAGCAAATCCCTCCTTGCCATCTGGTCCCTGGAACAACAGAAAGAAAAATACATTACATCCTGGTGTTAAGGGTAACACCAGCAACTCATTTGGCTTTGAGGTGCAATCATGTTACCGGATCGCCTTTTGATCCCACTGGTCCATCAGACCCAGTATTGCCCTTTCAAAGAATGCAACACGTAATTAATCTTAGAGATCCTGAAAGACGTGTTGCTAAAAGTGTCACAAAAAAAACATGCAATTTATCACCAATTCTCTGGCCAATTCACAACCATGATGGAGGCAGAATAACAAGAGTGTGGCTGAATTTCTACCTTTGGTCCTGTTGGCCCAGGTTGACCCAAGGATCCTGGGTGCCCCTCTGATCCTGGAAGACCCGGATCTCCTGGAAAACCTTTCTCTCCCTGTGTGTTTAATGTAAAACTACATAAAAGCCTTTGCATGCATACACAGGTGGTTATTAGTGGTTATTTAAAGCAATATTGCAACACTCAGAAAGTTATATCATTATATTGAGTTACTTCAAACTGAATGACACTTGACACTTTTGTGAAATAACAGTCTTGAAATGATTGAATTCATAAACTTATAAAAAGGCCATTAACCACACAAATATGAAACAGTTCACAGAAATAAAATGAAAGTATGAATAATTTGGCTAGAATGAAAATATAGCTACCCAAATGTTTATATTTTCTGCTCTCGCTGCCTGCATGGTTTAATGTTGATTTATATTAGATTTCAGTCAGTTAGCATATATGTAGCATTAGGATTGGACAGTGTTACTCCATTCTCTCCATTTTAACTGGAAGGTTTTCAAATGCTCTCATCTTAGGTTGTTTTGTAGCTTAATTTGATTATAGTTTTCTTTTATTATTTTGTGTTAGTTTCTTATTTTGGTGAAATCAGTCTTGTTCTCAATCTAACCAAAATAGATCAGGAACAAGGTCAGTCCTGTCTCAGGGATTCTAGTTTTTGTGTATTTCTTATCTAGTTATTCCTTATTACTTTAGTTTAATTGTGTTTCTTAGGTCTGGTTATTCTTTAACATTAGATTAATTTCCTAGTCCCCTGCATAATCTCCCTCACCCCCGGTGCCATTTTGTCTATCTGTCTCTCTTTTCCCTCAGGCTGTCTGCTCTCTCCTCTCACACCTGCAACCTGCTAGCTCATCAGCCCAGGTGCATTTGTTCCAGCATTCACCCTCACAGTATTTAAACTCCTTCCTGTTTAAATCCTGTCACATTCTGGTTACCTCCCCATTGATATTCTGCTTGCATTTTTGTTCCTGGTTCCTTTTTTTGTTCTGCTTTGGCTCCCTGTGTTCCCTGTGATATTTTGTAATTTTTAAAGATTTTATTAAAGACCATTTTCTATGATCCATTCTACCAGCTCCTGTCTGCACTTTGGGTCCACCAACAAACACATAATGACACGTTTCTTAGTTCTCACACACTATATGCTTGAGATAGTAAATTGGACTTCATTCTACAAACACTAGGCACACATAGAGTATGTCTTTCTACGCAGAAACATATACAAAAAAATCTATCTAAACAACTATCTCTATGGTATGCCTGATTCGCCAAGACAGGTCATGTCACAAAAGGATAAAAAAATGTAACTTTGTTTTTTAAACCAAGGGTAAAAGAAGCAGTTTTACTTTAGAACTGTTCCTTGTAAATTTCAATCCTGAGAAAACCCAGTAAGTACAGAATAAATAAAACAACGTGTGGCAAAGCCACAAACTGAACTTACCCTGTTGCCTTTTACTCCTTTACAGTGGCATCTTGACTTTCCATTGCATACACACTGTGAAATAAATAAATGAAGGTATGTAATTTTAAAACATCAAATATCAAGAAAAAGAACTCCTCAAAGATTTTTTCTTATTTTGGTATTCAAGTTGACCGTCACTGAAGAAAATGTATCGATTTGAGTTAGTCAGTGTTGTACTTAGAAAAAGATCTTAAAAGGACCTGTAATTCTGTAGTGACAAAATAGTATATATGCTGTATGGTGCAACAAAATATAATTGGAGATGGTTTGATATGTGTAGACTTACAGTACAGTACTAATGAAGGGTAAATAAACCATGTATGATTTATGTACCTTCACTGTAATTAATTCAGTTTATCGTGGGTATACAGCATAATTAAGGATGAAAATAATTACACACCATAATGTCTTGCTTTGGCAATCCCTGCTGCTATGCAGAAACAATATACAGTAAATATATTGATTGGTAGCCTTGGTAAATTATGTTTCAAAATTGTTACTTTGTAAATCAAGTTATTTAAATTAAATTAAATTATTATTATTATTATTTTTGCTAAATAAAGTAACATGCACTTGGCGACAAAATACAGGTCTACATATCCACACTAAAACTGCAATAAATACACAAGTAATCCACTGGTACTACTCAAGATAAGCATTAATTTAGCAAATAGTTGAAGAAATTATACTCATCAAATTAAGTATAAAGATGGACTGTTTTAAAGCTTCATCAAAATTTGGTTTCAGAAAAACATCCACTTTTAGGGATAATGTTTTTAAGATACTATCACTGCTAAGACATCTGTGTATTTAGATAAATCAAGCACAAACCATAATGTGATAAACATAATTCAGCAATGAGCACAGCCTGTATAATGCAACATGAGGGGAAAAAAATAGAAAAGCTAAATGTAAGTTTTACTCAAGAATTACCTTTTGCATGTGGTTACAGAGTTTGAACGACGCATAAATATTAAAATCAACTTCATACACGGAAAAAAACAACAAACAAATAAAAAAGCAAGAAACATCTTACACTTTTTCCTTCAGTGAACGTCGAGATCATTGCAAAGAAAATCAGGAAAACTATGGTCGCTCGTGTTCTCATGATTTTCCTCGTCTCTTCACATCAGTCCCTGATAAAGATCCTACGTTCTTCAAAGGCGCTGAGTGTCGTTTTTGTAATCCTCCGCTGCAATGAGGTTTCACATCCTACTCTGTCCACTGCAACACTTTAGATACTGGTGGATCATTGCTGCAGAAAAATCTCAGTTTAAGTTGGTTCAAGTGTCTTGATACAGGCCAGAAAGCTGAAAGGAAGTTGTTTAACTGGACCTTGAAGAAGGGAGGTGGTATGCACTTACTGAGATGATTTACCCCAAACAATATTCTTGTGCTCATCTCATTCCCACTGACGGCAAACAGTAGCAGTTTGGCTATTCATTGACTGTGAGACGGATTTTTTGGGATCTACTGAATCCTTCATTGGAATAAATTGAGAGGTTTGGTAAGTTGTGAATATTTCTAAGGTTGAATAAAAACCTGTAGACAACAAGGTTAACAGACTCTTGGAAATATCTGTCTTTTTTTATTATGTTAAACAAGAGTCGATGATATGCTAGATTTTTTATTTCTTATTTTAATCACTGCACTAGTTTAAGTGACGTGACCTGTGGCTGACTTGACTTGATGTTCTTTTTTTTCTACCAAAGGGGGCAGCACTGAGGCCTTCAGTAACTGTTCAGCAGCCTCAGAAGATGAGCGATGGCGTTCAAAGTAACTTTCATGATGATTTTTACCTCCTGGTAAGCCCATTGCATTTTTTTAAAAATTTACATCTAATTTGATTATTGTTATCTGTGTTATATATTTTTTGGAGAATATGTTTAATTCAGTCACACTGGATCAATGATGTCTTTTAACATCACAATTTTAAGTCTTTTCATAAATTTTCATTTTTATATTGTCCAATATTTGACTGCTGATTTGTCCTGCTGGAAGGTGAACAGCCACCACAGTCTGCAACCGATAACATGTCTCCTTCTCAGGTCATGCCATAATTATTTAAATCTCCATCCATCAACTGTGACTAATTTTCTGTCTCAGCTGAAGAAAGGTCATCCCACAGCATAATGCTGCCACAACTGTGTTTGACCGTGATAGTGGTGTGTTCATGGTGATGCGTCTCAGCATTAACTCTCCGTTTTGTGTGACAGCCAGAAAGTTGACCTCATCTCATTAGAGCACCTTTTTCATCATGCTTGCTACGTTCCCAACATTACTTGTGACAAATTTAAACACCAACCTGGACTTCTTCTTATTCTTCTTCAGCAATGGCATTAGTTGTAATATTGGCTGAGATTTGTACGGTGTATGATTAATAAGCTTCCTGTCAACATACTACCCCAGGCGAACTTTCTATCTCAGCAGTAACCTCAGAGCTGTGGTGCTCTTGGTTGCATCTCTTATTTATGTTCTTCCTTGGCTGACTTGTCATTTTATGAGGACAGCTATGTTTTGGTGGTTTTGTCCTTGGGCAGCGGTTTCTCTTTAAAGGAATAGTGATGGATCATACCCAAAAGCAATGGCTCTAAAAGTAGTGAATCAGAAAAGAATCAGTTTTCACCTCTGTTTCATATTGTTGTTCAGTTCTTACTCTCATTGGCCCCGCCCTGCTCACGGAAGAACCTTGTTTCAATTGTCAACATGGCAGCCTTGTGACCAATTACGTGAATATATTGGATCATACCATTATGTGAAAACAGAGCAGAGGGCAGATGTGACAGTCAGGTCAAGGATCTGCCCGTTCCTTCAGTCAGTAGGCAGCGGTGAGGCAAAGCCAGCCTCAGTACTTTCAAAATGCAATTTAATTTCCAACCTGGGCCCATGTGAAAATATTATTGTGGCCCTAGTTAAACTAATTCCTACCTGTAATAAAGTATAACATGTTATATGACTTAATAGACGAAATACAAAGGGCAAAACATCCAAGGGTGTGGATATTCTTTTATAGGGGGGGAGTTCCTTACTTTTTCGCACAGGGCGGGGTAGGTCACAATTCCCCTACGTAACTCTTCAGACAAGTTAGTATGCACAGCAAGCACATTTGAAATTCATCGGGATGTTTACGTGAAATGTTCTGTAGGTCTATTTACTTAGATACAAACAATCTTCTGGTCTGTTTATTCAGATATTCCACACATCTGCTTGCTATTAAAACGGGCCACTGTGTGCTCCTGCTTAGGTACCTGCGTAGTAGCTGCTTGGGTTCACAACATTCTGACCGTATTTAGTTTAGTGAATTTTACTGCCCAAATATTGTGTCACTTTAATTGATTTATGTATTATTTTTTTTGTGTGAGACACTTTTTCATAAGGAATAGAGCGCATGTTAATATTCTCTGAACACAATACAGAAATGCTTGGGTCTAAACTATGCGTTGTGAATCTCTTACCTTGGCTAAATGTGTCTCTTTAAGTAAAATAAAGTAATTATTGGTAATAATGTAAGCTGATTTACAGATACATGTCTTCTTTAAATTGGTGGAATATTGAGTTTTGTAGTTTAGCTCTAGTACATTTGTGCTTTCCGCTGTTTTTAATGTTACACAAACAAAGAGACAATAAAAAAATTAAAAAATTAAAAAAATTTATATATTGATTAATTTATTATATGATTTCATTCACAGGTGGTTCATTTTCCTGGTCATCCATGTGCAGCTGCTCAAAGCAGTAAGAGTCCATAACTTAACAATTATTTTATGTACATTTTAAATATTTTAAAACAGAGTATGTTTGTACTTTTTGTTTAGAAAATGTCCAAATATTTCATGATAAAAAACAAATAATGCTAAAAATCTTCGACTATAATTTTTATTACATTATTAATATGTTTTCTGGCCATTTTGTTTGATTAAAAAAATTGCAGATGTAATTTTACTATTGGAAATTCAAATTCAGATTGCTTGTAAATTATTGAAGAACACAGGTGTGCGCTGTTTGACTAAAAGTGGTATATTCATTACATACTGTAATGACATATTTGCCCCTGTAACATATTTTCCTCAGCTATAGTAATACATATTGTGCTTTTTCAAACTGAAACAGTATGAACTGCTGTGCTGTACATAAAAAAACAAAACAACAAAAAAAGTCAATGTTGATTTGAGTACTGAAAGTAGTTAGCTATCTCGGTTTAAACATGAGTCTTGCATAGAAGTATGATTTAAAGTTATATTTCTTATTTTCTGTAAACTTTGTCACTCCCATTTCTGTTACTGCAGTTTCCAGAATAAAGTTTAGATTTGTATTTCACAAACAGCATTTTGTCACAGTGACACAAAGAGCGCTGTTATTTACTGGACTGTATACATGCAGGACTCTTGTTAATTCTATTTATCTTCCTGCTTCACATACTGTCTCTCTCTGAGTCTGATTACTGTTTTTAGACCTCATGTCACTTGTTTGCACAAAGATTCCTTGGTGCAACTGATGTACCTAAAGGCCAGCACTCTGTTTATGAGTTTTTATGCGTTTCTAATATGTTTTGTTCAGAATTCAGAGTTTTTTCACAAAATGCTGTAAATTAGCAAGTCTTTCATGGTAAAAGGATGGGTGACATTTATAAATATTTTGTTGGATACTAAATTGAACTAATAGAATATGCAATCACAGTATTTTAAAATCAAACATCTTTATTTAGCTTGTTGACTAGTGTTAGAGTTATACTCCTCCCACTGTCTAAAAACATGTGGGTTAAGTTAATTAGCCACTGCAACTTGACAGTGCATAAATTGTGTGTTTTGATTTTTCTACTTTTAGTAAATCTAAGAGTTAATCTGCCCACATAACTTTGTTGTGCATGAGTTACGCATGGCTTTATCTACAAATTAAAATATAGAACCAATAATAACACAGTAAACTTGATTGAAAAGTGATTATCTAAAAAGTAAAATCTCTTCAGGAAGAAGGGGATAACTAACTAACAATAAATATCTCTATTGACAGGGGGAAAAGGTCTGCATAGATCTAAAATAAAGTGTCACCGTACATAAGGGAAGCCATTTATTCCCTTAGTATAAAGTACAATATTGCATTTGGTTTTACCATGCTGACCTTTTTTGATCCACTAAGTCAAAACTAAAATTCTACATTGTGAAGATGTATAGTCTTCTCAGCACGTTCCCTTGGAAATTTAGAGCAAAACTTATTAGACAGATTTATAAATGACTGTTCATTGCAGGTGGCGCACACTCACCTAAATATTTAGGAACTTTTGAGAAAACTTTGTGGGAAAGATATCTGTCCTGTATAAAACTCCCACAACACACACACACACACACACACACCTGGCTGCTGGTGGGAATATTTGTGAACCAGGGGGAATGAAAAGCTTAGCACAAACAAATTTGTATCAAGGTCAGCGTGCTCGTATCTATTCAGGTATGTCTGGGAACGCTGATGTATCTGAGTGTTATCTGAAATGTTTCCTGTTTATGCAGTTTTCAACAGTCAGGACTTCTCCACCTAGCTGCAAAGTTTACTGCTCACAAAAACCGTCTGTGTTTTTTAAGGGTAAAATTGAAGGCCCATGTCAAGGCAGAGACTGCTCTCAGTGTGTGTGTCAGCCTGCTAAAGGTGCAAGGGTAAGAAACACGGGCAATGGTTTTCCTCACCAAACTAAAACAGTTCCCGTTTTGTCTCATACTGATGTACGCATAATAATACACACATGAATCTATTACATATATATGCATTTTTCACAACATTAATAAATTGTGTTTATTTTGTAGGGACCTCCAGGGAAACCAGGAAGGCAAGGTATTCAAGGTCCAATGGGACAACGAGGACGAATTGGGCCTCAAGGGGAGAAGGGAACAGTGGGCGCAGCAGGATCACATGGCCTACAGGGGCCAAAAGGAGACCGTGTTAGTGTTCAGATGAAAGTTTGACGTTTTCATTATAACAGCATAGGCTTCAAAATCAACGTTGAATGTTGCAATATCTAGCAACGTAAATATTTATCAAAATAGGTTTGTCAGTGGTGTTATATTGTTTATAAAAATTGAATTGTATGTTTCAGGGTTTGACTGGTGTTCCTGGTTTCACGGGTCATGAAGGATTTCCAGTGAGTTTTGTTTCTTCATGGGTTTACAAATACCAAGAGTCAATATCCTAACAATATCCTTCAAAAGTGAGCAGCATGTAGAGAATTAGCATTTTCAAAATGTGTATAAGTTATGGATGAGTTGAATGCTGCTAACTTCCGCTTTGTGTTAAAATGAATTTCGGTTATTCCTTTCATCACCGTGTTGGAGATTTTTGCTTGTGGTGTTTTTCAGTCTCTGCCTTACTAGCTCACGGTTAGTCCAGCTCATGTTCATGTGAGTGTTTTTGCGACCTCTAGTGGAAACTTGTGAGGAAAACTTTGTAAAATCTGCCGACTCGATTTTCTCCACTGGAGATAAATATGCCAAGGTTTAGACTTCACTTTTGCAGCCATACTCTACACAGCACTGAAAGTAAATGTTGCAGCATTCCTATTTAGTGCCAGTTAGGCCTTGGATGTGACCTCAACAACTTTTTAATTGTAATTTAACACTGCTTCATTTTGCTCTTAAGGGCCACCCTGGAGCAGGGGGTGAGCCTGGTTTACCGGGACTGGATGGCTGTAATGGAACAAGAGGTCATCCAGGACCGGATGGTCTGCCTGGACTTGATGGCCTCCATGGGCCACCTGTGAGTGCATCTCAGTTATTAAGTTAGGGCAGCTTTGGAGATGCAACATGCTAAACATACAAACAAATGACAAAGAAAATATGACGTCTAAATAAGCATAAGCTTTTTTTCACCTCAGTATCCTGAGTTTATCTGACATGCATTTAGAAAAATACTTGCTAATACATACATATGTACAACACGCATTTCTTCCTTATCTTCTGAAACATGAGTATTTTTTATTTGAGCTTTTACTGTCCTCTCATCAGGGACCAAAGGGTGCTAAGGGAAGCAAAGGAACACCTAATTACACTGGTGCTCTTCCAGGTCCTCCTGTGAGTATTCCTTCTCAGCAACTTTGGCTGTTCTCTGTCAGAAGTCTTGTTTTCTTAGCTTCAAATTCTATATTATACACTTAGTGTACAAGGTCCAATTTTTTACATTCCACTCCAAATTGCTTTTTCATTTGCTTTCCCCTATTTTTGTTACAGGGTGAAAAAGGTAGCGATGGAGACCATGGTCAAACAGTAGGTTTTCTTTGTAGTGAGAGGATTTATTCCCTATTATGCATTGACTAGATTGTATTTGTGAGTTTATGTGACGCGTCAACAAAAAGTAGCAAATACGACTACAGAACTATGTAGTCATATTTATGTATTCAGCCTATTGTGACGCCCTGAGAAAAAAAATCTTTCTGATTTTTATCTGTAAGAAATGTTGAACATGTATATCATTTTCCTTGCAGTTCACAATTATGCATCGGTTTGTGTTGATGTCTCACAAAAAAATATCAATAAGATATAATTAGAATTTTGACTGCAAAGTTACAAATGTCCAAGGTTTGGTATTGTTTTTATGTTCATTGTATAATTACAGTGTACTTAGCATCAGATCAAATCTCTTCTGTTTATACCTTTACTGAACTCAGGGAAGCCCAGGGAACATTGGGCCTAAGGGTCTCCGTGGCCGTCACGGACTTCGTGGGCCTCAGGTTAGACATCTTTATGTGCATGTTTATGCTATATCTTTTTCTTCGGTGCCTCATTGTACAGGCGCAAAATGATATTTGACTCTTTTAGGGTGTAGAGGGTCCTAAAGGTGTGAAAGGATCACCTGTAAGTAACCCAGTCATCTATGCCTTACAACTTTACACAAATAAACTGTCATTAAAGATATGTTTGTCATGCAGGGTGACCCTGGAAGATCGCCTAGAGGTGAAATTGTAAGACATCATTCTATTTTTTTGGTGACTGTTTATTTAGTGTCTTTTTCTGATTATTTTGCATTCATGCGTTAATGTTTTAC
The DNA here is from genome assembly GCF_904066995.2 of Poecilia reticulata. NCBI lineage: Eukaryota > Metazoa > Chordata > Actinopteri > Cyprinodontiformes > Poeciliidae > Poecilia > Poecilia reticulata. The sequence continues at coordinate 14,615,951 of NC_088846.1, read as the reverse complement.
TCTAAACTCCAGGGTGAACAAGGCCCACCTGGACCACCTGGCCCTCCTGGACCAGAAGAACAGAAAGGATATCCTTCAGAATACTTTTTCCATAAGGGTGAGAAGGTAGCGAAAACGTTCAAACTTTACTATTAAGTTCATTGTAGCTTTTAAATAGTGGAATAGTTTTTGTAGAAACTCAAAAATTATGCATTCCATAGCCACATTTCAGTACGTTTTGCCTTTCAGGGGAATAAAGGCCCGCATGGACCATGTGGACCAAAGGGGCGTCGAGTGAGTGTTACATTTTCTTTCTTTTAGCTGTCAGTTGTGTGAAAAACAAAAAATAGTTGTTTTTCTTTTTTTTTCATATTAGGGTGTTGGAGGAGACATCTACAGCCCTAGTCAAACAGGACCTAAAGGAGAGAAGGGAATCCTGGGATTTCCAGGGGATAGGGTCAGTCAAGTAGATACTTCTATTTGCTATAAGAAAAAAAATATAACATCTATTTAAAATCCTTTATGCAATCTTTAGGGTAGTCCTGGACGGTCTGGTGGAGACGGATTGACTGGACAAGAGGTACACCTGGTGTACTATTAGACCTTCATAAAGTCTAGTTTGTACTTTCACTCAGGTTACTGTCCACTGCTTTGAATTTTAGGGTGTCCCTGGAGACAAAGGACTTCCAGGGCTCATTGGAAGAATAGGAGAAAAGGTAAACTAAATAAAATATCCAATCAGTTGTTTAAAGACTTTTCTATTTAAGCAAGCCTATTCTGCCTCCACAAGATTTTTATGATGTTGATTTTATCTAAGATTTTAGTTGCACTGTGTAGCACTTTGAGATGTTTGCTAATGAAAAGTGTGGTACAAATTAAATTTTTTATTATTATTATTATTATTATTATTATTATTATTATTATTATTATTATTATTATTATTATTATTATTATTATTATTATTATTATTATTATTATTATTATTCAGTTTGCTGTGCAGTTGTAAAATCATTTTGTTAGTCTGTAATGGATTTTAAATAGCAGATAGTTACGCAAATATATGAAACTTGACACCAATTGACTAACTGTCCATCATTTAAAGCATCACTCGTTTTCTGGTTATCAGTGCTCCAGACAAATACATTAAATTAGAATGTTACTGACAAGTTCATTTACTCAGCGAAAACACAATGATAGTACAGAATATTACCAATATAGTGATGTTTTCATGTATCATTATGTCACTCCTAATGGTTTTCTGCTTACAGCTAATGAAAGCACAACATTTAATTTCTTAGATGATTGGGATTGGAATATTACATGAGACCAATAATAATAATAATAATGTAAAGGTACTTTTACCCATCACTGAGAATTTATTGAACGTAATGATATGTCAAAATACAAAAAAACATTCTTTTGTCATGTACTGCCCTCTGGTGGTTATTTAGTTATGTACCTATTTAATACACGGTAACACATGTAACAGGATAACCTATGAGGTGATAGAATGTTTTTCAAGTGTCCCGTTAAGTTAACAATAACATCTTCCACGTGTGTTTGTTGTCAACAGGGTTGGCCAGGGGATCCAGGTCCCCCTGGTTTTTCACAATTTCATGATGGAAATACTGTGAGAGGTGAGACCAGATCATGACCTGTTTTGGACTTTTCCTATAAGAGTATCCAGAGAGACAACAAAAAGCTAGAGTAAAATGATATTCCAGCAAAGTAAAGGTTACTTTTATACCTTATATAAAGGATTTTGTCTTCACAGAAGTAAGTTTTCTTGTTGGAATACCCGTTTGAGATGTGGCTCACTGAAAAATGCAATTCAGTTCAAGTAATTCACATATACTTATTTAAAAAAAAGAAAAACAAACTTATTGGCTCTTTATAAGACTAAAGGACAGTTTCATATCAGATTACATTTGTTCAATTTGGTCAAAATGTATAATATTCAGTGTGATTCTTTCCATCAACACCTGATGACATAATCATCATATCATATTCCTCATATGTGATGAATTTGATTTGGATTAAAATCCAGTGAAAAGCAATTTGGTTAAACTCAGTCTTAAAACAACAAAGAATCAGTTGATAATCAAACTGCAGACATAGGAGAGAGGCCCTAGAAGCTTCCATTAAATGAGTATAAAATACTTTATTAGGACACTAAAAGACACGTCACAATGACATCAGTCATTCCCATTCATGCACACATTCACATGCTGATGTTGGCAAGCTACTGGATTGTAGTCACAGCTGCCCTGAGGCAGTCCAACAAAAGCAAGGCTGCTCTACTAGTGCCATCAGCCCTTCTGACCACCTTCAGCAGGCAAGTTGGGTGAAGTGTCTTGCTTGCCCAAGGACACAACGACAGAGATGGATGAGGCATGGGCTCAAACTGGCAACCCACTGATTGTAGGTCGAACTGTTATCTCAGGGACTACTGCCCTGCATATTTTAGATGCGTCTTTGTTCTAAACACATTACGTAAATGATTGCATAGCCTCCTCTTCAGCCGTCACATGCTGCAGAAGTCTGTTAATCATTCGCTTATTCAAGTGGTGCAGAAGGGAAACACCTAAAACATACAGGGCAGCGGTCCCTGAGGACCAGAGCTGAGAAACATGGCTCTAACAAGATTTCTTCCTAAGTTACAATAGCCTACAGACTTAAACTACAAACAGAGGCCTTCTAGCTCAGCAAAGAAAGTTACCTTGAAATCTATTATGTTCTCTCTGAGATATTTACTAAGTAAATAATATAAAGAAAACTTCAAATTTAAGTAATTACGGTGGAGCATCAGTTATGATAAAACTGAAAGTCATTTTTGTCTTATAAGAAATACTGAGGATTGCCTTATCAGATGACTAAAATAACAGATTTGTTTTGCGCTGTGTTTAACCATGTAAGGTCCTAAAGGAGACCGTGGGTATCCAGGTGCACCTGGGTTCCCGGGAGAGCCTGGGTATATGGGTATACCAGGCCCTCCAGGCTTACCAGGTTTACCAGGTCAGTGTTTAAATATCCATTCATTATTTATACCCAATTATCCTTACAGGGATGTGAAGGGTTGGGGTGGGGGGGTTTGGTACATAACTGAAACGGAAATAGGGTGAAAAGCGGGGTATTCTTGGGACGGGTCACCAGTCCATTACAGGTCGAGAATTTATATGCATCACAGATGCATATAATATGCATCACAGATGCATATAATAGTGCAGTTTTTGTAAAAAAATAAAAATAAAAAATAAAACAAAATAAAACTGATGTTGTAGTAATCAGTATAAAGACTTCTTTAATTTGTTAATTTTTCATTCTTTAAAAATCTTTGTTTACATAGGTTGAAACTGCATGGGTCGGCCTTTCATCATGTGAGGTCTCACAAAATTTTCCTTTCCTCTCTAGATGCACATGGCCGACCTGGTCAACCGGGTGACCCTGGTGAAAAGGGTCAGAAGGGAGAACCAGGGACATACGATCCAAATGAAATACTTTTCATTCGGGGACCAAAGGGAGTAAAAGGGCATCAAGGAGAAAGAGGCCCCGATGGATGCCCTGGTCCACAAGGTATTCAAGACTCCTTACGTACATCAATATTACATCTATAGACTTCTGTAGTCATTATTTTGAATGACTTTGTTTCTGCTTTGTTTGTGGTGGTGGTGTGACATTCGCACTGGGATCTGACCAGGATGTGGAAGTAATTCCTCTAAATACTAAATACTCAAAAATCCTCTGTGGACGTAGTTTATGTTAGTCAACATGTCATTTGGTAATCTCACAGATTATTACTGCGAGCCTGGTTCTCTAGGGGAACCTGGTGAAGATGGACCCAGAGGATTTTCTGGAAACAAAGGCCTAAAAGGAGTTAAAGGTAATTTGCCTCTCTCCATCTACACAGAAGCAGGAGTATTTTTCATTGTCATTTCATTTTGCTGAACATGTTGACGTCACAACATTTAGAGCAGTATATATATTTTTTTTTTGTAAAAAAAAAAGTTCTCTGATAAGTGTAATTTCATTAGCAATTAGTCAAGAAATTATTAACAGTAAAGTCATCACTAGTGAAATTGGGTTAACACAGGTAGTGCGGAAAACAAAAACAAAAAAAAAACTTCAGAGGATGCAAATTTTAAAATTTTATTCACATAAGTACTAATATTACAATCAGTTAATAGCTGTATTAAGCTAAGTCACTGGTTGTTTGAAACTTTCCATCTGCGGTTAGAAGGAGTGTCAAGTCATAGTTTTGACAGCCTGTTGATATTATCTCTTTTGCAGATGATAAGTTTTTTCTTTGGTGTGCCGGTGTCTTTAAGAAATTAAGTGATGTCCAGGGTTAGTGGAATCTGTTCAAATGTGGGAGACTGTCCTTTGTAGATGGTCACCTTGAAGAATGAAGAGAAATAGTTCTATACTGAAGATATTCTCTGCGCCCTACTATATTTCACATGTCTGTTTTGTTTTCAACAGTACTGCTCTTCAACACCGTTATGAATGAGTCTGTTACAGGACTCTGACAGAAACCAGGGGGACAGCAGTGAGCTTTATTACAGTGTACAGTGATACATTTTTTTCCTTCTGTGAGGTTAGTCAGCATGTGAACTCCTAGAATGTTAAAGTTCTCAAAGTTCTCTTCTTCTCTGTGTATGCAGATGACCCAGATCTCAGTGTGCTTTGACTTTTGGAAATTCATCAGTATTTCTTTGGTTGTTGTGATTGTTGTACTTGCTTGGCTTCCCTGTGGTTTCTTTCAGAAACTATTTTAAAACTAAAACACTAAACAAGTATCTTTCTATATTTTGTCATAAGTATTGAAGTCAGTATTTCACTGTTGCCGGAAAGCCCAGCTTCTGAATTAAAAACGAGAAGCGATAGCAGTTTTTTACGGTCATAAATGATTGAATGCTCTGCCACTTCGGATAAAAGGATCACAAACTCTGGCCATTTTTAAATCGATGCACTTTCTTGCTTTAGCATTTATGTCCAATTGTACAGTGCATTCATATAAACAATATATAATTTTCCCCTAACTTTTTATTCTTGTGCATATTTATACTCATTTAACATTTGTTTGCTGCATTAATATAGATTTGCAGTTGTGGGTGTGTGTATTTGTGCATAGTGCAGACAGTAAATGTGCTGTTGCTCATTGAGGTAGGAGGGGAGTTTGTCGTTCATAAAGTTCATATTTCTTGCACACAGTGAACAAAATAGTGCAATATGGGTTCATCCTTTGTCTGTGAAAGTGTGATTTCATTAGCTGCCATATAAGTGCAGCTTAAGATTAGAATATCATGAAAAAGTTCAACATTTTTGTCTGTCATTTCAGAAAAGGAAACTTACGTATTACATAAATTCATTACATATTGAGTGAAATATTTCAAGACTTTGTTTCTCGTAACTTTGATGATTATGATGCAGTGTCCGATTGCACTTTGTATCTCAAGTCTTCAGGAGCATATTTCCAGCCTTACACTTAAAGTGAGAGAAGTAAGTAAGAAAGTCTGAATGTGTTTAAAGACATGCAGGCCTACATGCTGCCATATAAGGAATGTGTGCAGAGTGTGCTATACATAGCTGGAGCTGCATGTTTAAAGACAACAGAGCCAAATATGGGAATTAGGGTTTAGGTAAAGCCTTTCCGCAGGCTAGTCGAGCACAGGAACATCATGGTGAATGAGCAAGTTTTTGCTGCCTTTGTCGCAGGTGCCAAGTCAGACTGAAAAAAACAAATCGGCATTTCCATAAAGCTTGTCAGCAGGAAACAATGGTTTTAGTTTCCTGATAGATGGCTGTGTTGAATGTGGACTGCAGAAACACAGTGGTCCAGCATCAGCAGATGACTTCCCTCCTCCATCCAAGTCATGACTGACCAGCATCAGCAGATGACTTCCCTCCTCCATCCAAGTCATGACTGACTGTGCAAACTTCTCTGGGCATGAAGCAACATGGACTCCAGAAAGAGCACCTGTCCTGGCAAGACATAGTGGAGCAAAACTGTTTCCCTAATCAGCACAAAATTGACTGAGCTAATTAAGGAGACTTGTTTGCAAAACAAACAGAAAAACAGAAGCAAGCCAAACGTAGTGAAGAACGGGGATGAAGCACCAAGAAATTATTATAAATGTTAGGTGAGATTTAGTCACACTGTAGTGTTTATTAATTTGCCATTTCAATCCTGCAGGTTGTCCAGGGGAATGTAAATGTGTGCATGCTCTGAGGGCTGTTGGGCCACCTGGTCCACCTGGTTATCCAGGATCTCCAGGATTTCCAGGAGCTCCGGGACCTAAGGGGGAGCCTGGACTGAGGGGTAAAGATGGCCCAAGAGGACCAGATGTAAGGACAGCATTTCGTCACTCACCAAATCTTATGTCAAAAATAGTTTTCTACTTTGTAATCATAGAAAAATATTTAATATTTACTTTTCTTGCAGGGCGTACATGGTTTCACGGGTCTAAAAGGAAGAAAGGGTGAGAAAGGTGACACGTATGTGAGGGGAACTAAAGGTGAGTGTGTTTGATGTTCACGTGTATATCAAGTTCTTTATCCTCCAATTTATTGTATTTGGCAATAACACTGCATGTTTTCTCTTATTAAAATGACACTTAATAAATCATAGGTAAATGTCAGTACATTGGGTCTCATACAGATTCAATTACTGCATATACTTTTTTCTTTGGAAGGTGCAAAAGGGGACCAAGGAGAACCAGGATACGCTGGTCCTCCAGGAAGAACAGGTGAGCTTGGAAAAGATGGCTTCCCTGGTCCGGTGGGAGAACCTGGTCCACCAGTAAGGATAAATTTGTTTCAAACTTTATGTGTATTTTAGGAGTTATTTATAGTATAAGTAGTGATTTTCTAGGGCTTTGCTGCTTTTAGATTACACTCTGCTGGACACTTGTTTTTCATCTACTTTCAATAGATTCAAGGAAACTTTATTGTAAGTTTTTTTTTTTTTAATAAAAGAAGAATGCCATTTTTTAAGCCACAGTGTGTTGCCTTTTTGGTGCAATTCTATATGTGTGCAGAGTTCTGGCTATGTGGGACGTCCTGGACCCAAAGGTTATCCGGGCCCTCCGGGGCCCAAAGGATTCCCTGGTCCCCTTGGTCCCCCAGGTCCTGGATTTCCTGACCTAAAGGGAGTACCTGGACTTCAAGGGAATCAGGGACTTCCAGGGCTTCCTGGAATCCCAGGACGACCAGGTCCACCAGGTCAGATCTTACGTTGTGCTAATATGGTTCTCACATTTCTACTATAGCCAAAGTCATACAATATATGAATATTGTACTTTTTTACCAGGTGAAACAGAACCATGTTGTCATGAAGGTCAAATTGGACCACCAGGGCCTAAGGGTGAGCCAGGTTTACCAGGTAATTATTTTTTAAATTTAAGGCCAGAAGTAACTGGCTGTTTTGTTTCTCACTCTTTTTCTAGACAATAAATCAAATCACATTTGATCCACCAAAAAATATCCATGTTCAATGCATAAACTTGTGTTGAATTTTCAAATTTAAGGTGTTCAAGGTCAGCTTGGAAGAGATGGATATCCAGGAACTCCAGGACAACAAGGACCTAAAGGTATAAAGGGAGATGATGGAGAAACTCTGACCGGACCACCAGGTACAATTCATATAAAAATAACTTCAATTTAAGTTTTTTGGAAAATTAAGCATCAGTCTGAAATGACAAGTATTTGAATCACAACCTTTGCAACTATTTCTTGTACCTGGCTCTCTACGATTTTTCCTAAGGATCTATTGGTGCAAATGGAGATCCAGGTGACCATGGTCCCACTGGTATTAGCCTGGATGGCCCTGGAGGTCTTCCTGGGATACCAGGACCCCATGGCAGAAAAGGAGACCCAGGACACATCCTTTCAGCTTGGCCAGGTCCAGTTGGTCCTCCTGGACCACAAGGAGCTGTGGGGTCATACGGAATTCCAGGAATCCCTGGACATCCAGGATCACCAGGTAATTTAATGAGTAAGATGGGTTTGGCATGTATTGGGAGTATTGGTGAGATCTTTTGTGTCTCCTGAGATAAGATGGCTATCTCCTTGTCTCAGGAGGACAAAGACATCTACTCATCTGATTAATTATAGGCCATTAACTGACAGGGTGGTGGAACCAAATGAGGAGACGAGTCACTTGTGTTAGCATTGGAGAGGCTAATGACTCCTTGGCTGGTCATCCACTTTAGACATGTGCAATTTTCTTTGAAGAAAACTTCAAGAAAAATTGTCAACATAAAATTTCTATTAGCAACATGGATTAGATGCATTGAGATGTCATTAGAAAGAATTTACTGGGATTCAATGTGACATCAAGTAGAAACACATATAGATACACAATACTGCAATACTGTATTATTATACTGAGCTGAAATTTGCTTCACCTGAACTTCTGATTTGGGAAATGGCTTAAGGGCAAAGTTTTACTACCTTCAGCATCTTTAATCTTAGACTTTTCAAACCTGGGTAAGATCATTCTACACTAATGGCAGAATATTTGAAACCCAAGTTTGTGACTTGTGAAACCTTTAGGTAATGTTATTCCTCACAAATAGTTTTCTCAGAATAAGAAGCTGAGAAATTGAAAGCCAACTTCAGTTCCATATATTACGGTATTGTCTATGTTTATACTTTATATAATTTTGGATTACCGGTACTGCAGATTCTATCATCAGAATATGTTGCTTACAGATATTTCATGTTGACTATTTTTCTTGATAATGTTTTCTTTAAAGGAAAAAGTATGTGTATAACAAAGTGACTAATCAGCCTTGGCATGGTTAGCATTTCCGATGCTAAGGCTAGCCCATCAGGTGCTGACACCAGACAATCCAATGCTAATGGAGCCTATTTGTGCTAATGGGCAGCAGAGGAAATATTCAATGCAGGGGGTGACCAGCCTCTCCAATGCTTATGCAAATGAACAGACTTCTTCTCATTTACCAGTGTCGGCCTCTCAGTTACCGCTGCCAGTTGCTCAGCTTCGTTTGCTGACCTATCATTAATCAGGTCAGTAGATAGTTTTGGAATAGATATAGCTTCCTGGACAAGGGAGTGGGTGAGCAATGATCTTCATTTTGGCCCTAATATTGTGCCATACATGGGGATACAATAATACTTGCATCAAATTAGGTGTTTTAAATGTTAAATTTTAGAAAAAACATTAACTTGTGTGAAACTTTATGTTATCTGTATACAGTAAACTCTTGACCAATTCTACATTGGAATTTCAGGATTACAAGGCCCACCAGGACCCCAAGGTCGCAAGGGAGATCCTGGGGACAGTGGAGACCTTGGAGATACTGGTGTCTCTGGTCCACCGTGTACTGTTTGTGAACTGGTAGGTCCGCCTGGACCTCCAGGGCCTTCAGGGCGCCGTGGTGAACAAGGAGTGCCAGGTGAGCACATGATGGTTATCATTAATGATAATGAGAAATAAATATTTTTCCTAACTTTTTGCATATTTTGTAATGTTATAAAGGCCTCCCTGGTCAGAAAGGTGTGAAGGGAGATATTGGTGCACCTGGTCGAGGACAGAAGGGTTTACAAGGTAATCCAGGTATTTCCGGGGCTCCTGGCCCAGCTGGACCAATAGGGCTTGTTGGTCCTCAAGGAGATCCTGGTATTCATGGCTTCCAAGGACAGAAAGGTAAATCATAGTGATTCACTGGCATGTAATTCTTCAGCAATTAATTATGAAATCCTATCTTCCATGCAAATTGTAACCTAACCCTAACAAGTTTTTTTGTTACTCCAAACAATAAACAGCTTTAAAAGATTTTTTTTAAATGCTTCTCATTAGAAAAATGCTTTGCTTATTTATTTAGGTGAGAAGGGCTTGCCTGGGAAGCCTGGTTCTAGAAGTATACCTGGCAATCCTGGGCCTCCAGGACAACCAGGTGAAAAGGGAGAAAGAGGTTTTCCTGGTCGTTATGGAAATACAGGTGATCCAGGATTTCCTGGTAACAAAGGTAAACTAAAAAAGAAGAAAAAAAACCATTTGTTACATTCTTCCCTAATTTACATCTTGTGTGTGTGAAATGAATGATCACCTTTTGGATACATTTATGGGTGCGAGTCCTTGGAACAAATTTAAAAAAGACTAATTAAAACCACTCTGGGACTTAAATTTACAATGGCATCCATTTGGAATACTTTAAATATTTACTAACATAGCCATTGACTCTTATAACTTTTCCCTTCAAGGCAAGCTCCACCACTTCCTGTTTTGAAACCTCTTTGTCTTATCCAATAAACAGATTAAATTCCCAATAATCAACTATTTTGTTTTAATTAACATATTTCCTGGACTATAAAATGGTCCGAAATAAAAGTCGTATCTCGACGTAGTAAAAATAGAAGCAACTGATTGTATTTATTTAAATATGATTAATCATGAAGGTGGGCCACATTTATGTTAACGATTTGACCAGGAGATACATGTCCAGTTACCTGCTTTTCAATTACTCACAGAAATTGTCAACCCTTGCTGATAGTTTCTGACTCACTGAGGTTCATACTCTGGTAGAGAGGCAGCTGCATTTCATGAGTCGGTAACAGCAAGAAGGCACTAAGAAGGTTCACCTGCAAATTTTTTCATATTCACCTCCTTGGCAACTATCGGGGTGGATGGAGATCTAACTGCACCGTTGACAAGCCTCTCCCGGCAGCACATTCTTCAAGCACCCATCTGTGAACTGTTTATTTACATAATCTGAAAAATTTGAGGTTGTTTATGAGCTCTGTGATCTCCCCAGGCTCACCTGGACCCAATGGACTCCCAGGATTATGTTCAATTGTCAACGTGACAAAAGGTCCTTCTGGATTTTCCGGAAGAAGGGGGCCTCCTGGTCAGACAGGGTTTGCAGGCAATAAAGCTTTAATTATAATATTTTCTATCATGAAAATATATACCAATGTAAAATATCATGTTGCACATTGCATATATTTTAAATATGTTACATCTCTTCCAGGATACAAAGGCAGCACAGGCACGCCTGGTGATTTGGGTCCTGATGGATGGCCAGGATCACAAGGATTAAAAGGATTTGCTGGTATTCCAGGTAGAGAAGGATTATCAGGACTCCGTGGACTTCATGGGATTAAAGGGTTCCCAGGTCCAAGGGGGTATTCTGGGAATACTGGAGATCAGGTACACAATATCATCTAACAAACTGAGTAATGGGCTTTTAAGTTACAGTGTGGCGGGCGGTTCAGACGAGGCACTGCTTGGTCACAAAGGCTTGTGTCTATAACTTCACAATAAAATACAGATTTCTTTGAAATATTAGACATTTTAGTATTTAGAATATACCGTATTCTAAATTATCTGCTCTTGCTTTGTTCTAGGGAGATCCTGGACCCCCAGGACAAATTGGTATCCCCGGCCTCCCGGGATTTCCTGGTGTAAAAGGTAAGACATAAGATGATGTGCTCTAAGTCAGTGGTGGCGTCTATGCAGCTGAATTCATTTTGTGAAGAAAAGACAAATCTATGGCTGTATGTTATTTTCTATTTAATTTCTGTTTTTATTTGATCTAACTCTTGACCATACGACGTAGTATGCTGAAACTGAATTTACAGTGAACAGAATCACTGGCATACATTTTAAAATGATCAAAAATGTATTAATAAATTCTCAAAAAAGATCCAACCTCACATTAGTTTTGTACTACCTGACTGCATTAAAGACATAAACATAGACGAGAAAAATGTCAAATAATTTGGTCTCTTTTATATTATAACTTTATTTACACATTTCTGATCACCATATGGGACAAATGACTTCTAAATAACACCTGGGCCACTTTAGCACAGAACCTGACAGTCCCACATATTTTTCCAGCCAATCATTCACAATATTATGATCAACTGTTTATTAAAATAAACAAATAAATAAATAAATAAATACAAGAAGTTCTTGGCAAACCTGCATAATTCAGTTTGTCAAACTCATCTGAATGATAAAAGGATTCTGGAGGTTCCAGAGACATCACCATTTTATCACAGATGGAACCCTACGCTGCTTAATTTACTTTTTCAACTTTATTTTTTGAAAAAAACCTTAAATTAATTGCAGGACTTATTAGATGAGAGTTCAGGGGGTGAGGTGGTAAGAGAGTTTTCAGCCTTTAACTAATTTCAAAAGAAGTCTGGGCAATATTAGTGTCTTAATCGGTCATATAAGAAAATATGCGTTTTAATTTTTTTAAATTTCTAAGTATTAATATAAAGACTCTCTTTACATATCACATAAGTAACCATAAATGATTATACAGTTATACGGATGCGGAATATTTCCATCCCTTAAAATCTTATAGATAATTTAAATAAATCTGTTTTAGGTAATAAAGGGCAATCCTATGGGAGACCTGGCCCACAAGGACTCAAAGGATTACCTGGCGAGGTTGGGCCCAGTGGTAAGTCCATGTCTAAAAAAACAGAATGCCTAAAAACTTTATTCTGACTATAATTACAACTTAGCAAAATTGCAGTTTAAAACCAAGTTTATTTTATCTAGCACATACAGGAAGTCCAGGGCATCCAGGTGACCCAGGACCCAGGGGAAGGCAAGGGCAACCTGGACGTCCAGGGGGGACTGGGGAAACTGGAAGACAAGGAGGGCCAGGTGACTGCCACTAAAACTGTTATAAGAATTCATACAACACAGCAATTGTAATTACACGTGTTATTTCTTTCAACAGACCTGTTTTCTTTCATTCATGCTCAGTTGTTCATCCTGTTGTTAAAGAATACTGCTTCGTGGTTTTATTCTAAAAACCTGCGTTGTGACTTTAGATATGTCACCATTCTCTTGCTTCCCTTCTACTTGAAATGAAAAAGTTAATGCATTAATTCCTTATGCGTTGTACTGTAAAAATTAAAAATATATTTAATTGTGTTGGTTCTCACCATATATAAAGCACATTTTTAAAGAGAAAATTAAAGAAATGTATCTTTAAGCAAAAACAGCCCAAAAAATCCAATCCTATTGATTTTTCTTTAACTTGCTGTCTTGACCTTGTCATGTTATGTGCGTCCTTAGGCTATCCTGGGTCCCGAGGTCTACCAGGGCGTCAAGGCATTAGAGGTCCTCCAGGTGACGATGGAGTTGTGGGACCACCCGGCCCCCATGGCCCATGGGGCAATCCAGGTGGAGTCATTTTAAAAAAAAGCATAACTGAGCATACACATGCCGAGTGGAGACATTTTGATTTGTGATTACTTGTGGCCATCAATTAAAGTACTGAAGTGTTATCTGTTTTTCCTTCTCGATAAAATTCAGACGAGGGTTCCATTGAAGATAGGAAGTAAATGCTGTAAAAAGAAACGCTAACACGATGTTCATCAATAAGTTTTTTTAATGAAAGGGGGAATTCATTTTAGTGCCACCCACACACAGCAGCATGTCATTTATGTTCCCTTGTGATTTATATTAGGTCCCCCTGGAACTCCAGGTCTGGATGGATTGAATGGGCTAAGAGGTCCGAAAGGGATGAAGGGAGCAGATGGTAAGAAGAATGAGACGCATAGAAACAAATGGCAAAGATTGCACTGCAATAGAAAAGCTCGTGTATATTAAAAATTTTATTTTTCAATGATAAGTAAATCTCAAAATCAAAATTCAAATGACAAATACCATGTTATATCTGCCTTATTAAAATCTAGGCCAAGGCACTTTTGGACCTCTTGGACAAAAAGGTTTACCTGGAGCCAAAGGCACCCAGGGCATCTCGGGGCCAGCGGGGGCAACTATTCCAGGGGTTAAAGGTCAAACCGGGGCACCTGGGAACACAGGTCTGAAATTCATTATGTTTTTAGTGCCTATGAAAACTACTCAAACCTTTGAATGTTTAATCTTTTTATTGTTTTTACTTATCAATTATGAGCAACAATAATTGATTATGATGAAAAATTACAAAAAACCTTCTAATGTAAAAGTGAAAACAGATTTCTACAAAAATTATGACAACAAACAAGATGCATAACATGAAAAAAGTAATTGCATAAATATGCACCTTCTTCAGGTCAGTATTTAGTTGCAAACTTAGTCATTTCACTTGTGACATGGCATCTTAGGTTGTAACTTGTCTTTATTATCATGATACAGGAGTGTGACTGTGTGTTTTCTACTGCAGGTTTTCCAGGAATACCAGGAACACCTGGTAGCTCTGGCAAAACCTGCCAAAACCCCCTTCATGGACCTCACGGCGACAGAGGCTATGAAGGGCTCCCAGGACCCTCAGGTTACTTACTTTCACGAGTTATGAACTTTATCTTTGAAAAAACTTAAGATAATATAAGCTGTGAATTTACATTTGCGGTTTGTAACTGGTTTTTCAGGTCCTCCTGGTCCACCTGGTCCACCAGGTGGCAGCATTTCATACAAAGGAGACAAGGGACCAGATGGCCATCGTGGACCACCAGGTCATAGGGGAAATAAAGGCGTTCCAGGACCTCCAGGGCCTCATGGCCGCAGTGGCACTCCAGGACCAAAGGGTACGTTTAAAAACAGGATAGATGCCAAGAACGTTCCAGGGGTGATATTGACCAGAACTAAATGTTCTGATACCCTTTCATAGGTGAGAAAGGTCCTGATGGGCCAAGGGGCCCTCTGGGACCCAGAGGTCAACAGGGCATCCCTGGACCTCAAGGTTGTAAGGGAGAAATTGGCCCAATTGGAGATCCAGGTGGTTGGCACTGTGACAAAATAACAGAAATAAGTTTATAAACTATGACAACTAATGTACCGAAAGATTTGGTTTTCAGGAAAGTAATTATTTTTTTCTTCTAGGTGTCAAAGGTCAACCTGGTGATTTAATCACTGTAGATTTAAGGGTTCCGCCCCCTGGAGCCCCAGGACCAAAAGGCGTTTCAGGAAGTGAAGGAAGTCAAGGGTATGTAGGTCGTCCTGGTCCTTTTGGTCGAACAGGTGAGAACGTGCTTTTTAAATGTTTTTTTACTGTTTTTCTATCAGTTTATATTTTATTAACGTGTAAAGTATCATCACCTTTAATTTTATTATTTGTTTTTCTTTCTGTTCCAGGACAAAAGGGTCCTAAAGGGTCTGTGGGCTTTCCCGGCACACCAGGGCCTCCTGGGTTAGATGGTCCCAGTGGAGACCCAGGCGATGTTGGTGAGCAAGGATACACTGGGCCTCAAGGTAAACAACATGCTATCATGTTCCCGTCCCAAAGATTCTCGTAAGAACATTTGAGAGTACAACTAAAACCAACTGGAAATGAATGACGAGTGTCCTGAGACACTTCATTGGCTCATACTCTTTTCTTCTTTATTCATCTCCTCCCTTTTCAGGTGCCCCTGGTCCTCCTGGAGATCCAGGCGAGCCTGGCCATAGAAGGCGACTTAGATCAGCCTTTCTTTTGGTTATCCACAGCCAGTCAGTTTTGGCACCACAGTGTCCTGCAGGTAGCAACCAGCTGTGGGTGGGATACAGTCTCATCTACCTGGAAGGACAAGAGAAGGCTCACACACAAGATCTGGGTAAGTCTACATATCATTTGCTTGTCCTCTGTGAGGTGCAGTTTGTAAAGTTACACAGTCAAAAATAAACAGCAATTATTTGGGATTTTTAGCCTGTCATAACAGAAAAAAGGAGTTAATTTTTCTGTCATATTTTAGCATATTATTTATTCATTTCCATATTATTATTATTATTTCCATATAATTCTGGCCATATTATTGGAGCAAATTTCTTTGCACAAAAATTGAAGTGAATCAATCTCACCAGCAGAAATTTAGGTCCACGAGATCCAACTTTTGTTTTGGTAGTCAACTTCTGGTTATCAGGAAGTAACTTTGCATTGTTTTTGCATATTTAGCTTGCCAACTAAATATTTAGTCGGCAATCTAAATATGTGAATTATATGTTGTTTCTAGACTATTTAGCTTGCTAAATAATCATTTACTTTTAAACTTTTACATTTATAAACTAATGAATGACAATGTGACTTGAAACCCCATTATTTTCTGTTATTATAAACTAAATCACCATATTATTGTCATCAATTTTAAGTCATCAAGACAATTTTATTATTTTACACACAGCACCTCACAGTCTTCTAGCTTAGTTTAGAAAAAAAAAATATTTGTGTTTGACCCCATTTTTATCAACTCCATGTAGGTCAGCCTGGCTCTTGTCTCCCCATTTTCTCCACCATGCCTTTCTCCTACTGCGACAAAGACGCATGCTACTACTCAAGTCGCAATGACAAATCCTACTGGCTTTCCACTACTGCTCCTATACCAATGATGCCACTCTTTGGCCAGGAGATAAGCTTCCACATCAGCCGCTGTGTTGTGTGTGAGACCTTTTCACCAGCAGTGCCATTTCACAGTCAAGACCAAGCAATTCCTCCCTGCCCAGATGGCTGGAAGAGTTTATGGACGGGATACTCTTTCCTTCTGGTGAGTCTCATGAAAAGCCTGAATGCGTTTATAAATGCCTTATGAAGTCAGCTCTTCTTATCGAACACTACTGCTTTACAGCACACAGGAGCAGGTGATGAGGGTGGTGGACAATCGTTGGCTTCCTCTGGTAGCTGCCTCAGAGATTTTCGAACTCATCCCTTCATTGAGTGTCAAGGTGCGCAGGGTTCCTGTCACTACTTTTCCAATCTTTACAGTTTTTGGCTAACTACTGTAAGAGATAGAGAGGAATTCGTCCCTGTAAAGCCTGGTACCATCAAAGCAGCTGATCAGCAGCGGTACAAGGCCAGTCGGTGTAATGTTTGCCTTCGGGATTAATGACTCTGTAGACTGCAAGCTGTAACTCTAGTTATGTTAAACACGTTTGTGATATTTAAGGTATTTAAAACCAAGGGTAGCCCAAAATTGTACAAGACTGTAAGCTCAGGTTTCCTTTTAAGGCCAGCCTCTAGTTAAGATCACTGTCTAACAGCCACCAGATTGCCAACCAACTGTCTTGTCTTGTCCTTTTTTTTGCTTTCTACCTTTAGCGCAACATGTTGTACAGTTAACTTAACAGTGAGTCAATCTGACTGTACAACAGAATGCGTTTTGCTTGACAATCGCATCCTTTTACTTTCTTCATTAAATAAAAGTTCCTGAGGTAAATGACACGTTTTAAAGATTATTTTATGTGTTTTTTTTTATTTTTTATAATTTAAACGTAAAGGGATATTTAGAGATTCTCTCAGTCCTCAGAGGAGGACATTGACAGTCTAACAGAAGGTAAAATTGAGAAAAACGGGTACTCCCTCATGCTCTTATTTTTTAGGTAAATTTCTGAGATGACTGGCAAGAAATATTACGCTTTTACTCAATATTCTGCTTTTTTGAGATGTACTATATTTTTGGAAAGTTACCTTGTTGAATAAACTAAATAAACATTTGTCTTGATTACTTATTTACTCTTTAGCAGTCCTGGCCATGAAGAGCCCAATGTTGCAGTGTCAACAATAAATGTTTCCATAATGGCTTTGAAATTAATATTTATTTATTTCTCTCAACAGAATCCAAGTGACAATCAGAATACAGTACTTTTTTTTTCTTTTTCATGTTTTTTTTATATAACGCAAAACGAGAACACAGTGCAATACAGACAGAGGACTGACAGTGCGGTGCTCTCTCTACCTTTTCACAGTGCATGTTTATACACACAAAAAGATTGTACAGCGTTAATAATACATTTCCACCCGTCAATGTCATGACATAGCAAAGTGAATGTCTTTAAAACAATCATTTTGAAATTGCGACTTGCAAACTCGTGTAGCTTGGCACACACTCACAAACACGCAACCCTCCCCCCCCACACACACACTCTCTCACATACATTTTCCCTTACACACGTACAGTAACAACACAAGGTATTGTTTTTCTTTAATCCTCACCGGAGAGAGGGCTGCTGCACTTATACACTCAGGACTGGCTCATTTGTCAAATTAATGGTGCTTTTGGTAATGTTGACATTATATTTAATGTACAAAAGGAATACCAATTGAGATATAAAACAGGGATTGAGGTAGAGGGTGGAAACAGGGAGGGAAAGACATATAGGTAACCAGCCTGATTATGATTATTAGAAAAATTTATATTAGTGCTGTTTCTTTTCTTTCTTCATTTTTCCCCCCCAAAAAAAGAGAAGCCCAAATGTTTTAAAGGCCATTGTGCAATGCCTTGTCTTTTTGACTGCAATGTGATAGGTCCTTAAACAATCTGATATTTCTAAAGTGGTTGCCAACAAATTCTGGACTGGGAACATTGTCAGTGACAACCAAATATAGATGACTGCATGTCGAACACAGCCAGACTCCTGAGGCTTTACTTTCCAGCCAATAAATTAAAACATACATGGTACAAGTCATCACTCTTAACCTTTACCAAAAAATATATAAGCATAACATTGAAAGATTTCTTCAAGTGCATATGGCTATAATAATCTGCTGTAAAATTAGGAAACTCACTAAAAGCTTAGGTCTTGATTGTACGGCTAGCTGTTGGTATCAAGTATTTACACTATTATGGTGGTCACATTGTGCATGGCATTACAAGGGTGACATTACTCACCGGCTCCTGCCTAGAACTGTTTTACAAATACCCAACCGTCTTGAGTACAACTGCACCAATATGCTGTGCCACTTTTCTTATATTAACGGTGCCCTAAGCGAAATTATCGTGCTGCGGCAACCCAACACGTTTAAATACAGAACATTATCTGAGATTTTGGGGTTTTGAAAAATTGAAGACAGTTTCACACAAAGCAGATAAGCGTGACTCCCCATTCTCATCCTCAAGCAGAGGACTCTTGCTTAACTGCATAAAAGCAATAGAAAACTTGAGAATGGCACAACTAGCGTTATTCTTGTTTATCTGGTTGTCATGCACCCTCTTTTCTAATACAACTCAGGACAACTCCCCGTATTGCCCTTATTTAAAACCGGCACTGCAGATTCGACATTATATGTCAACAGGCTTTGGTTGGTCATAGTAATGAGACTTAAAAAAAGAAAAGAAAAAAAGGTATGTTCTAATTTACTACCTATCAAACTCCACCTCATAGCTTTTTTCTTTTCTTTGTTTTTTTCTTTTTAAAGATTACTTCATAACACTTCTCTGTCTGTTACAACAACCCAACCAACATGACTCAACCACTTACGAAAGGCTTTGAGTTTGTGAGCACACAGTCTGTAACCGTGATTCACAAAAGAGAAATTGAATCTGTTCTAGGATCTACTGTTGTACATTCTAGAACATAGTTGTAAAGGCTTTGAGAGCCCGCTGGCGTCTAAAGCAAGTTAACTTTCACTCTTTGACTTACAGTACAACAGTGAAAATGTGAAGAGTATAGATAGAATTGAACGGTTCATTCATTTAAGTGCTTTTGCACACGTACACAAAGAAAAAGTTGGTCATAAAAAAATTATGCTACTACAGTAAAAGTACTGATAAATTATGTTTTTTTTATGTAAAATAAACTAAACAAAAAATTTACATTGAAACAAATATTAGATTGCATTGAAATCTAATTTAATAATTTTAGATGCTTTTTGCTCCCCATCATCTTATTTAGAAAATATCTATTCATTATTGGATATCTACTCTACTTATCAATATACAAGAGTTCAGTCACAGGAAATAGAAAAATATCAAATATCACCAGTGATGATAAGAAAATGTGACAACCTGAACAAGCAGAAATATTGCAGTGGTAACCACTATGGTCCTGACATCAGCAAGTATCACCCCCCTAGTGCTCTTTGTGATCACCCTGAAGCATTGTCGCAGGGGGAGCCCCAGTACCACCAAACAGGGAGAAGAAGTGAGTATGTGGGGGTTATGTGGTACAGAGGATAAAGTTTTTTTTCTTCTTTTTTTTAAATGTCAGATGGCTGTGTCCCAGAATACAGTTGTCTGTGTTGGGTACGGGGGAGGTCGGATCTTCTTGGTTCCACTGCTCTTCCCACAGCCGGCGAGGACAGACACACTTTCTTGCTTGCACTGACTTCGCTCCAGGTGCCTGTCCTCGTTCTTGTCAGGAGGTGGAGGCCTTTCCAGATATTTCTGCAAGTGTGGATGCTGTCTGGAGAGGATCTCCGCACAGAGGTTCCGTTTTCTTTCTATCTGCTCTAGCATAGTGGTGTCTCCACAGATCCATGGCATCTGCAGCATCTGAGTGACAGAATGAATTTCAACTCGGTTTTATTTACACAGTGACAAAGTGCAGCAAATATCACCTGATGGTATTTTACAAATGGGCGCAACTCATATTCAGTTACACAGAATTGTATGAATCCAATTCTTTTCGAAAAGGACAATTTGACACAGCCTATGTAGAAAGGTAACTTGGATGAAAGCAATGTAATGGGCTACACCAAGGCTTTTCAAAGTGTGGTCATGCTCCCTCTGGATGGTGCCAGAGCTCTTCAGGGGAATGTAACATAACAAAATAAACAAATCATTAAAGGTAACGGTGTACATTCAGCTATCTTCACCAGGCCTTTGACAAAAATAGAACCAGAGACAAAATTGATTAATTGACATTTTAGTACCGAAGGCTACAGGGAGTAAGAAGTTAGAGTATGAGCCAAGCAAAATAAAAGAAGAAAGTATAACCATGATTATTTAAAGTTGAAATTCTCATGGGCGGGCTGGATCTAAAGATGCTTCACTGCCACAATGTTGTCTGCCAAGATGTTTTTTTTTATAGCAGGCTAAATGAACTGTGGTCACAGCAGAGAGTAGCTCATACTTTTAGCACTTCAAATGACAAGGCAACTGCAGCATCACCTTATATGATGCTATGCCTGAAAAAAAGCAAGTAAATCCCAAAACACCACTTTAATCGATGAATAAAACTTCAAGTTTAGCAAAAGCAAAAACGTTTACAGAAATTACAGTAATAATGTAGTTTGAGGGAGCAGCTGTCAACCCTCTGGGCTACATTGACGAGCAAGTGCTGTATTTTGTTGTTATTTTGTTATTGATTGTTAGGAAGAGTTCATACACTTGGTTACCAGTTGTGCTGTTTTGAAGGAAGTATTTGCATTTGTAAAAAATTTTTAAAGTCTTGGTCTTGTTAGTGCCTTTTGCAAACAAAATCTGTGACTTTGGTGATGAGTGCTGCTATTTAGGCGTGTGTGTAAACTGTTTTGAAAATGTGGAGTCTGAGTTGCTTTGACAACTGCATCAAAGCAATTATGAAAAATTGAAAAACACTTTGGACAGTTTTTTTTTTATCCTTGGTCTCCTTCATATTGCAATATTTCTTTTGGCAGCGGTGTTGCTATCTATTTTGTATGTGATAGAATCAATTATGTTCTTCAGAGCTTTGATATCGAACTATATAGGACGACTGAAAAAATGTAAAAATAAATTATGATGATGCAGTGAAAAATAAAAACTATCTATACTGTTCAAACAAGGATTCATCTGTAAGCAGAGAGCCTGTTTTCCAAAGTTAAAGAATAATAAAGAAAAGTAATAGCCTACATGTGCATACCTGACTTTGATGTGTCTCTGCAGCTCTCCTTTGTGGCGTTCCGAGTGGGGAAGGGTTATTGGGCATTGAAGGGGAGCGACTATACTTGGATGGAGTTTTCAAATCTAAAAAAGAAAAAAAAAAACATGCAAAGCTGTATGTCATGGAACAGATTCAGTGTAGTATCCTTCAAGAAATATTATTTAAGCAGAGCACAATTAATTTTTTTTGGAATTGAGATGTAAGCTCTCACCGTTTCCAGTTCCTGCAGACAAAGGTGGGCTACCGGATGATTTCCCATGGTGAGTGGGTGTAGTAGTGGATGAATGTTGCCCTGAAATTGTGCTGCCATTTCTCTCTTGTGCTTTTGACTGGTCCGTATTGTGATTAGCTCTGTTGTCACGCCTCGGCGTACCATCTGACCTGTGTCCACGGTCTTTATCACACTTGTACTCCGTTGCAGGAGGACTCTTGCTGCATTTGAAATCATAAAGTTGCTGCTCTGAGCCATTAAGACTTCTGTCTTTGCTGTCCCGTCTCACTTCAAGGCCTGTCCTACTCAGGTCTTTACTTTCCTGCCTTGGTAAAAGAGGGGGTGGAAGATCCCCTCCGTTGTGGCAATTCCGATCTCTGCCTTCATACTTAAAATCAACCTTGTTGCTCCGTGATGTCTCTTGTCTCAGCAGCACTTCAGGTGGCTGGTCTATTCGTCCTTCATATTTATGTTCAGTGCTACTTCTTTCTCTGTCTACACTCTCTTGAAGTAACAAATCAGGACGATTGTCTTTGCAATCGTGCCTAAATTCTGGTCCATTTCTAGTTCTGTCTTTACTTTCTTGACGAGGCAGAAGCTCACCTACTCGGTCTCTGCTATCTTGCTTTGAATCCAAACCATTTCTTGCCCTTTCCTTGCTGTCTTGTTTTGATAAGGGCTCGTGTTGCTGATCTATTAGTTTGTCTCTGTCTTTGCTTTCCTGTCTCTGTGAAGACTCTGTGGCATGTCCTCCACCTCGATCTTTGCCGTCTTTCCTTGGAATTAGTTCACCGTTGCTAATACATCTTTCTTTGGAGTCTTTTCTTATTAAAGGTATGGGGTCTGAGGAGCTGCAGCTTTTGTCTTTGGAGTCCCGTCTCCCAGAGATGGGCTCTAGACCACTGGAGGCTTGATCCTTGCTATCCCTGCGGACAAGGGGCAAATCTGTACTGCTGGAGGTGCGGTCTCGACTGTTCCGTCTGTGGATTGGAGGTTCTGTATTGCTGCTGCCCCTATCTTTGTCTTTTTCTTTTTCTTTGTCTTTGTCTCTTTCTCTTCGATGAGAAGACTCCTTGCTGTGGCGCTCTTTGGACTCACGTTTGGGATCCTTGCTGTGGCGTTCCTTTCCTTCACGCTTGGAATCACTGTGAGACTTGACCTTAGACTCAGCTGCAGAAGAGCATAAAGAAACAACTTTATTATTTTCATATTTACCAATATTTAAAATATTCATGTTATGGTTATAATCCTTAGTTTAAAACCTCTGTTAACGTACTGTCAATTAACAGTTGAGAAAATAGGTTTGTATTGCAATATCCGTTAATAACCACTAGGTGGCACCCAATACTTGCTTCAGTGTTCACAATTTCTGAGAGCAAATACAGCATAGATCTTAGCTATGCTTTTCTAATAAACTACACATTGATTCCATTAACCATGAAAATAAAGTTAGATTTGTATCTGTAGCCTGTTATCCTCTCATTGGTTACACAGGCCATTTTAAAAGGTATAGATGTATGTGTGAGTGTTTGCTTGTGAGGGCATATAATATGAAAGGGAAGATTAACCAATTGGTAAATGGGTCAGAATATTGTCTCTACTGCTAGAGAATTCAAAGGTAAAATAAAGGCCAGTACTTTGAGAACCACTATGTCCAAAAAGCAATCAAAGAGAGAAACAAATAATAATAAAAAACAACACTGCTTCCTATTCCTATGTATTAAAAATACAAGGACTTCTATGCACTTGATTAAAAGACATGATTTTTTAAACAATATCTTAAAAAGAACTGAGTAAATGTTGTAATTAAATAAACATAACAAACTCCTAAAAAAAGCAAATGTGCATTAGATTTCGGACAAGAAAACCTTAAGTCAAGCCAATTATATTACATTTAAAAGTATAAGTAACCCAATGTACTTTGTTTCCACTCTGTCCCGCTGCACATCTGCACCAGCAGCCCGATTGGCTTAACCATGAGAAAGGTATGTGCTGATTGGACAAAATACATTTGAGTTGTGAGGCATCACCGCCCCTGTCAGCTGCTCAACACTCGTTTGTACACCACCATGCCCTGAGCTGTGATTGGCTGCATTACCCACGGGAAGGAAATCTGCAAATAAGAAACGGGGATTTTTTCCCCTCCTTCCTCTGTTGCTATGTTGTAGTTGCTAAGAAAACTGACTGAGGATGGATGTGTAGAATCTGTACAATTTCACCACAATTTATGATTTATGGGAGAAGGGGTGGGGGATAGTAAAACCATAAACGTGTAGGTTTGAAACATAGATTTTTCTTTAATTACTTAATTACTATTTTATAGACCACTCAATGGAAGAATGGAACTCTGAAGATTCATCTCACATTTATGTTTATCTGCAAGTAATCTTAAATGTATCAAATAAAAAAAAACTCAGTGTAAATCTTAATATGATTTATGCATTTATGAGACTTCCTCTTGCCTAATATGAGGTTCATATACAGGTCCTTCTCAAAAAAATAGCATATTGTGATAAAGTTCATTATTTTCCATAATGTAACGAAGAAAATTAAACTGTCACATATTTTAGATTCATTGCACACCAACTGAAATATTTCAGGTCTTTTATTGTTTTAATACTGATGGTTTTGGCATACAGCTCATGAAAACCCAAAATCCCTGTCTCAAAAAATTAGCATATCATGAAAAGGTTCTCTGAACGAGCAATGAACCTCATCATCTGAATCAACAAATTAACTCTAAACACCTGCAAAAGATTCCTGAGGCTTTTAAAAACTCCCAGCCTGGTTCATTACGCAAAACTGCAATCATGGATAAGACTGCCGACCTGACTGCTGTCCAGAAGGCCATTATTGATACCCTCAAGCAAGAGGACAAGACACAGAAAGACATTTCTGAACGAATAGGCTGTTCGCAGAGTGTTGTATCAAGGCACCTCAGTGGGAAGTCTGTGGGAAGGAAAAAGTGTGGTAGAAAACGCTGCACAACGAGAAGAGGTGACCGGACCCTGAGGAAGATGGTGGAGAAGGGCCGATTCTAGACCTTGGGGGACCTTTGGAAGCAGTGGACTGAGTCTGGAGTAGAAACATCCAGAGCCACCGTGCTCAGGCGTGTGCAGGAAATGGGCTACAGGTGCTGCATTCCCCAGGTCAAGACACTTTTGAACCAGAAACAGCGGCAGAAGCGCCTGACCTGGGCTACAGAGAAGCAGCACTGGACTGTTGCTCAGTGGTCCAAAGTACTTTTTTCGGATGAAAGCAAATTTTGCATGTCATTCGGAAATCAAGGTGACAAGAGTCTGGAGGAAGACTGGGGAGAAGGAAATGCCAAAAGGCCAGAAGTCCAGTGTCAAGTACCCACAGTCAGTGATGGTCTGGGGAGCCATGTCAGCTGCTGGTGTTGGTCCACTGTGTTTTATCAAGGGCAGGGTCAATGCAGCAGCTATCAGGAGATTTTGGAACACTTCATGCTCCATCTGCTGAAAAGCTTTATGGAGATGAAGATTTCATTTTTCAGCAAAACCCTGGCACCACAGTGCCAAAACCACTGATAAATGGTTTATTGACCATGGTATTACTGTTGGCCTGCCAACTCTCCTGACCTGAACCCCATAGAGAATCTGTGGGATATTGTGAAGAGAAAGCTGAGAGACGCAAGACCCAAAGCCCTGGATGAGGTTAAGGCTGCCATCAAAGCATCCTGGGCCTCCATAACACCTCAGCAGAGCCACAGGCTGATTGCCTCCATGCCACGCCGCATTGAAGGCTGCAAAAGGATTCCTGACCAAGTATTGAGTGCATAACTGAACATAATTATTTGAAGGTTGACTTTTTTGGTATTAAAATACATTTCTTTTATTGGTCGGATAAAATATGCTCATTTTTGAGACAGGAATTTTGGGTTTTCATGAGCTGTATGCCAAAATCATCAGTATTAAAACAATAAAAGACTTGAAATATTTCAGTTGGTGTGCAATGAATCTAAAATATATGACAGTTTAATTTTTATCATTACATTATGGAAAATAATGAACTTTATCGCAATATGCAAATTTTTTGAGAAGGACATGTATATAGGCACATGTAAATCTTAAAATAGTAATTTTCAACATGATAGATTTCACCATGTTCAAGAACAACACAGTGGTTTAATGATAATAAACCATTATCAGTAAACTGATAATACTGCTGACTAACATAAACTATAACTTAACTCAGTTTTAATACCTTTTATAGAGTGAAAAATATCTACCTGTCTTTGAGCAGACTCTGCTTTCCTCTGCAGATGAACTGATTTTGGCAGCATCTTGAGTGAATGTGGCATGAATATCGGTATTTAAATCTGATGTTTACATATTTAAAAGTAATCCTGCCTGATGGCCTAATGCCATGAGTTGGTTTGAGAGACCCGCTGTCCGCTTTAGTCTCTAATCTCCTCAGATTAAATCATACGATCTGTATCTGACTTGGCTTTGTGGACCTAGATTAAACAAAGGAAAATTTTGCAGCTTTTGCCACCATGCTGTAAAAAGAGATGCACACTTTACACAGCATCTTAAATTGGTATGGTTTAAATTTTATCCCAAAAACAGCATTAATTTAAGGACAGAGGAGAGTAGTATTTGCTGTTTATAAATCAGAGAATATCAATATTCCCTGATTTTGTCTTGCATTGTAGTTTATTCAACTGACTGATTGGTTTATGCCTATTGAAGATGTCCCTTGACTCTCAGCTGTAAGTGAAACTGCTTTCTTTTCCACACCTAAAAGCTATCTAAATTTAGTACACTGTTTTTTTTTTGTTCTATTCCTGGTTTTACAACAATAATCTATGATGTAAAAGCATATCCAAGACATAGCTTACTCTCTCCAGGCTCTTTAGATTTTCTTCCACTGGCATTTTTCTTCAGCATGTTCCTGCCTGTGGTGAACAGGTTTGTTAGTTCATCAAGTGGACTGGTGGGTGTCCGCGAACGACTTGTTGACACATTCTGCATAGAGCCGTGGAGTCGTCCAACACCTTCTTGAGGTGGGGAACCTTTGCCGTGAGGGGTTGCAGATGCACTCCGAGGGAGACCCCCGGGAAAAGGCATTGGAGCATCAAATGGAGGTGTACGCATTAGGCTCAGAGGGGTGAGACAGCGGCCCATGCTGACCGGTGATGGGCAGGCAGAATGGCTACGCTGATAGGATGATGATGAGGAGGATTTGTAAAGTGTACAAGGGAGCGGAGGTGCGGAGGAGCGGCCAGAGACTGTAAGTGTTGGGGTAGCAGTGAGCTCCCTGCGGATGTGAGCAGAAGGAGGAGGTTCATTTGAAGAGGTCGGGGACTTGCTATAGGGCTGGTTCTCCAGCATTGGCAATTTGGTTACATCTAAAGGTGTGAGGGGAGACTCATCTGAGTTTGGTGAGCACTGGGCTGGTGCCGGTGGAAACACCAGCAACGGCGGACGGTGAGTGAGTAAATTAGGAAAAGGTGCAGGAATGTCACAGAGGGGGATGTTTCGAGGGGTGGAGCAGCGACTGAGAGGCTCAGGGTCATAGGGTGCCGGGGTGGGGCAGGCAGAACGACATCCAACAGGATCAGTGCGGTACTCCATATCATCCAGGGCTGGATACTTCATTTCCTCGTACACAGACTCTCCCGGCTCTTCATCCTCAATCTTCAATGGTTCTCGTGGCCCTATGTCAATCCCCCCCATTTCTATGTAGACAGGCTCATCCTCACAGTCGTCTGTGGGACTCTCGTCACTCTGTGGAGGTGAGGGGTTGCGTTCGCATGGGGATGTGGTGTGGTGGAGGTGCTTGGACAGGCACACACCACTGCTTCCGTGACTCCTAATGTAGGACTCGTCAAAGGAAACGCTAAGTTGTGTGTTGGGGTTCCTCTTGGGTTTTGGAGGTGGCACCCGTCTGCAGTCCTCATTGCATCCTTGTACTGCTAAAACACCAAGGAGAGAAAATTGATCAAATAAACTAAATCAGAATTTTCTTTTTTTTTCTATTTCATTAATTTGTCTTCAGTTATATTGCATTAACAGTGATCAGTTCACTCTATTATGTGTATATGGTCATATATTATAATTCATAATGCTGTTTGGTCACAGAACAGCATTTATACTGAATGTAAATTACTCAAGGTAAACTTTATTTTCTAATTTAGTGACTTCTAAACGCAATTGATTGCAGTGGATTCCAGAGTAAGTGTGTATTTTTACTGTTTATTTGTGAAAACTAATAAAAAGCAGACAAAATAGTCCTGCTGTTACACAACTATACGGTACGTTGTGTAGATTCATCAGAAAGTTTTGGAAGCTTCAAAGGCACAACCACTTTTACAAGAATCTGTATACCTTGAGGTAAAGTGTATTAAACAGAATAAGGTTATCTAATCATTTATATCAATACAACATATTTTGTGTAAGAAATATGCAAGGCAGGTTAATGAGACAAAAAGGAACAGGAAGTAGAATATCAATATATAAGAAAAAATCTGTACAGTTGCAAGTAAAACAGCATTGGCACACTTTAGTATGTTAAAGTCAATCATTTTGTGTAAAAAAACATTGAAGTAAAAACACTAGCTTTGATAGGAAACCTTTCTGAATTTTTATGGGTCAGCCATAGGTCACTGTGTATCGCTGTGAGCAATACCTTGCATGTGAGTTGTGGGACCAGTTGATGCATATGCATGTTTCTAGGTCAGATATAAAGCAGGGAAGCAATATGAGAATATTGTATTTGGGTCACACACTCTGTGGAGCTTCTTTTTGATAGTGGTGACGTGCTATTGCAGTGTGAATCTCTTCAGATGTGGCGCAGAGTGGCTTTGGTACAGTGCTAGTATTTCCTAGATACTACTGTATAAAAGCAGCACAGCGCTAAAGCCTCATTCACTGCTCTGTGTCACACTTTATTTCTAGGTCAGTCGATGAAATGTTTGGATAGAAGTGCCCTTCCCTAGGATGGGAAGTGAGAGATGGGCTTAGTGAAGAAATGAACCATAGCTGAAATTTCCAAACTGCAGATTTTAGACCTTTAATAATTCAGATACCAGATGGCCCCAGACATGCATATTTCCCATAACTGTATGACTCACCACCAGTGACTGCAGTACATGCAAACCGGAGCATGCACACTGCACATCCCTACACATTCATTGGTGGAAAACCTCATGAAAATAATTTATGCCATATGTGCTAACTTTTCTTTGAAAGTATTTCTAGCTGAAGTTTAACAGTGTACTTACTTTTTGTCCCTGTCACATGTACATTTTTCAGCTTTACTGTTGTAACGAATAATATCATGTCATGTAAGCAAAGATTTAGATGGTGCTGATATCAAATTTTGCTCATTTTTTGGAGACATATGTCTTTTTTGTCCTTATCACCACTGACAAAAAATTGAAGATGCTGCAACTGGACCAGTATAGTAGCCATGTTATTGAGAATGCCTCATATTTCTTTGTGTGAATATTTGCTAGAATCGGAATGTGTGCATGCGATACTGCTTAAATATGTTTTCTCTCTGTCACAACAAAATGCATTACTACACAACACGGTTTTCTTATTAAACTCTGAGCTTTGTATCAGTACTGATGCCGAAATCAGCCATTCAAATATCCTTTTCTGCCTGTTTTTTTCTTTTCCTCTGTCTCTTACTTCCCCTTCTCCCCCTCCCCCTGTAATGGATGTGTTTATCCGCAGCACCTCCCCCTCCGTCTTCTCCAGGGAAAAACAAATCTAGGTCAGTCGCTCCTCCTGAATGAATTTTACTCTGACAAGCTCCTCCCTTTTCCACAAAAAGCACCAGCAATGGAGCACGCAAGCCTCCCCTTAGCCAGGGACACCCCTACACTCTATCGCTGATTGGCTGACAAAGCTCAGACCTCAGCATCTCTGGAGTCCTATTGGCCCAAGCTCCCGAGCACGGCTGTTATTGGCTGGGCTGCAGGGGGTCTTGTTTCTGTGGGATGGTTGCCGTGGTGCCCAGGAAGATCTGTGTGTGCACACAGAGATCCCCACCAATCTGAGCCCGGCTAGGTGACTCCCTAAACATCACGTTGGCAGTAAAGGACACCAATGAAAAAGAAGTCAAATCTTCTCTCGCTATAATAAGCCCCAGTCTATAAATTAGATTGCTAGAATTTCAGAGGTTTTATTCTGTGCATTTTACAATTTTTTTGCACTGCATACAATGGTGTTTGTAATAGCAACAGTTTTCAAGGAGGCGATGCATGCACATAATACTATACATATCACTTTATTATTCGTGAGTAATAGGTTTTTTTGCTTCGTTTACTGAAAATTGCACTTATCAAATACATGTAGTCCGATGTATATGGGCACTTGCTAAAACTGGAAACAAGACAAAAGATTTGTTATGTCAGAGTATGAGTTTTATCTTTACTTGATCTAATTTATTGGGCCATGAGAGAAGCAAATTGTTTTTGTCCTAAAATACACAAGAACAGAGGATTTTGATGTCCTCTGAATTGTAACTTCACTTTATTCTGTGAAGTTACAATTCCAACTTCACAGAATAAAGTGTTCACTTCAGATGTAGTTTGCGTATTGGTTGTTTGAACATCCTAGCTTAATCACTCAATCATTCAACATTTGCCAAACCAAACTGTGCAGAAGCACACCTAGAAAGTTCTCAAAGAAATGGCTCAAAATCTTAGGGTGGCAAAACTAAACCAAAAAACAGCAAGAAAATTTTGATTCTGCTGTCATGAAATATAAGGAATTGGTTTGCAGGAGAGGGGTTAGAATAACTGACAAACATTTAAATTTAAATGTGGCTGAAACATTTGCCCTTTTACCATCATACTACTTAACTACAGGTCTGTGTAACAGAACAAGAAGAGATGAAATGCCACTTCATAGATAATAAGTGGGGGTAAAAATTGGAGAAGGAATTAACTAATTGGGACCAACAAACAAAAGGTAAGTAAAACGAAAAAAATATAAATATACATAACTTTCTGATCAAGACATGTCTATGATGTCATTACCCGTAAGTAATAAAAGGAAGTAATTTAATATAAATAAATTTGTATTATGTCAACAAGTAGATGTCACATGACTCTGAGAGAACAGCTAAAGATATCTGCAGCAATGTGATGCAAAGTGCCACAAACACTCACCGTCACATCTCTCCCCACGGCAGGTGGACATGGCACTGTGGTCCACTGCTTCAGACGACATGCTCAGCTTGGTAGCCGGGTCTCTCCTAGGCTTAGGTGGTGGCTGCTTCCTAGAGGTGGGACTCCCCACTTCCTCATCTCCTCCTCCTCCTCCTCCTCCTCCTCCTCCTCCTCCTCCTCCTCCTCCTCCTCCTCCTCCTCCTCCTCCTCCTCCTCCTCCTCCTCCTCCTCCTCCTCCTCCTCCTCCTCCTCCTCCTCCTCCTCCTCCTCCTCCTCCTCCTCCTCCTCCTCCTCCTCCTATGTTACTGCCACCAACAGAGTGGAGGGACTGGGAGCGGACCGAGAAGCCCTGCCCGCAAGCGATAGTGTGCAGGTGGGGCAAGGGCATTCGCTCCTGGGGCTCAGGCATGGTTATTGAGCCCATGCGCAGGTGCTTGCCTTCTGTTGCTATATCCTCACCAGTTCTGAAAAGCAGCAAAAGGGGGAGGTGAGGAGGAATAAAAAAATAATA
This sequence comes from Poecilia reticulata, assembly GCF_904066995.2. NCBI lineage: Eukaryota > Metazoa > Chordata > Actinopteri > Cyprinodontiformes > Poeciliidae > Poecilia > Poecilia reticulata. The sequence continues at coordinate 14,584,579 of NC_088846.1, read as the reverse complement.
ATAATAAGTTAAAGATGGAGACTTAAACATGCAAGTTCTGATGAAATACTGTACGATAGAAAAATAACACAAACTCAGAAACATTTTTGTTTATATGTTTGTGTGCGTTTGATAAGGGCATCAAGTCAGCATCAATAAATGCGAGTTCCACTGACAGCACAAAAGTCACCAGAGTTAAGGCACAGTAATGATTTGAGCTTAACCCTGGATATGCCTGACACTAGTCACACAAACACGATGGAAGCCTCCCCTCCTCCCCCGCCTGTAAACAATCAATGCCTATAAATGGATGATTGGCCTGAATGGAGCCTTAATGATGGGCGAAAGGGGAACACTAATTGGATAAAGTGTGTGTGTTTGTTTGTGTTATGCGTGCATGCTTGAACTGTTTTCATATTTCATATATTGCAAGCTAAGAAAGTAGACATAAACTGATATGTACATGTTTACAAATGTGACACATATCAGAATTCATACGTGCTTAAAGCATGAATGTGCATGCTCTTTTGCTGACAGTGACTTCCTCTTGGCCAGCTGCTGAACAGAAGGTGCTGTATAGATTTGGTTCATTGCTCAGACTCTGCTTTGCCTAGCAACAGGGCACATATACACATCAGGCACAAAACCAGCTGCCCCGGCACAACAATAACAAAGTACATGTGCACAACGCCACACTTGCACATGGCTGCATCATTATCAAGGCAGTTTCGCTTAAAAACTAAGCAGGTGGGTTCAAGAAGCAAAGCAGCAAACCTTAGAATGTCACTGTGATAAGCCCGGCAGATAGGGGAATTAAAGAATCCAAAACCTTAACACAAAAACATATTTAATATCCTTGTTTTTTTATTTTTATGTCATTATTATAGTCACAATTAAGGTTTTGGGATAAAATTGAATTGGAAAAGAAGCAGAAAAATTACACCTGTTAGATGTAGCCACACTTGTCATTGAAAAAAAATTGTTTCCACTTCCCATATGTTTTGGGTGTGCATCTCATTGCAGCTTCAGTATGCATGGGTCGCATGTGTGTAGGTGGCTTGGTGTGACTGAAGTACTGGTGGCTGAGTTATTTTTAGGATATTTGCCCGGTGATTGGCTAGAGGACAGACCACAGGTGCAGTTGGACCAAATGAAGTTGACTTGTTGTTGGGCAACGCTGCTTTTCTGTGTGACAATGTAAAAAATAAAAAATAAAATAATAATAATAATTATCTCTGTTTAAGGAACAAGCAAAATACTGAGTAAAGAAACATAATGAGTGCCTGTAAGTGGATGCACACATGCTCCAAAGGGTTTAGAAGAGGGAAAGGAGACGTTTGAAATTTGCATTCCCATGCAAATGTAGGAACATTTACATACGTTTGGTCTTCTATGAGTTTGTGGTTAGGAGGAACAAACGGTGATTAAATGCCCTTTAATAAATATTTCTGTGAGGCTATGGCAATGACTTTTGTTTTCAAAAAGGTGAAAAAACAACAGAAGAGACCCTTAGTGAGGAAACTGTCAGCAGGAAGGCCCGCCTTGCTCAAATCCAACAGGCTGATTCAATTGGACTACAGCTCCTCCAGCTGTCACCAGGCAGAACACATCCCCTGTAACTGAACTCACACTTAATCATTCTCTAACAAGTTTTTCTTCACCACACTCTTAAATACACTTCGTCTAACACAATTTACAAGCCATTTGCTCTCCTTCCCCCCCTCTTCAGCAACCCCTCTCTCATTTCTTTTAACCTGTTGTTCAAGCATGCATGTGCTTATTCACTCACAGAAACAAGTATGCACTATGAATTCTAAAACTCTCTCTCAGTTACTTTAAGAAATAGGTCATCTCATTGACCTACTTGTAGGAGTCACAAAAAAAAAAAAAAAAAATCGCAAAATTTGATGCTCCTCCTCAAGTGGAAATGTATTAATGTTCTTGCTCTGGCAAAATCTAAAATAAAGCAAATGTCAGTTTCCTCAGGCATCCCCTGTGTCTAATTCCTGAAGTTGCTCCACAGGATTACATGAGACTACTGATAGAGGTGGGAGGGTGTTTTGATGTGAACAGAGAAGGATTTCCAACTTTAACGACCTCCAAAAATGCTTGGAGCATTAGCATTAACAACCCTAAATCAGCTTTGATTGCGAAAGTAATAAAATGTAGCCACTCTGGAATGAGTTGTCCACAAAGAGTCACACAAAGGACAACAGACAACAAAAGAGGAAGAGATCTTTAGAATTACACGACCTTTGACAGGAATGTGACAGGGCTAAAGATGCCTCTGGTTAAGAAGAACATCTGCTCACTTAACATTCAACCATCCAGGGTTGTGCCAAAGTAATGACTTGATGACAAGATAAAACTTTGAACAGGGGCTTAAATACTTTGTTTTTCACAGACTGATAAAAAAAAAACAAAAAACAACAACATTTATTCCATTTTAACACTGGGTAGCATGTTTTTCATAAGTGGTGCCACAAACTGAAGCAGTTTATCTTAGGAAATGATCCGATTACCAGTAGGAAAGAAGTGAAAGTGCTTTTTTTGTGGGTAGAAAATGTATTTTATCCATTCACCGCTTTTTAAGATCAAGCACAATTGAACAATATGAGAGCAACTAAACCAGCTAGTAGTTGTTTTACATGTGGGAAGTGTTATCATAAGTCATTTATCTTCACAATTAGGAAATGTGTGTTTGTGTGTAAACTGACAATCAGCTTTGATTGAGACAGTATCTCACCTATTGTAGGTAATTCAAGTTTCTGAATTACCTACAGAAACTTGAATTACCTCACCTGAATTATCTCACCTGACATCAGAAACTGTTAAACTACACCTTTATGGTGGCATCACTTTTTGGCCATATCTAGGGATGGTGTTGGTGTTTCTGTTGAAAACCTTTGTAACCAATGTGTGAAAACAGCATTTAAATGTAATAAAATGCCTTGTCCCTGAGAGACAAAATTATTCCCACACATTATATAATTGACTATACTTAAACATAACATATTTTCAGCATAGACAGAAGTATTCTGTACCAGAAAACAGAATAAAAATTGTTCCCCTGCATCTTTCTCGTTTGTATCCTCACAGTCTAAAGCTTCTCTCATAGATGATTCTCCTTATTCTTGCTGGGTTTTTTTTAAATAGAGCATCAGTGACCTCTTTGCAAGGACAAGTCCTAAATAAGTCTAAATGAGAAATTAATTATCCTCCACAGGTTCATGGAGTGCATCAGTCCACACTTGTTAACCCCAAAATAAAACAACCTGCCACCCTCACAGGCACCCTCTTTCCATTTGTCCCAATTCTCTCTAACCTAAAGTGAACTCTATCACATCTGTGATGTTGTAAAGCTGTAGCAGGCGTGATAAATCTAATCAGTAATGAAGGTAAAACCAAATGTTTGTGTGTGTCCTCTGACATCTCTGCTTATACACTTTTGCTCATGGATCTTGTTTGTTGTTTTGTGGCTGGTTGCCTTCCTACCTCCTTATGGCTTCCTCCTGTTTCCTTTTCTTCTCGTTTTTTTCCTGCAGGAATGTCCTGTTTCTTTCATTCCTGGTGTGGTCCAAGTTCTGAGCCAACAGGCTGTTGTAGGCTCTCAGCCCATTCTCCTCAACATATTGGAAAAAGCTGAGAGTTTCCTCCTCTTTGGAGCTCATCATTCTTCAAGTCTTTGCACTGCATTCTAATTGAAAGAAAAAAAAAAAAACCTCTTAGTTATGATGACTTACCTAATCGGGGCACAGCATATTCAGAATAAAGAGTAACATGGCTCTTTCCAGCAAGCATTTTATTGTGTCATTAGTTATATTCTCTTACAAAAGTATTTAAAACCCTTAAATCAGTGGAAGCAATTGCCTTCTGAATTCTCTGTTAATTCTTGAAGAATCCCTGCAGAGAACAGCTGTGGAAGCATTAGGTTGTGGGAATATTTTTCATCTAGTCAGAAGATGATTGGAGCTAATACAGAACATTCCTGGAAGAAAACCAATTCAAGAGTGCAAAAGACTTTTGGGTCTGAAGTTCAGCTTTCTGCAGAACAAGGTTCTAAGTAGAAGCCGTAGCGACTGTGGACTTTTACAGTTACTACTTTTGTAATTAACTCATGCAAGGCACAGTTTTTATTTTCTGATTATAAGAAAGCCAATTATTTAAAAAAATGGCTAAAAGCCTCATACAAATCTAACACACTGAGTTGATCAGAGTATCTGTTAATATTTATGAGTAATGATAAATGTGTGGCTCTTTTCAAATAGAAGCTGTACGATGCTGCAGAGTCGCGCATCTATGTGGTATAATTAATCTTTGAGGGTGGCATCATGTTTCATTCAACATTCTCACACACCAAAACTAGCACACTACAGTTAGACATAGTGTTGATTAACAGCAGGCTCATTTTCTCAGTTGAATCTGCACGTGTTTCAGCGTGAAATGGCTGGTTTTAACCAAGAGAGCATGCAAATCTGAAAAAATTGCTTTCATTTTCCCATGTTTGTAATACGTGCTGGACTCAGATGTTGAGATACAGCATTCCTGGGATAAAAAGGATCAACACAAACAAATTAAAGCAGTCTCACTGAACAAAAGCACAGCTTTGCATATACAAATAATATTGATTTTATTTATTTATTTTGCTGTTGTTTGCTTTGATCCACAAATCTTTCTCTGTTGCCCCCCAACTCTGCAAAAAATAAAAAATAAAAAATGCAGCTAATTACAGTTCACTTGTAAACTGTAATTAGCTTTGTGTAAAACTCTTTCCATCTCTTCAATCTCAGAAGCATATAAGACTTACAGAGCATGTATGTGCTGGATGCATTTTTCAAAAAAATAAAATACAAATAAAATAAAATAATAATAATAATAATAATAATAATAATAATAATAATAATAATAACACATGCAAAATTATATATAAAATATGCAACGCTCTCAACTTGAATTTAGAGAGTCTAGAATAGGATGAGGAAACGACAGTGCATGCTTTTATGTAGGTCAGTGTTTTCAGATCAGCCGAAGACTTCTGCTTGTTTACGTACGAGAGAAGCACTGAGTGGGAGCGTGCATGGGCAGAGGGGGGGAAGGGGCTTTGCGATGACTGCATGTATGTTGTGTGTGTAGGGAGGCTAGGGCAGTGAGGGGGGTCTTGGAGGGCAGCCAGATGGAGACTGCGGAGCTAACAGGGAGGGCAACCATTGTCTGGTCACCCTTAGCATCTCTGCATCCCGTGTCCATCTATGCATCGCCATGCAGGGTAGGTCAGTGGGTTTATCTGTAGGCTCCACACCCCTTCTGGCATCCTGAACACCTTCTCAGCCCATCTTTTTAAAGACATGTGGAGTGATTGTTGTTAGAGACAGGAGAGTTCATACTAGGGCACTGAAGCACGGCGACCACAATTTTGATGTATTTTAATTCCAAGATTTAGTCACTAGTGCACGTACAGACATGTGCGTATAAGTCTTTGGTATGGGAAAAGAGAACTGAGTTTTAAGGAAGAAATGAGGTACACCAGCATAAGTGCAGAGATGAGAAAGCACTGTTCAAACAGTGTTTGAGCTGAATTAAGCCTACCGGCTTAATCCTGTAAGCCTGCAAAAGAAGCCCACACTGGAATCGGCTTGTTTATCACAGTGTTTTTACTGGCCTTTTACAAAGGCTTGTCCTCCAAAAACTTACTGATTTAAAATTATGGTATCATTCTATCACTTCAGCAAAATCTATAAATTCTCCAACCAGTTATTTTTTTGGTTTGTTTTTAGATATTTCAATTCCTCTTGTCTCATTTAGATTTCCTCTTGCTTTCAGCTCCTCCTCTGCCCATTTTTGTCCTAAATGACAGTTGAGACAGAGGTGCACTTTGCTTTAAAAGTAAATTATGGTGGCACATCGTTTCTGTTTCCAGGCAACCATGTCACCAGAGAGGGCCACCGTGGACATTCTAAAGACACCATGTCAAAAAAATTTCAGGGCCAGCAGTATGGTGTCCTCATGCATGGGTGCTTGTGCATGAATACACACATACAGACATACATCAGTGCATTGCAGTTAACCTCAGCTAACCTTTAGTTGCTCTACTTTTGAAAATGCCAACAACTGACAAGTCTTTCACATGTGTTAAGCTTATTTCTAAGTAGAAATACCTGCCAAATTAAAGAGTATATGCATGAAATAAGTAGGCTGGTTATTAATCTGCCTAATGTCCTGTGTGATATTTTTTGTTATAAAAAAGCATTATGATGCATACTTACAATAGGGCTTTGTCTTTACTGTGGTGTAAATCAAAGTGTCTTCTGTCTTTCCCTGAGTCCACGATGCAACAATGAACTCTGACCTATGCAGAACAATCCATGCACTCTTCCACTTAAATCCACATAGACCTCCGTCCATCGTTTTTTTTTTTTTCCCAACAGATTGGGTCCCACTAGAAAGAGTCCCAGTGACCCAGGATAAAGATGGAACTAGAAGGGAGCTGGGCCATCAGGTGCCCTGCCCAGTGCTCCCTTCTCCTGGGCCAAATATTGTACACCTCCAATCCAGATGCTGCCAGACTCCGAGCCAGCTGTGAGAGCTTCACTTCTACGCACATGTGCGGGCGCTAAAAAAGCAGCACACAACTGCCACTGCGTGCATTGCAAAAATGCACCTCACATCTTCTCAAACCAAAAGTCCTCTCACAGCTGCATAGCCAAGTTGGCTTTAAAGTCCAGTTCAGGTTCTTCTTTCTCGGAGTGTTTCTTCTTTGCACGTTCTATTCGATCAAAGTCTCATGACAGTAATTAAAAAAAGGGGATCCACATCCGCGGCGCCCTCGTGGATGAGGTAGACCAAGGGTTCTTGCATTCCCTGCCGATTTCCTCTGTCCTGTTCAGCACAGTACCTCGGTGCTTAAGCAGATGACACTGGGCTTCCCAGCTATACACCAAAACAAGAAGAACACGCCCACTGCCTACTGTAGCCACCTTACTCTAATACGTCAGCCTCTCTCTCTTGCTCTGTGTCCATCTCTTTCTTCCACAGCTCTCTTTTTTCTTTTTTTTTGCTGAGTCCCTTTGAACTAATATTTCTGTCACACTAATACACAAGCTTCTCTCCGCAAGCATTCGTGTTGTGTTTTTGTTTCTTGTGTCTCGCTTTGCCTTTCCCTTCGCAGCTGAGAGGAAGCTTGAGCCTGAATGTGTTGTTCTGTTGTCAGCACCACGGAGAGTTCTCCCTGTCAGGGGGTGGAAGAAGGCGGGGAGTTGACAGGGTGGGCACGGTGGGACAAATGCAAAGATAGGAGAATAGGAGGGGTAGGTGGGAGGAGTCAAAGGGTTGCCAGGGTGTGACCTCATTAGATGCAACCTCCTCTTCCCCTGGCAACCACTGCGATTACCCTCCCTGATGCCTCCTCCTCCTCCTCGTCCTGCTCCTCTCTTGCAGCTCGTAAACAAGACCATGACACGAAAACACTGGCTGTGAATGCACCGTGTTGCTCTCGTGCCGTCTTGGGTTGTGGTTAAAACAATGAGGAGTAAGGAGAGTACTCAGAGCAAAACAACAGCACTTTGTAAGTTCCTCCATGCACAAATGAAAAGGCTGGTGCAAGATTAATAATTGAATTCGCAAACATATAAAAGCAAGCAGACCAATTCCAAATGTGTTCCCTGGGGCTCCATAGGTAAAAAAAGATCAAATATAAACGTAGATTTGAAGCTGAGTTGCCGTTTTTGTCACTGCACAACTGTCTGTGGGACGAGTGTTTCCACATAGCTGTTGGTTGTCTGTGTTCTGGGAGAGAGGTGTATGTGATGCAAAAGCTGGTGAAAAAGCTGGAGAGGAAGGGGGGGGGGGTGCGGTAAGGGGATGCTTTGAACATGGGTGGGTGGCTGGAGGGGACTGGGTTTGTCTGAATGGATTAACACCACGGACACAAAAGGATTAGGAAGCAAAGATCTGTTGTTTATTTATCAACCCTTCCCTCCATTTCTCTTGACTCATATCATTCACCCCTCACCCTCCACCACCACCACCACTCCACCCTTTGAACAACTCCTGGGTGTCCCTTCAACATTGGCTTGAGCTAGAATGCTGGTTAAGCAAGTTTGTAACCAATGTGACATCGAAACCAATTAAAAACACCCGGTCATCAATGTTTGGAATAATGTCAGTTAGCATCAATTGGAAAACAAAGATTCAAAAGGCGCTATAGTTCACAAGGTGATCTAAAAGAGCTACAAGAACATAGCAAGGGCACTATGATCCACAAAGTGTGTTTAATTGCATATTAATAATTAGAGAAGTAAGGCAGGGTGGAATATAACCTTTATATCTCTGCACCCATTTCGACTCATAGCAGCAAACCAGGTGCAAAACAAGCAGCTGAAGTGACTCATTGAGGTCAAAATGCACTTTCACTAGGTAGTCAACTCCTCCTAATGCCTGTTGTGAAGGTTATGGTTGACTGATCTTTCACAAAGAAAGTTAGTCCGACCATACTGGCTCATCACACGCAGGCATCCACATGTTCATTTATAAAAAGGCAAGTGTGACCTCAGTGTACCCCACAGCATTTAGAGCCCACGGGAGTTTGATGAAAACAAACAGTAAAAGAAACCATCACCGAGAAAAGGGGTTAAATAAATATTTCCACCAATGTGCACGAGAGTAGTTTGTGTTGTGAACAGTAGAGTACACTCCCTCCGGGACAGAACGAGGGGTGAAACACAATGCAATTCCTGGAACTTTTTAGCTCATGTCGCCTTGGAACACATTTGCATTTAATGAAAAAGACATCAAAACACAAATTTGACTGTATTCAAATGCTTCTTTCAAATGCTTTGGTAGCCATGCATACAATCAGAGTGGTTTCAATTTTAGTTTTGCACAATTCACCGAGGCCGATTAAACCTTCTGTATGTTTACAGAAGATAAACATACCTTCTGTATGTGTCATTATATGAACCATGACAAAAAAAATACAATATTTTAGGCTGGTTTGTAGGATATCTTAGTTAATTATCTTTGACTTTCTGTCGATCTGACGTATCCATATCATGTGGCACAGAGGCCCTTTGCCTTTTACCATATGGCAGTAGGCTGAACAAGGGGCCACGTTAAACTTGAACACTATGCACAATAAGGCAGGATAGGGCAGGTCAAAAAACAATGAGAAGCACTCACTGGCAAAGAGGCAGCAATCTGAGCTCATCAAGTCTCAATGACCAGTATTCAAAGTTCTTTTGGAACTTTAACTCAAATTGTTAAAATTCCAAAAGAACTTTCACCAAAACCAAAATGAGAGTAAGATCATTTCACAACATCCAAGATGGAATCAATGATTATGCGCACACTATAAAAAGGGAATTCTGAGAAGATTTCAGGTTGCCCACAATGATGCTTTGAGAGTACTTCTGAAAAGACCAAGATGGGCCAGTGCATTGAAATGTTTGTGACAGCCGGAGTCGGCACTCTTAAGGGTGTACTTAGAGATCTGATGTTTGAGCTTATATATCATTTACATTAATTGGAAAATAAAATGATCATGGCATTAGCAAGCCCACGGGTGAGCTCTACATGATACTATTCACAGCTGTGGAGAAACTGGTACACAGCAGATTTCAACAAGAGACTGAGCAGTTCTAACTATTTCAAGTGTTAAAATTACTCAATCTGGTGCTAAAGAGTTAAATAAACACCAATTAAGAAAAGGACCAAACAGACTTAGCACAGTGTTGGTTTAACCGCAAAATATGCCATGTGCAGTTGTCTGTTATTACGTTTCATTAACTTCATGCTAAATTTTATGTAATCTTGTTTTTGAATGGTTGTGGTTATGTGTACGGATATCTGTTTCGCCGTTTTTTTTTTTTTTGGTTGGACCTTGGATGTGAAGTAATGTTTGTAACCATATAACCATCCATCTATACATATATACAGAATAAGGTACCCTGTAGCACATGTGGTACTCAATTCAGTCATGCATGTTGCAATGTTGTATTGATCCAATACTCTCTAAGGCTAATGAGGAGTCTATAAAAACTTTATACCAATCAATCACATGACACAGATGAAAAGAATTTGCTACTAATACGGGGATTCCTGCGCACTTGTTTTTTAAAGGGAATGATCTGAATACAATCAGCTGACACATACCACAGGTTTTTCTGCTAATGATGTTCACTTTTAAAGAGTTCTCAGCAGAATGGAGGTGTTTTTAGAGGCTTACTTTGCATTCTGTTTACTGGAAGTCCAGTGGAGGTGAAGATGAGTAAGGAGCTGGTGGAACAGATAGTGAGACAGATGTCAGTCTCTCATTAAAGATGCAGCATGGCTTGCTTCCTTTCCTCAGATCTTGGAGAGAGAAATGGAGCATACGGTTTCTGGTCTGACTGACTGCTTGCAGAAATCTGATCACTCTGTGATTCATGAATGCCAAATCAAGCTAAATATATTTATATATATATATATATATATATATATATATATATATATATATATATATATATATATATATATATATATATATATATATATATATATATATATATATTTAGCTTGAATAAACATTTCAGAACATCTTGATGATTGTCTAAATACTGAGAATCATTTTAAAAAAAATCACAATTTCCCTAGAAAGCAGCGAGCTTCAAAGTACTAATTTATAACAGCTTCCTCTCTCCAGAGATGCTAAGCTGAGGCATGTCCTTAATGTTCACCCTTCACACTTCATGCTGCTTCTAACAAGACAGAGAGGTGAAAATTAGAGACTGGAGTCAGCAATCTTCCAAACAACCAATGGCCTTAACCCCTTGTAGGTCTACAAATCTCCAGTTTACAGAGCCAGAACTGGTGAACTAAAGCACCTGCGGATTGGGTACAAAGTACATGACTGCGGCAAATTGGTACAGGATCTCCCAACATGATCACTGGAGTCTCTTCATGCCTCCAAACGACTATTTATCGGACATGAAATAATTTCTTTTTTCATAACACCCGTCACAGTATTTTCAATGACAATTACCGTTAGAACTGGAATTGCACATTTTCAAATTGATGTACAGTAGATCTTGCAATATGGCGTTCTTCAGTTCTAAACAGCTGATGCTGCATAGTAAAAAAAATACAATCAAGATATATTTTATTTTACTGAGGTGAACCTATTCGAATATAAGGCTAACCCTAAGCTTATATCAGATGCATCTGATATTGTTTTACAGTGTGAAAATCCCCATTTCCCCTCCTACTGACCTTGTTTTGCACTTTCCCTTCGTAATTACAAAAGCAAAAACAATGACAATCGGGGCAATCTGAGTGAAAAGTTGAACATTTAGCGCCCTCTGGTGTAAACAGTATCTTTTAACACTTAAACTATGCATAAGCAGTCTTTAAAATAAATAAAATGATATGAAACTTAAATTAAATAAAATGTTCTGCGAAAAAAAAAGTATTTTAAAAGCAAATAGAGCATGGAAAAAATGAAAAAAAATAAATAAATTATCCGACATTTACACCTAAGACCATGCCACCCAGTTACTCACTCACTCACTCACTCACTCACTCACTCACTCACTCACTCACTCACTCACTCACTCACTCACTCACTCACTCACTCACTCACTCACTCACTCACTCACTCACTCACTCACTCACTCACTCACTCACTCACTCACTCACTCACTCACTCACTCACTCACTCACTCACTCACTCACTCAATAAATAACTAACTAGGAGGATGCATCTTTATATCACTAAGTGATTCTGTTCCAATTAAATGGTTAGCTTGATCATTCATAGTCGTAAGAGAGTACTAAAATTATAACAGAACTACAAGCAACATATAAAACACAGTTTCACATAAAAAAGGTTGACTTAGAACAAACAGGGCAGGTATAAGCCACATGGTAAAATACAAGGTAACTCTATCAGCGAAGGTAAAAGAACCATCCATCCATCCATCCATCCATCCATCCATCCATCCATCCATCCATCCATCCATCCATCCATCCATCCATCCATCCATCCATCCATCCATCCATCCATCCATCCATCCATCCATCCATCCATCCATCCATCCATCCATCCATCCATCCATCCATCCATCCATCCATTTTCTTGTACCCTTGTCCCTTAGTGGGGTTGGGAGGGTTGCTGGTGCCCATCTCCAGCTAACGTTTCGGGCGAGAGGTAAAAGAACACATATTGATAATCATATTGATAATTTCGGTAAGATTTTTTTTTTAGGTTGATTAGTTCTTGCAATCCCTGGTGGCAGGTGTGTGCATCTAACCAACAGAGGTGGGTGGCACCTAATTACAATTGCTCAGTTAAATGTACTTGAGTACATTTTTTGAGAAAAAAAAAAAACAAAACTTTTAGGTGGAGTTTCTGCACTGTACTTTTTTACTTTAACTTGAGTAATATTATTATGAAATATCAATACTATTAAGGGTCTGACTACTCATCCAACAAGTAACCCCAAAGACAGACGTTCTTTGAAGCCGAAGCTCAGAAGCTTGGAAACTGCAGTCCCGAGTTTCCAAACTCGGCACCATATGAACTGTAGTTGAATTAATTGTTGTTTGTCATTATACACATGTATAGGGACATGTGTATTGTCAATACATAGAGATATTTCAAAATTTTCCCTTGTGATTTTGATTATTATGGCTTGTAGGTGATGAATACTGGAGTTTAAGCGTTTCAAAACATTAAAATAAAAGTTAAATATTGAAAACTTGTGGTGTCACACACTCAAAACGCCAGTATTTTTTTCTCACGTACAGAAGACAGTCATTAATATCCTACTCAATGAGAGTAAGTCACAAAGGTTTACTCTCATTTACAAACCTCATGTCAAGTTATATTGACTCAGTGATTTATGCTAAAGGAGGCCCATCTACGTTTTTAGAAATGTACATAATTTCATAGGTTTGACATTTTGGTTTACAATATTTTTTTTTATTTTATGAAATAGCATAATTTTATGAGAAACTGAATTTTTAGGTTTTCATGTAAGCCATAATCATCCAAAATCATAAACAAGAAAGGCGTTTCACACTATGTCATATAACCTGTTGTCCATGAGGTGGCGCCATTGTATCTTAAATAATTAGTTTACAGTAGGTTTAAAATTTACTCTAACTCCATAGATTTCATTACATCTTAAGGATGAATTAATGTTACAATAACGTACATAATCAGGGTAAATAACTAGAATGCTTAAAGATTTCTGTTGCAGTTCTTTTCTTGTTCATTTTATTCCTTGGAAAGCAATTTGTAATAAAGTTTAGCGGACTTTCTTTGATACACTTGCCATTTTTTCTCATAACAGGGAAAAAAAAGGTAAGTCATGTCGGTAAAGTGAGTGCCAGAAAAGTAATCTAGTGACATTGCGGACGTTACAATGACCACATAACATTTTCTCCTTTACTGTAGAGGTTTACTTTTACCCTCCAAATATCATATCTAATATACATGAAGTGAAAAGTCCCATAAGTCTACTATAGTGCCATTTAGTGTTGATGTTCAGCCGACATATAGAGGACAGGGAGGGGAATATGCGCAGCACTTTGGAAACAGGCACAGCCAACATGCAGTCAACTGCTGCAAAGTGCCAAACGCGGGACAGACTGGCTTCAGAAGACACCACTCCTCCTCTGTACGACACCAAACCTCCCCTGTCTTTGCGGCGCGCTTTCTCTCATCCCAACCGATAATGTAAGACTCAGTTAGAAAGGTCTGTCAGATGTTCGCTCGAGCCGTCGCTTTTCACGTTCGCAATTCCGTTTTCAACACTGCCAGACAGCTTACGGTCAGACTACAGCTGGTCATCTGCGAGGATACCTGGTGTGAGATGCGGCAATGTCCCGAGGAATATGCCCACGCGTCAACTCTTTTGACTCCGTCAGGATTTTGGCGTTGGTAATTTTCGCAGTGAACGCAATCGAGGCGGATAAGCATACCTGTTATGAAGTGAGAGCCGCTTTCCAGCAGCGATACATCGGACCGCTTCACCTGGTGCCGGAGAAACCATACAAAGGTAAGTCTGGTGGAGAAAAGGAACGCCTCAGCGGGCGCACATGTAAGCATCATTTAGTGAGTGGCATGGCATGCTGTTTTTTTTTTTTAAATTTATTTACGTATTTAAGCAAATATATCCAAACACCCATAGGTTAGATTAAACGTGTCTAGGTTAGCCTTAGTAAAAGTTTGGTTTTCTTAATATGCAGGGGTCAAAAGTGCATATGACATCTAGGAGAGATGGGAGTGAAGGAGGGAGCACCAAAGCAACAGATATGGATTGGTCATATTGGATGTTTAAAATGACTGGGACTGTCTCATATTGTGATTTCCTTAGGTCAGGGCATGCTGACAAATGAGTGAAAAATATTTTTCTTATTAAATTGAACATTTTGTTTTTAAAATGTATCTTAAATTTAACATTTAACAAAATGTCATCATACATATATCATCATATATATGACTTGGTAAACGCATAATATATGCTGACATATATATGACATCATATATGTCATCTATGATGACTTATGGTCATATGTCATCATAAGTTGAAGATTTATGATTTCATCAACTTAGAAATCATATGTCGTTACTCTGAAGCCAGAGCTACTTTACTCCTTGATCATTTGCCACTTACCCGTGGCGCTGAGACAACCTTTTCAAGTAACAGCTTGATTATTGGAATTCAGATTATACAAATGTTCTAATCTGTGTTGTCAAAGAGGTCACAATAATAACTGATTAAATAGGATATATGACTTGGTTAATGCATTTCAGTAAATCAAACTTGCAAATGCTAGGACACAGGTTTCCCTGTGGTGGTGCTTAGTTGACATCCACATGTTTTATTCTGTTTCTTACGCATAAGGGGAAAGGTCTTCCAAAACTTCAAGTCAAATGAAACAAAAAGGATGAAAATAAAGATTAAGAAGTTGATCAGTCTGCATCACCGCAAACTGAAACGTTGCTAAGAAGCCGGTGGTTGAGATTTTCTTTTTTACAACTGTGTTTGTAAAGAAATCACAGTTCATACACATTCTGCACTTTTGCCAGCATTATTCTAAGAGGCTTTTGTCTTGATTATTATTGCATCAATAAAACCCAAACCCTTGTTTAAGGTTTTGTGGGGTGGAACTTCTTTTAGCAAATCAAACAAAAGGAAGCTTTGTAAGGCTTCAAATGGTTTTCAATGTTTTTTATTAAGCAGTATTCCATTTAGGGAAGTTTTGGCTTTGGCATAACAATGGCAATATTGGTTGACAAAACTCTGCAAGCCAAACATGTTATAACACTCAGTGTCATCTTTGGTTTGAGATTCAACATGTTCTTTTAATTTTTTTGCATGTTCATATTACCAGTAAATATAATCATGATATATTCATCCATCCAGCTACTCATCCGTTATCTATAACAGCTTTTCCTTGCAGGGTTGCAGGTGGGCTGGTGCCCATCTCCAGTGGTCATTATACTGTCTATGATGACATATTGCTATATGTCATCATATGACCCAGGCTGGTATTTAAACTTATGACCTTCTTACTGCAGGACAACAACTCTAACAACTATGCAGCCCACGATATATTCACTTAATTCATAAAATTCATAAGACATAAGAAATAATACATCTAGAGAAGAAAGAAACCCTCAAAAGCCATACAAAACCACCTGCATGTTTAGGGAAGATTTTTTCTTAATCAAAGTGACAACATGAAAATGCACAGGGTTTACAACAAGTTTCAAGATATGATTGCTATTAATAAAAGTTTCTTAGTTTTCTGACATGTTACCCAATATAACATTTCAGATTTTGGCAAATGTTCTGATGCTACAGTACATCCTCTTGTTATTATGAAGACTTCACAGAAGAACACACATTGGGAGCCCTGCAGTCCATTAGTTTGAGGCTGAATAGAACATGTTCAAAAAGGATTACTGGGAATTATGTCTTGGTTTGGTACTAATCAGGGGCTACAAGTGTGGATTGTTAATTAGGAAATAATAGAGAATATTGCACTGCCATCCCGACAACGATACTACCGAGTTCATTCTAAATTGTCCCAAGGTGTCACTTTGTTGTTGTAGGACTGTGTCATGCAAACAATGCTCAAGAATGCTTGTAATGTTCATCATTTTATTAACAATCCTTGTTTCCACGATCATCTCTATTGCTCTAGAACAGTCCCTAGAACGTAGCAAACCTTGTTTATTAGATATTTTGAGCATTTTAAAAGTCAATGACTCTGATGGTGCTAAATTAGCAGATTATGGCAGAAGAGATTGCACTCTCCACAACACATGCATAAATGGCATCCAGCAACTTCCCAAAAACACTGAAGTGTTTAAGTGTCCTCAAGAAGTACAGTTTGCACTGTCCCGTCTTGTACACAGTTTTACTGATGCTGTCACTGTAATATTCATATTCCTTCACCACCTCTTCTTCTGGAATTAATTCAGCATTTGACCTAGTCCTGGTTTTCCTGAAAGCTAGAATCATCTCCGTTGTTTTGTCTACAGTCAAGATCAGATTATACTTTCTATCATATGATAGAGCACAATATGAAAAGTGTTGGGGGTCCTGATATGTGCACCTGCTCATTAATGTTGCCTCCGTTTCAACTCATCTGAAATATAGGACTGTAGTTGACATGTACTGTAATTTGAGCTTTTCATATGTTGATCAGTAATAGCATTAGTAAAATAACAAAGTTGTTACTGTCACAAGTGCAACCCAAACCAGATTTCTTCCCTTAGTATGCTTCATATCTGACTGGCACACTGAACAGTCCATTTCCAATCTTTTCACCTACCAAAAAAAGCAACACAAAAAAAAGTCTGATTTTTACCACTTCCATGTGGTACATAATTGGATACCCAGCTGATCGTTTTCAAAAAACTCTCCAGTCAGAAAACTTAAGGCACATTTCATCCAGATGTAAACAATGGCTAAAGCAAGAAATGCTGACATTTTGAATCAGTGGAAAGACAACAAAGCACATTTAAATGAGTTTTTGGGGTGACAGTTTCATGCATTGCTCAACAACTTTAAATTCGATTCATACACGGCGTCATTCTCTATTGCTTCTGTAAACAGTGGGCTGTGGTGTGATGTCTATGATCTTTGTTCTTCACTTCCTATTTACTAATTGGGGTATTTTACATAAAATTAAATATTTAGTTCAATATTTTGCCTACCCAACATTTTCAGCAGAATAATTTGAGGCAATATCCAGGTATAAATTACAGAGCTACTGCCCTTCTAGCACTGACGATTTTTCTTCACTAGGTGTAAGCAATTGAACACTGCATTCTTATAGGAACAACTTATGTTTGACTTTCACTCTTTGTATTACAACTACTATTCAATGCAGTTCCCAAATACCGTATTTTCCGGGCTATAAGCCGCTACATTTTTTCCTAAGCTTTGAACCATCCGGTTTATAGTCCGGTGCAGATTTTATGTGGAACCACCAGGGGGCTCTTTAGCAGGAAGTGAATCATTGGAAGTCCATCCATCCATCCATCCATTTTCTTCCGCTTATCCGGGGTCGGGTCGCGGGGGCAGCAGCTTCAGAAGGGAGGCCCAGACTTCCCTCTCCCCAGCCACTTCTTCCAGCTCCTCCGGGGGAATCCCAAGGCGTTCCCAGGCTAGCCGAGAGACGTAATCCCTCCAGCGTGTCCTGGGTCTTCCCCGAGGCCTCCTCCCGGTGGGACGTGCCCGGAACACCTCACCAGGGAGGCGTCCAGGAGGCATCCTTACCAGATGCCCGAGCCACCTCAACTGGCTCCTCTCGACGTGGAGGAGCAGCGGCTCTACTCTGAGTCCCTCCCGGATGACCGAGCTTCTCACCCTATCTCTAAGGGAGAGCCCAGCCACCCTGTGGAGGAAACCCATTTCGGCCGCTTGTACCCGTGATCTCGTTCTTTCGGTCATGACCCAAAGCTCATGACCATAGATGAGGGTGGGAACGTAGATCGACCGGTAAATCGAGAGCTTCGCTTTTTGGCTCAGCTCTCTCTTCACCACGACGGACCGGTACAGCGCCCGCTTCACAGTAGACGCTGCCCCAATCCGCCTGTCGATCTCCCGCTCCCTTCTTCCCTCATTCGTGAACAAGATCCCCAGATACTTAAACTCCTCCACTTGAGGCAGGACGACCCCCCTGACCCGGAGAAGGCACTCTACCCTTTTCCGGCTCAAGACCATGGCCTCGGATTTGGAGGCACTGAGCCTCATCCCGGCCGCTTCACACTCGGCTGCGAACCGCTCCAGTGAGAGCTGCAGATCACGTTCCGATGAAGCCAACAGGACCACATCATCCGCAAAAAGCAGAGATGCGATCCTAAGGCCACCAAAACGGATCCCCTCAACACCTCGGCTGCGCCTAGAAATTCTGTCCATGAAGCTAATGAACAGAATCGGTGACAAAGGGCAGCCTTGGCGGAGTCCAACTCTCACCGGAAACGAGCCCGACTTACTGCCAGCAATGCGGACTAGACTCTGACACCGGTCATACAGGGACCTAACAGCACATATCAAAGGGCCCGGTACCCCATACTCCCGGAGTACCCCCCACAGGGCCCCCCGAGGGACACGGTCGAACGCCTTCTCCAAGTCCACAAAACACATGTAGACTGGTTGGGCGAACTCCCATGCACCCTCCAGGACCCCGCTGAGGGTGTAGAGCTGGTCCAGTGTTCCACGACCAGGACGAAAACCACACTGCTCTTCCTGAATCCGAGGTTCGACTATCCGACGGACCCTCCTATCCAGGACCCCTGAATAGACCTTACCAGGGAGGCTTAAGAGTGTGATCCCCCTGTAATTGGAGCACACCCTCCGGTACCTCTTTTTAAACAGGGGGACCACCACCCCAGTCTGCCAGTCCAGGGGAACTGCCCCCGATGTCCATGCGATATTGCAGAGTCGCGTTAGCCAACACAACCCCGCAACATCCAGAGCCTTAAGGAACTCCGGGCGGATCTCATCCACCCCCGGGGCCCTGCCACCGAGGAGCTTTTTGACCACCTTGGCGACCTCGTCCCCAGAGATTGGAGAGCCCAGCCCAGAGTCCCCATGCTCAGCTTCCTCAACAGAAGGCATGTTGGTGGGATTGAGGAGGTCTTCAAAGTATTCCACCCACCGGCCCACAACGTCCCCCGAGTTGAGGTCAGCAGCGCACCATCCCCACTATAAACAGTGTTGGTGCTGCACTGCTTCCCCCTCCTGAGACGCCGGATGGTGGACCAGAATCGCCTCGAAGCCGTACGGAAGTCTGTCTCCATGGCCTCTCCAAACTCCTCCCACGCCTGAGTTTTTGCCTCAGCGACAACCCGAGCCGCATGCCGTTTCGCCCGCCGGTACCCATCAGCTGCTTCTGGAGTCCCACAGGCCAAAAAGGCCCGGAAGGCTCCTTCTTCAGCTTGACAGCATCCCTCACCGAAGGTGTCCACCAACGGGTTCGAGGGTTGCCGCCGCGACAGGCACCAACAACCTTGCGGCCGCAGCTCCGATAGGCCGCCTCGGCAATGGAGGTACGGAACATGGTCCACTCAGACTCAATGTCCCCCACCTCCCCCGGAACGTGTTCGAAGTTCTGCCGGAGATGAGAGTTGAAGCTCCGTCTCACAGGGGACTCCGCCAGACGTTCCCAGCAGACCCTCACTACACGTTTGGGCCTGCCAGGTCTGACCGGCTTCCTCCCCCACCACCGGAGCCAACTCGTCACCAGGTAGTGGTCAGTAGACAGCTCCGCACCTCTCTTCACCCGAGTGTCCAAGACATACGGCCGCAAATCCGATGAGACGATGACAAAGTCAATCATCGAACTGCGGCCTAGGGCGTCCTGGTGCCAAGTGCACATATGGACGCCCTTATGCCTGAACATGGTGTTCGTGATGGACAATCCGTGACGAGCACAGAAGTCCAACAACAGAACACCACTTGGGTTCAGATCGGGGGGGCCGTTCCTCCCAACCATGCCTCTCCAGGTCTCACTGTCATTGCCCACGTGAGCGTTGAAGTCTCCCAGTAGAACAAGGGAGTCCCCAGGAGGGGCACTCTCCAGTACCCCCTCTAAGGACTCCAAGAAGGGTGGGTAATCTGAACTGCCGTTCGGCCCGTAAGCACAAACAACAGTCAGAACCCGTCCCCCCACCCGTAGGCGGAGGGAGGCTACCCTCTCGTTCACCGGGGTGAACCCCAACGTACAGGCGCCCAAATGGGGGGCAACAAGTATGCCCACTCCAGCCCGGCGCCTCTCACCTTGGGCAACTCCAGAGTGGAAGTACGTCCAGCCCCTCTCAAGGAGACTGGTTCCAGAACCAGAGCCATGCGTCGAGGTGAGGCCGACTATTTCTAGCCGGAACCTCTCAGCCTCGCACACTAGCTCCGGCTCCTTCCCCACCAGAGAGGTGACGTTCCACGTCCCAAGAGCCAGCTTCTGCAGCCGAGGATCAGACCGCCAGGGTCCCCTCCCTTGGCTGCCGCCCATAGCACAATGCACCCGACCCCTTTGGCCCCTCGGACAGGTGGTGAGCCCATCGGAAGGGGGACCCACGTCTCCTCTTCGGGCTGAGCACGGCCGGGCTCCAGAGTGAGGCCCCGGTGACCCGCGTCCGGGCGAGGGAAAACGCAGTCCAAAGTTCGTATTCATCATAGGGGTCATTGGAAGTCAAAATTGGAAATAAAAGAAGAAAATGGCCATTAAAATGGAATTTTAATAGTGAATTGAAATTTGAGAATGTTGTTGATCAGTTAAATAGCATTGAAGGGAAAAATAAGATTTTTTTGTCTTTTTAAATAATACTAGGATCATGAGAATTTGAGGTATAGATATTAGGATCCAATAGATGGCAGTAGTGCAACAATAATGGAAGCAAGCTGCCTTTGAAATCTAAATAAGAAACAGAAGAAGAAGAAGAAGAAAACGCCTATTTTCATTTAGCACATGCTAGTAGCAGACATGAAGGATCATCACTTTTACTGTTACAGTTACCGTTCGCAAACTACCGTAATCAATTCAGTTAAATCTAAACTTGGCACCTTTATATTTTTCAACTGTAATAAATGTGATATTCAATTTACCTGCTATGACTCAAATTTTGGGTGTCCGCCCCCCTCTGCTGCATGCTGCATCGTTGTGGAAAACCTGGAGCGGAAGAGATATCTGCGGCTTATAGTCCGGAAAATATGGTAATAGGTCATAGTAAGCCACACTCTTGTCTCTAAACATTAAATATATTCTGGCAAGTGTTTTTCTCCATCCACAGTCAACATTTCAGATTCTATAGTCACCATTTTTTCCAAGGATAGGACTGAGGCAAACGTAGAGGACTGTGGAAAATGATACAAGTTTTACATGTGTGGGGTTGGTTGGACTCCATTTCTGGACACAAGGGTTAAGCAGTTTTCTCGTTATTGTGGAAAACTGTTTTCTTAAGTTTGGTCTTAAGAAAACTATTTTTGTCATATATAGATTTTCATTTTAATTTGGAATGAAATAACGCCCATTGTCATTTTATCATGTTAGGGGGCTGGTGATTTAAGGCCCAAGGCAGTTACATAACTTTGCTTATCAGATATTGTCACTCTGCCAGTGACAATCACTAAACTGAAGTCAACTGGTCAGAGTCGTGCAACTTTCCTTCAGTCTTGATGTAGCTATATTGGTAAGATTTTTTTACTCTTGTTTGTTTTTTTTAGAAAATCCATTGGCTACACATTCAGATTCTAGATCAACTGCTCAGACTGTGTGGAAACTCAGAATTTATCAGCACTGGACCTTTACGTAAAAACGTGAGACCCAAGTTTTTTGATTATGTTTGCTCTTCAAATGAAAAGGAAAAGATTTTTGTTTTAAAACTACAATTTTGTTTTAAAGTTAATTAAATTTAGAATAATGATGCATTGCAACTGATAATCCTGGGGTCATTTTTTATGGTGGTTGTATTTAAGGTTATGGTTTATTTTGGAGTAGCGCTCAACTTGATAAAGACTGAGATTACTGCGGCAGTTGTTTAACCTGCATGTTGGTTTCAGGTCAAGTGTCACCCAGCATGAGTCTGCATGCTGTAACTGGAAGAAGAGTAATAGATAGCGGAGTGGGAAACATAGTTTGAGGTGCATCTAAACCACTTGATATGTTTGTTTTATGTAGCGTTACCATTGGCAACAGAGTATGTCATTTCCATTACCCGGTGCAGTTGTAGTTATAAAGACAAACTTTAGCCTGCAGCTACGATCTGTGGAGGACATGTCTACTAGCTTCTCCTGAAACTAAAGATGGCGACCATATCATGAAGTCATTAAAGAACTTTAATGACTTCATAAAACTGGTAAGCATTGGCTTACCAGTGAAACATCATTCACACCCTATGAGACGCTTTCAAGTTCACTGATTAGGAAAAGTGGATGACACAGTTAGCAAGGGAATGGATGAAAATCCTACAGCCATGACCACACAGATACCTAGTTTAAAATATTTGTGGTTTGTAGCTCAACTTTCAACATGAACATTCCAGAACTTTATACAAAACTTTTCTGACCCTACTTGTCACCTACTTGACGGATAAGTTGCAGCCTTGTAGCTTAAAAATTTCAAAACCAACTCTTGTCATTGTCTTGTCAATGAACAATGGTGTTAGTTTCCCCAGGATTCTCTTTTGCATTAAAGACTGTTGTGATAATAATTGAAGAACTTTCACAGTTTGAAGAGGCATGTCAGTCATGCTTCCCCATGAATTTGCAGTCAGAATCAGAGAGGAACAGCTCCTCCTTGCAAAAACATTCATTACTGAAACAAATTATTCTGCCTTTGATTAGATTAAGGAACTATATAAATATATAACGTATATGGTGTGTACATATTTATACATACATATATATTACTTCTGTTGTTAAACTGTGTTGTTGTAGGTGCATGTACATATTGGAGACTAGAGTGATCAGGGGGGTGTGGTGGGGGGGGAACTACTTGGTGATTAAGCTTTCTAAATTTGAATTATATCTTTAAAGCTCAAAGATGTGAAACTGATGCTTAGAATGGGAGATTTAGCATGTGTAAGAATTATGTGTACATAATGATGCAACTTTTCTTCGGTCCTCACATCGTATGCCAACAAAAGTAACTCCTGAAATGTGAAGAGGCCAGGCTTCAGCCTTCCTTACAGTGTGATGTTTGCCTTAGGATACAGTGCTGCGCTTTATGTGCTGTGAACAGATTTCTTACAAAGTAGCAGGAGTGTGTCACCCAGCGTTTGGAGGATCCAGTTTCAAATGAACTGCATACTTGCACCACCACATTTATGTTTTGTTTCGCATTCTTTTCTTCAAAATGAAAATGCGAAAAATTATTTTATCAACAATTGCCATAGAAGTGGTATAATTGGATGCTATTGCTTTAAACATTGATTGGTATTTACAATGTTTGTAGTTAAACTAAAACCTAAACGGCTATGTTTATGGGGTAATTTAAGATATTTTTCATATATAAAATATATAAACTTGTTTTGATGAGATAAGATCTAAATTAACTACATAATAAGGAAATAAAAATGTATTATCTATTCCAGAGATATAAGGAGTTAAATAATGTTTTTTTTTGCTTACTTGTCTTCTCACATTCAACGATCTGTGTTTTTGATCTCATACTACCTTTTATAGAGACAAAAGGCTTACTTCAATACAAGAGTAAACCTGTGTAATTAACAAAACAAAAGTATGCTGGTCTCCTAACAGTTGATGAATTGGAAAACAGTATGTTACAATGTGTTTTCATGCCCTTAAACATTTACAGCTCTCAAACTTTGACATAATCTTTGATTAACTAGTAGTTTCGAGTCGTTTTACTTGCCCTCTCTCAATTTCTCAGCTGCCATTTAGAGTTTAAATCTAGAGATTAAAAAAAAATGTTCTCAGGGATTATTTTGAGTTTTTTAAAGACAAAATTCAAGACTACATTGTCCTCTAAAATCACATAGACCACATTATTGAGTTGAGAAGTGCATTTAAGTACATAACACAACCAAATATTTAGCAAAGTCAGTTAACTAGTCTTAGCTAATCTATCAGGTTTTTTTTTTATTTATCATGTGAATATAGTCATTGTATATACATCATATATACATGGTGCATAATTTTGTGCCTCAGCTGATTTTCTATGCCCCTGGCTGTTCAGAGGAATAGGTTTTTCTCTTAGTGTATGTTTGCTATTAAATCATATAGAAATGTCTACATAGAAATATTAATGTTCATCAACCAACACAAAGAACACCGGAGGGCTTAAGGGCATTTCTAAGTCAACATATATTGTTAAATGGGTCGTAACAGATACTATAAGTAATAGTGTCTTAATGCCCTTCCAGTAAATTGCTGCTTCAGCAGGTCTGAGTCTATTTGCCCACTAACCTTACATCTATCTTTATGATCTGCATTTCCAACTTCTGGCCTCTGATGTGGCTTTGGACTCCATGCCAATCACTAAATGCAGTTCCAGCTCTGGTTCTGGGAAAGCCAAACATTCTGACTTTGTTTCAAGGTAGTCCAAAACTTCAGGTATGTGGCAAAGACCGCTTTGAGATGTGCTTTCATTCAACCCGGTCTGTAGTAAGCCCAGCAAATCTTTACAGTGTAAATATCCTCCATGTTCAAAGGGTACAGAGTTCTTGAGGCAGCGGAAGGCAAACCAAGTTAACTGCGTAGTTTTTAACAAAGTTATTCTTGTTCTTGGAAAAATGGCACTGCATATAAATAAACAGTAGCTTTAGGAAGCACCACTCTCCCAAATATTAAGTGAACATCAGAGTGGAATATCCATACCTCATTTGAAAGATTGAAACAAAATATAAATATTGTTTGATCTGCACAATGCTACCCTATGTAATATTCCTCATATCTTGAATGGAGACAGTCAGATTACATTGCAAACTGCTCCGTAACAAAAATCATCTCGAACGAGTGCAAAAGTAAACATTTTTTGGTATACATATGTACTTACCTTCCAAAGCTGATTCATATGGAGAAACATCACTAACAATAAAAGCACATATTCATATGCTTCAATTGTTTAGCATATCATTATTGGCATGTGAGTTACAGGAATTGTGCAGTGGTTGAGCTTCTCTATACTGAGTTTTTGACAAGATCATTGACCATTTACTCCAAAGGCATTAGTCACCTGAAAACAATTAAATGAGTTTCAGAACTGGCATCTCATCTGGACTGTGTTAAAGTTTTGCCAAGCAGCATAAGGAGAGTGTACATAGGGCACTAATTACACATTGTAAGGGACATTAGATTTTGTTTTACTCCCTGGGAAACGGGAAAGAAAAAGATGTAATGCGACAACTTGAAAAAATAATGATCCCATTACACGTAATATATATGGTTGGATAAAAAGTGATTGGCAAAAATCACATTTTGACACGTTATAATTAATAGCTTCAATATATTTTATTAAAATGTTATATGATAGACCAGCAGAAAGTAAAGCATACTGATTATTTGTGAATACCATGTTTTCTTGTCTTAGGAAACATTTTTTTTAACATGTTGTGCCTCTGACTACAAACTGACTGTTATTTAAACAGATTAAATAACAGATTAGTTGTTCAAGAAATCATTTACATACCAAATGAGTTTATTATTATTTAATGACTTCCCCGTCACGTGATCAAAGTCTAATATAGGACCTTTGGGATGTGTTAGAACAGAAGAGTTTGGAAGCAACAAATCTGGCGCAACAGCATGAGCATGTTGTAGTCATGTTAATATGGACCAAAATCTCTGAGGAACCTTTTTAACACTATATCTTATGAAGAATTAAACCTTTTCTAAAAGCAACCTGGTTTTAATGTAAATCTCATGCGTGTAGGTGTTAAAAAGATGCTGATAAAAGGAGCCAATAAGCTACTGCCTGATTTTATGGAAGAAACTGAGTCATCTTTCTAATGAATATAGACATTTTATTTAATATTTCTATTTAGAACAAAACCTGGCTTATGTATCGCTTATTTAATGCAATTACATGGATAGGACAAACAAAGAGTCAAGGCTAGGATCAATCTGAGAGAGTGAGGTCAGGAACAGAAGGGATGGAAACAGTGGAGAAAAGAGATAATGATCAAGTTTTAAACCATTCTTAAGCTTTTGTACTTACTACAGACACTACAAAACCTTACAATTCAGTCACTATAATAACTGTTCTTTGGTTAAAATTTACTCTTTTTCAGATCAAAGGGACAAAGATTGTGTCATAAGATAGATTAAGAATAAACTGATTATATCAGAAGAAATTAATTATCCTAACATGTTCACAAATAAAACAACTTCATTGCTTTTACCATGACAGTGCAGACATCTGGCAGGCAGAGCATTAGGCAACAGACAAGTGTCAAAATAAAAAAGTAGACCCCTACAGAGATAGAGATAATGAGCTAACAGCCGGAGGACAGCCAGTCATGACTTCATTCATCTGGCTCTGGGATGGAAACAAATGCAGTCTCTCTGGGTAATTAAAAGACACCCAGGCCTCACAAGGATATGCCCGGCAAATGGGAGAGAGGGAGAAGAGAGTGAAAGAGAGATTCAGAATGTAACCCTATTGTGTTTCATGGAGGGATTTGACCAGTGAAGCGCTGGTCTTGTGGTCTGGCCTAACACCATGCTTTAGGCTCTGATTACAACATCTGCCTAGAGCCATCCTTGTCCAGCCTTTCCCCATGTAAAATGAGTTATCTGAGTGATGTAAGACTTTTGCATAATACATTTTTTTATTTATGTGTTCCCAAGTCACTTTCTCACTCCAGCAATGGCATAAGGCAGCTGATACAGGTGAGGGTGGACGAAGTCTCATCTGATGTTAACTTTGCGTTAGATCATATTGGTTGAAGTTTAAGTACGGGTTATTGTACAATGCTTTTTTGCAGCCTATTAAAATCAAGTGATCATGATTATCAATAAATATCCACTTATGATCATGTATAGTTTGAAAAAAATGGGTATCCATGTATTTTTTTTTTATCTCCTTTACATCTACCATTAAGTGCGTGTGCATACCTCAGTATATGAAACAACCATGTGTGCCTTCGTATCACATTGAGGCAAGATCATATATTTAGCTCAGACAGTATTTATAGCTGTTAAACATGGATGAAATACTTGGTCTACTTTCTCACCATGACATGGTGCCGCTTCTGTCTTTCAGAGGAGTTATGACTTGTCTGTGCACATAGCCAGGAACTTTAGATACACTGTAACATATTTCTTTCAGTGTATGATCATAAACTGACATATGCAGAGTCGGAAATATGTTTTATTAACTACAGCCGCTGCAAAATTTCAATGAACTCCTGTATTTATTTGCTTACCCTCCCACCACATAAATAATCCATGTTTGTAATTAAAACAACAAAGAACAAAACTGATTACTGTTGGATTTGTTGTTTTTGCTTTGCCCAGATGCTGATCTGCAGATATGTAAGCACCAAGGTCCATCTTGCTGCACCAAGAAGATGGAGGAATGTTACCAGGCTGCGGTGAAAAGAGAATCCCTCCAAAAAATTGAGTCCTACACCTATGAGCTGGAAAATATGCTGTCTAGTCAGTTAGATACCTTCCAGGGTAAGTGATCAAATGATTGTGTCAGGCAAAGGTTGAAAGGGTCTACACTCTAAAAAGTGTTTTTGGCTGTAGTTCATTTTATGGACCTGTTTACATAAATGTTGCTTAATTCGTTTGGTTTAGTGATGACAAATTACTTTTGTGTGTTCAATTAACTTAAAAGTTACAAATCTAACTAACTTAAATTAACTTAAAGGATCCTTTTACTGTGACTTTACTTGAAACAATTGAGTTCAACACCAAGTTTCATATCCTATATCTGACCAACTCAATTTTTATGTTCACCCAACTCAATTCATTATGTTTTTCCAACTCAATTTACAAAGTTTTTAATGAATAACTTAATTCATTAAGTGTGTTTAACATTACAAATTTAAGTCACTCTCACTCAAGTTATTTATTTTTGTCTAACAAATAATTAAAATCTCTTTGACTAAATTCTATAGAAAGTCAACTCAAACTTTTAAGTTGTTCCAAACTAAAAAACAGAAATATTCAAAATTACATTATCACTCACATTGTACTTAAAATACACATAGAACTTAAATTATTTTAAGCATATGTTTTAACATGTTATTTTAGTTTTTCCAAAATCCTGTATGCTGAAAAAGTAAAATAGTTTATCCAACTTAATTTATTAAGTTGACTTAACTTAATAAATAAGAGGGGAAGACATGCAACAAAGGTCATCAGGCTGTAATCGGATCTGCGACGGCCACGTTAGGGACGCCTTACGTCAGAGACGAAACCGGCATTGAACATATACTTTTTAGATTATTCTCTAAAAAGTGCATTTTTAGAGTACACTTCTTGGGGTGCACTCTCAAGTGATGCTATAGCAAAGGCAGCAGTACAGTGACAAATATGTTGCATTTGCAATGGTAAAAGCTGTCACTTACTGCGTTTATTGTGCGGAGGTGCTGACTGATGTGTCGCAGGTGTGCGCTAACGCTGTGGCCAAAGTGTGCAATATAGTGATGTGACGTTCATGAATGAGCTGATTCTTCTGAACGGCTCTTTACTAGTAAGTTACGATTGTAGTCTGACTGAGAATCTTTCTTTGTTTTTGTAATGCTCTATGCTCACTGCAGTAGCTATTATTCTGTTTTATTAAAAATATGTATTTATTTAATCATCGAATAAGCCTTCAATTGAAGGCTAGTGGTGTGCTGTGTGTGCCTGTCTGTTTTGAACTTTTGTAGAAGCAGTTAATTCTAAATACATGTACAATCTTGTATTTGCCTTGTTTATGTATTGACATTATCATCATATGATTCCTTAGTCAATGTATTGACACTTTTCAATTTATACCTGCTTGTGTGGGCTTCATTTTCACATTTTTGTCATTTATGTTTCCTCGCTATCTGCCTGCACTAAACTTTTACATGTTCACTATAGTTTTTAGTCTTTCAGTCATACACTTTTCTTTCTGAACCTGTTGTACGTGGGTCATGGAATATTTTATTGAAGGTCATGGAGAATCATAGAGAAGTCATGGATTTTATTTTTTTTTTCAGTGGGAACCCTGGAACTTAGACAACAAAAATTTCCAATATAAGCCCCAAAAGATAAACCCATCACCTACAAGAGAAACTAACATAAGGAATAAAGTAGAACAAGATGATGCAAAGTGCAAAACAAATCCAAAACTCAAGCATGACCAAACTGAGAGAAATAAGAAATCTAACCAAGAAAACAACAAAAGCAGAAATCCACAAGCGGAGAGGATATGACATGTGGCTATTTCGTTCTTCATAATTAGGAACGATTATGTTTGCTTAAGCAATTATTTATAGTTATTCATTACCAAACTAGGCCCTTTTATGGCACAACAATGGCTTGAGTGACTATTTGTGGTTTGAAACAAAACAATGTCAATTTCAGCTGGAAAGTGTTGAAATTAGATGCCATCTTGGTCCCAGATCTGAGCTTAAAGTGTGAACTGAACAATGAATAAGATTTGAAGAAAATATTTTAATGACTTTGAGAAGGCGTAGAACAACTAGAGGATAGAATAACACAGACACAGCACATCCAATGTCGAGCTGTTGAAGGAGGGGTTTGATACTGCAAATATGGCTATGGCAGTCAAGTGTTATGCCCATAGCACAGTTGAACTCTTTAAACCCGCACACTGGCCAGTTGGATGGATTAGCATGCCCTTAAATGCATCTGATGTCAGGTGATTCAGGCCAGGCACCACGCCAACCAACTTTAATTACGTTGATGGTGTTGTCTACAGCTGCACAGCCAAGAAATGAAATCAGGAACAGTGCGGAGAAATACGCGCACACACAGGCACACACAACACGATGTAATGTCTCGTAATCTGTCTGACTTCAAACTGAAAAATTCACATGAAATCAGTATGAAATAAAGTCTTAAAGAGCTCACTATTTTCATTTAACGGACTCTGTGGTTGGAAATAACACAGATACAAAAGAGGAGTGGACATGCCAAAATCAAACTGCCATTACTTCATGCAGCATGATCCACTTGCTACTTCACATTCCTCCCAAGGCACTCAGACAGCGCAGAGACTGTCCTTAGAAGGCCTTGAAAAGGAAGAACTAGTGACGTCATTATTTTTAACACCATCACACCCTGGTTTCTATTGTTGCTCCTTTCTGATTTTCCGTTTTTGACTATTCTGTAACTGTGAAACGGCTGATCATCGTTGTCCAGACTGGCTCAGACATGATGTAAGATAGGAAGGATCTTATTTATGATAAAACAGACAAGTAGCAGATACACTCTTCAAACCCACTTGTGGTTCTTGTTGAAACAGCTGTAAGAGGGAGGATTATATCTCCAGTACTCTAAACACCTGAAAACTACGTGTGAAATAGATGGATTTGTTAAAGAGCTGATATCCACCACTGCAAGGTTTAATAATATATGTCCAAGGTTCATGGTACATCAAACATTAACACAATTAGTCAAACCGATATCTGTTCTTTTTTGAGTGGGTGGACTGATTGGGCAACACACAATTCATCTGACTTTACTGCGAATTTTCTCTTGTCCATGAAAGGTCAAAATCATGTAAGCAGGCTCAAATATGTACATACACGGAGGAACTTTTCCGCCATAATCCAAGAGCACACATTTTCAGTCCGAAAAGCAGGATTTCATGTCTTTTGTTCTCAAACCTTTTAATACTTTTGCTTACATTTTCATTTTGAAAGCAGGACTTCATATCTTTCTTCTCAAAACTTGTAATGCTTGTGCTGAAAATGTGTACAAGCATTTTCAGTACAAAATCGATATTAGCTGTAGTGTCTTCAGCAGACAAAGCGAACGCTGCCTGCAGTATGTCTGTCTTGTTCAAATCAAAAGATTAATTAAGATCCGAAACATTTAGAACTTTATTTTAAAGACCCAAGAAAACTCAAAACTCAAATTACCAAATGCAATAAAGATATCAGTAATTATTATTTCAACAAAGTTCTGTGAATTTCTGTTTTAATACAGTCAACCACAAAAAAATGGCAACCCAGACTGACTTTCTGCAGAGCAGGTGTTTAAATTAGTTTATCAACCTCCACTGTGTTAAGGCAACCACTTATTAACAATCTCAAAATAACAACAATCCTGAAAAAGTAACATTGAGATGGACCGAATATGTTTTTAATGTAATCTTTTGCTCTTTTGGCTTGCGGAGCTGTCAATCAGATGGCACGGCAACGGGTGAGGAGATGTTAGAGAAACATGAAAAACACGCAAGCAGTTTTGAGTAGTTGTTCACGTTTTGACTGTTTATTTTTTTACTTTGTTGTGCTGAAACTGAAAGTTCAATAAACAGCAAAATTGGACTAATTACCTCATATGTTTGTCAGCATATGTCACAATAATCACAAGATTGGTCATCAAATGATTGGTCATCAAATTATTTCAGGAAGTATTTAAACTATGGCTCCTTCGGTGACAACTGCATGAAATGAAATTCATTCTAAAATATAAAAGAAAATTTGTGTGGCACTCTCCGGCATCTTTCCTTGACTGCAGAGTTTGAGAGACACTTTACTGCCTTTTCTGCTAACAACTTTTTTGCTAACTACTTGCGTTTCCCGTTTAGTGGAAATATTGATGTTGAGACTTTCTCTAAAATGACAATCTTTTTCAATCTGGATAGCTCTGCTATTGAAAATGAGGATTTACACATGACGTTTTAAATAAAACCCAGTCCAAAAGGTGGTATAAGGTGACATCTTTGGAGGCTGTTCTTCGGGGTGAGGGGGAAAAATTCAAAATATCTACTTTTAACTTTACAGTGCTCTTTGGGTCTTCCTAATAGGCTGCATTCTTTCACATGAAAATCATCAAACCAAATTTCAGATCTACTCTAACTGGCATTCTGTTATCCTGACTATGAGAAACTTGCAACCTCCTCCCAGAGTTACAAGTCCCACTAAGAAAGGAACTACAATAGGTTTTCTACCACTTTATTACGTCTACGTTATGTTTCATGTGGTAACTCTTAGTTGACTGCTATGAGACAAAGCAGCTCTTGGTCTCAAGAAAGCAATGCTACCTCAAACAAACCATTCTGACTGTCAATGTTGGTGTCTTTTTACCCAGTTTTAATGGTTTAAAAGGCAATTTAAATGCTGACCATGTCCATCCCTTAATGACCACAGTGCACCCATTATGGCTTCTTCCAGCAGGATAATGCTGGCAACCGATTTTTTGAGCATGTCAGTGAGCTCGCCATAATCCTTTGGCCCCCACAGTCACCAGATTTCAATCCAATCGCACAACTTTGGGATGTAGTGGAACGGGGGGATTTCCATCATGAATTTTCAACACTTATGACTTGCTATGATGTCAATGTTTTCCAAAACCTCTGAATAATGTTCGAGACTCTTCGGGGAATCTACGCTATGGAGTACTAAATCAGTTCTGAAGACAAAAATGGGACAACCCACTACTAGCAAGGTATACCTAATAAAGTGAACAAATTACTTCAGAGTGTTTGGGCTTGTAGGATGCCAGCATAAATTGTTGTTTGATCCTTTACATGACCTTGACCACAATGCTCATTCAGAAACAATGGAAAAACCCACGCTTGTAAAAGCTAAGCATGTCAGAGAAGTTTGTGTTGTTGGCAGTCATACAAGAATATGTAGCCTAAAAGCATATTTGATGGAAATGATTTTTCTTTCTTAATTTAAGCTGTCACAATCATCTTAGGTGGCCCAGATAACACAACTTCCATAAGGGCACCTGTCCCATTAATGAACAAGCGGGAATTTCCAAGAATTTGTTTGTTTCACTTGTCATGTGAACATTCCAAACTATGCCTGTATGCATTTGCAAGCAGAAGACATAATAACTCACTTTGTTGCTGCATACTGTCTTCATTGTTTCATCAGATTCAGTACCTTTTATCTTAATTATAATCTTTTTTTGTCTAAAAGACTTCCTGCTCATCTTAGGCGATTCTTTCCCCCTGTCCTCTCACATTTTTGTGCTCTCACTTCATGTTTCTGTCTTTTTTTTCTCTGCAGATGTTTTGACTGACAGGGTTATTGCTCTAGAGACTGATGCTTGGACACAGGATGATATTTCTTTGCACCATGAGCTCATTCTCAAATTAGGGAGGATATCCGGAATCTATCCCTACACGTCTTATTTAATCATCCTGGGTGGAGGGGAAATGTGTTTATGAAGTTAACAGTAGAGCCAGTATATTGCATATTTTGTGTGAATGTTGTTTGTGCTGTTACTGTGCCTATAGAAATCTCTTGAGAAGTTTTGATTAAAAACGACAGCATTGTTTCCCCTGAATTTGAAGAACTTTGGCTCTTTAGGGAATAAAGTAAAATATCAAGGGAATGAAGGAGGAGAGAAGAAAAACCTAACATCTTCCGAAAGGCATGAAGTTTTTTTAAACAACTTCTTGCTTGTGTTTTTCGACGAGCACCTGTTGCCACTTTATTAATATGAGAATCATGAAAGAGTTCAGAAAGTAAGAAGACAAATACTAGATAAAGACGGTGGTCAAGACTAAAAGGAAGGCTTTGTAAAAGCATCCATAGGCAGTGCATGAACACTTGACTATAATGTTTGCCTATTGGTGCTACATGTTTTCCAATGTTGAATTGGAAGCAGCCAATTCAGCATTCAACAAAACACGCCTTGTTCGCGACAGATTTCCATTTCACATGTCACTTAATGTAGCACTAAAGCATTGTTACTAAAGACAAAGACGACAATGTACCTCACAAGTACTCAGTTTGATTGACACCACCAAACTGCCATGCCTCCAGAAAAACAATTCAATATCAGGAAACACTCAGATGTGGGACTGGAAAAAATTATTTGCTGCTCTGTCATGAAACATGGTCCCTCTAATGTCAACAGCAAACAAGGTACACCTTCTCCTCACAGGAGAGTGGCAAATCCTCACTGATTACACTTTCTAAAATTGCTATACAATCTTCAATGATTACTCAATCTCGTGATAAAAAGGCATTTTGGACCCTTGCTCTGATGGTTCCCTGAGCAACAGTTCATGTTCCCCATGTCAAATCCCACCATGTTCTTTTCCAATTATTGATGTGTCTTTAATTTGCCACAGAAAATGTGTTCCCCAAAAGACTGAAGGAATTTAAATAATAATAAAAAAAACATAATACTTCTAATAAGCAGGGTAATATAAGCTTTATTACATTTTTCCACAGTAATAGAGTTGTCAAACCAAATTTGGACAGGGTATACCTTATGTTAATGGGTAGAAAAATGTCTTAATGTTTATTCATAATATAATTTTCCACTAAAATCTGTACTCTTAAAGGTTTCTATGAAGATCCACTATCTGAGCACAAAAACTATTCCTGAAGATCCTGGGTTGTCAAAGTTGTATTTTCCCAGCTTGTTTTCTCTGCTCAATGGATTTCAGTCTGTCTGGAGTTTGTCTAACTTGCCGCTGGGAATTTACTGCGCTGCCTTTAATTGTTCTGGTATGTCTGTTTTTACTGTGTCCTGTCTGACTCAACTTCCCTTATGGTTCAACGACAAATCCCAAAAGCCCTTCAATGTTTGTCTGAAAGTTCCAATCAACAGCTTTATTAAACTCTGGTAGATAATCAGCTAAACATCAGTGAATTTTGATATTAGAAATGTGCAAGTTGAGAAAAAGCAGACATTTGTAAAGGGGGGGGGGGGGGTGTAAATGCTGCATTTGACCCAAATAAAGTTATCCTTTGAGGAAAAAGGGAGTGTTATTGAAATGTATTTTGAGGTAAAAGAAGAGCAGAACTACATGTAGATGTATTTTAAGGAGTGCTGCAGTGCTTGTGCAATATCAATGTATGTTTGGAATGCATGATTTTGATGCAAAAGTTACAAAGAATATTAAAGTTTCTGAATTATGAGTCATACTGTTGGTTCAGTCCACATTGGGCTGCGATTGACTCACCTCCTCCAATCTCTCACCAAAGACTCACTTCATCACGCCCACATTCGACTCAACTAACCCTAACCCTCCTTTACCGTTTATTCTGCCACTCTCTTCCCTTTGTGCATCGTAAAGACTTCCATCTCAAAGATTTTATCCACAGATCAGTGTATTCCAGCTCAGAATGTACAATTAATTGTAAAAATGAAATAAAAAATAACAATCATGAATGATGTTCTGAACCTGGTCAGCCATGAAATGATAAAAAGGAAAACTTTTTGTTAAGACAAATTTATTCTGATAAAAATCTTTGATACAGCAACTTTTTTTTATCAAGGGTTTCCATTATTATTATTATTATTATTATTATTATTATTATTATTATTATTATTATTATTATTATTATTATTATTATTATTATTATTATTATTATTATTTTGCCATGTTCATGCTAATGACACCCCAACTTATCACTATTCGTACAAAAAGGCTCATTAATAAAAACAGCAACCACACCTTTTATGGTGGAAAATTCCTCACACCCTGCGTCTACACAAAAATCTGTTTCAAGTTAATCACGTGCTACCCCGTGTGTTTCCAATTCTTTCCCAACAAAACGTTTGAGTGCCTTTACTTTTCTTGACTCCCTTCAATATCTTCATCAGTCACATTTGAAAGCTTTTGTTTATCCTAATCGTTGGGTTTGGAATAACTATTTAGAAGAAAATGCCTCCAGTCTGTGGTGTTCATGAATAATAAACAAACATGCAAGATTCCGATTGATTTTCGTGCTTCACCACATAACTGAGACTGCCCTCATCAAAGTGTTCAACGACATTCACATAAATACAGACTGTGGAGGCACCACAGTGTTGGTTTTGCTGAACCTCGGTGCAGCATTTGACATGGTTCACCATGACATATTATTGAAGCGACTGGAGAACTGGGTAGGACTCTGACACAGTGCCTAACTGGTTGAAATCTTCCTTAACGTCAAGAACTTCTTTGTGCCAATTTATAACTTCTCTTTGGAGCGGACAGAAGTTGCATGTAGGATACTGTATGGTTCAATCCTGAGATCCCTTCTATCTAATATATATATATATATATATATATATATATATATATATATATATATATATATATATATATATATATATATATATATATCATAAAGGCTTAGGTCATAAATATTATTATTTATGACCTAAGGCCGCTAGCTTAGGTCATAAATAATAAGATTAGCTACCGTAACTACACAGATGATACACAGATTTACATTACGATGTAACCAGGGGAACCCATTCAGGCACCAAACAGATGCTTGAAAGAAATCAGTGGATTTGCCATAGCATTCTCCAGCAGAACAGAAACAAAGTGATGTTATGATCTTTGGACCTAAAGAGGAACAATACAGGGTCAGCTTGGAGCATCAGTTATTACAGTTAGAAACAAGAAATGAGGTCTGAAATCTTGGTGTAGTGATGGACTCTGACCTGAAACTTCAGAGACGCATGCAAACAATTACAAAATTGTTCTTCTATCACCTAAAGAACATTTCCAGGACTGAAGGACTACTGGTTTAAAATATTAAGTGAAAAGAGTAAGCTGCATTTCTGCCTACTGTTTATTGATGTTGAACTTTTGAATGTTCAGACTTTCCAGTTGGATTCGCTCGATGTGCTGAATACTACATTGTGTAAACCATCAGAAAAAAAAACACTTTTGACCTTTGTCCCTTTGATACTAAGTACTAGAGGTGCAGTCCATCAGCCTGTCAGCAGTCTACAGCAAACACCCTCCACACCCCCTATTAGCCATTTCAACAATCTCATCCACTCACACCTCCCTGACTCCTTCAGCAATTGCCCCTGTCCCCAGACTTCTCTGTTCCCATCATTCTCTCATCTCCTCCTTTCTTCACCTGTGATCATGTTTCTGTATTTCTGCAAACAACAGGAAATGTGTTCTCATTTCTAATATAGTGTCAACTATATTTCAGACTGCGCCAGTGTGGAATTAACCATGCTTGATTCTATGAAAATGAGCTACATTTTCATATTCCAGAAATTAGTTTTTGTGTTGAATTCCATTTTTTAATCACTGACAATATTTACCCATAATGCATTAAACAAATTTTAACATTAGACAAAGCCTGGTCCCAATTAAAAACAAAAACTGTTTTTAAATGATGAATGCACTTGTTAAGAGATACCAACTTGACTCTATGTAAAACAAAAATATCTGTCCCATTTGTCAAATCTAATGGTGGGTCACAATTGAAATTTTTAATCATGTTAATTGCAGGGTATGTAGTTAAGCAATTGCAATTAATCACATTTTAACAAAAACTATACATTGACAAAATGAGCAACATTTTCGACTCAGAAGCCCCTTCTGCTGCTAAATTACTGAATAAATAGACATATCCAAATTCAATTCAAATTTAAAAGTACTTTATTGATCCCAAATGGAAATTAAATAATGAAATGATATGAGATGAACAACAAATACATTCTTTCTAAATTTGTTATTTAGGTTTCTAAATCTATTATTTAGGTTGTTCAACCCTCAGAATGGTGCAAAAATAATGATATATTTTTTTAAGTGAAAATTAATCTCCAGTAATATGAGACACATAATCTGTTACCGAGATTTGATCATCCGATGATCGAGCAGCTACACTTCCTCCCTGAGCTACTCTTGCCAGCTGAAGAAACAATTTATTGTTCTGGGTAAACTGTTTATTCACCGTCATTGGTGCCCATGCTAACTAGCCTGAGCATTCATGGCAGCCTGTGTTGTTTTGAACCAGCTGTAGCGTGGTAGAGAGACGAGTGTGAGCCACGCCTACATTAGGGTGATTGACAGTGCTAAGACCCTCTTGCTGGCTCTCATTGATTGTTTCTTGCAGCGCTCTTTATTTATTCAGATGATGGCAGAAGAGCTTGATTTTTCATTCACAGATTATCTGTTTCTTACTATGCTGTCTGTCTCAGCATAGTGACAGTTTTAACAAATATGTAAAAAAAAACAACAACACATTTTTATAAAAGTGACATACTGCTGCTTTAATGGCCAAGACTCAGACGTTTGGGAAAATATTTTGTCAAAGTCAAAATAAAACTTTTTGAAATGCGTACAAATACATATTTACAGCAAAATATCATCCCACCTGTTAGTCTGATAAAACAATTAGGTTTTTTCATAGTTGTTTTGTTGGGTGAATACTGGGTGCTGGGGGTGGCAGTGGTTACCTAACTGTTTTGGGAGGAGTTCAGTTTTCCAGGTCAACACGCTTGCATGAGCAGCAAACCTGTGCATGTAGTTTCACAGATGACTCATGCTCCTTCTTTAGACTTGGTCAGGCTGTGTTCAAGAGACACATAAAGGCAAAATGAATCAAAAGATTGATTCAAGAATTTATTAATAGTTTATTACCATTAAAGCAGGAAGATTATATGACACTGGAACTTTCGGCTGTAACTCAAGATGACCCACACTGCACTCGGAGAAGACAGTGTAGATATACGGTCCTTTTGCTAATTAAAACAAGGATATGTAATCTTCACATGTGTCACTATGACACATATCTGTGTGGTGACCTGTTGGAAACCCAAGCCAGTAGAGGGATTAAAATGCTTTTCCTGAGATGATAGTTGGTCAGATTCATTCAGGACTGTCAGGACCGACTGCCAGGATGGGAATGTCCCACAGCTTTATGGTATGAGAACAGTGTCTCCTGTCTCATTATCACAATATTGCTGTACCTCCAAACATACACAAGCAAGCAAAGTTGAAATCGCAGGGCCACGTTCTCATCCATCCGTACTTTATGACTAGTTCATCTTGTTGAAGCAATGGCAGTAAAAGCTGAGCAAAAAGAAACACAAATAACTCTGTAGGATCCAGTATTATGGTAGTTTGCTTTAAATGTTTTTATAAGTTTGCAATTTTCTTGCAGGAATCAGGGCTACAACAAAATATAGAGTGGATTGTAAAATCTTTAAAGGGAGCGTGGACTAGGGATTTTTTTCCTAATTTTTTTGACTTCTGCAAGTCAAAAAATATATCTTTCTGTTTCTAAACTGATAGCTCACAATATTGACCCCTTGCACTTCTGGTTTCAAATTCTGACATCCATGATCAATGTGATTTGCCAACATTTACTTATTTGTTTCAAAGACAACCCCTTGAGATGTATCATCAAATTTTCTAAGGGGTCCTTAGAAACCATAAAAACAATAATACCAATCATAATAAGCAAATCCAAAATATATGTGTCATTGTTGCAAATGGCTGATACATTTAAAACACACATTTTCATACACATGGCCTTCTTTTCTCACTGTCTGATAGGTCATTAAAGATTGCCAAAAATGTTTCTATTTCCTAAATGCCACTGTAGTTAAAATATTTTGAGAGGATGCTTTATTACTGTATCTAACAAAAGTTTACATAGACTTATTTTCCCTCATAATAGTTAACTAAAATTTTATCCAGTTGTGTGAACAGATCTCTATAGCACCTTTAGACATCTGGAAATTATACCACAGGATGAGTCAGAGTTTTGGAGGTCCACAGTTCTCTCCCTGATATCTTGATGTAATTTTATTATAATTATTTTTTTATTTCCAATGATAATACAGAATAAAGGTTATGATATACATATGTTAAAATTCAACCAAAGGGGTTTCACCAATTTAGTCAAAGGTTGTAAATGAGCTATGAGCTTCCAACCTTGCAAAGGCAAGATGTCATCATCCTGGCCAGTCGCAAAATATTTAAATGCATAGTAATTTTAGTGTGAGAAAGGGGAAAAAGAAAAAAAATTAAACTCATAAATGTTTCAATATTTTGGCTGTTGACAAAAAGCAGATAATGTTTTTTGGTAGTCCTAACTAGCCTGAAACAGGATTGTTCTTTTTGATCAGACAATGAGAGAAAACATAGTTCTGTGTCTTTCTATACAGTGTATGTAAACATTTGGTTTTAAGCATGAAGGAGGTTGATTCCTCATAAGCATGGTTGTGTTGTACCAAATGCTTTCACTATTGGAACAAAAAAAAAAGTGCAGCAAGTCAGCTGTTTTCTTTGCAGAAAAGTATTCACATGAGAGCGTTAAACATCACCTAGTAGTAATTGTAGCTGTTGCTGCAACAGCAGAAACTGCTACTATTACAACTGCCTCTTTTACTAGACATAGAATATAATATTTTTGTGGAGAAATCAGAGCCAATCACAGCAAAGGCAATAAACACTATAGTTGTGACTGAAACCACAGACTTACTGCTATGCTTATTTTGAGTCTGATTGTGGCAGCTTCACTATGGTGACACTTAAGTTAAATTGTGCCAGTTAAACATGGGGTATGCTGTGCAGAATGTCAACCAAAGTTGGGTTTTTTGTAATATAAACCAAGTGTTCTCAGTGAACACTTTTGGCCTCAGACTGATGGAAAGATATTGTGTAATACCTAATTTCATAGTCATAAATTTGTACTCACTTTAGCCTATTGCAGAACCATGGGACACAGAATGGGTTACGCATCTTTTTCTTGTTTATTCCAATCAAATAGGAACAACCACTGCAGACACCTCTAATTGTTCTGACATTTTCTGCTTTACAGTTATGTGACTTTAATTTCTGTGTTTAGGACTTTCATTTAAACGAAAGAAAATTGCCCCATGCAACCTGACCACATTTGAACTGCCTTTCATTTCCCGAGAGAAACACAGACGGGAAACAATAAAAAGTGAGGATAGCCACCAACAAATGCTTGTCTAAATTGAATGTGGTCACGTCCAAATTTAGGCACGGTGGTCAGGGAGAACAATCTGAGCCAACTGACTTTCATTCAATGGCACTGAGAATCTAAAGCAAATGTTTAGGAGATCTCTCAATTGTTTTGCAGAATGACAAGTCAGACTTGTGAGTCAGGTAGAGGGCAGGATGAAAATACTTTGCGAAATAAAACCACACAAGAAAACAACATATTCTTTTGTTACATTTCTGTGCATTTTTTATGTTGCCACAAGGACGAATGTGTTTTTGGCATCTGTGTCCTGTGATCTTTGTATATATTTTTCTATTTATTGAACAATTTAGCATGGTTTTAGATTATTATGTGTGTACTTTGCTGTGTTTGGTTATCACTTTGCTGCTAATATAGTAAGGAACAAATAGTTCCTCACTTCTTTCAAGCACCTTGTTTTAATGACCTCGCTTCCCCCGTTAGATTACTGTGATATTGTTAATATGAAAGTACCTGTCACATGTCTACATATGTTGGATGCTGTCTATTGTGGTGCATTAGGGTTCACTACAAAATGTAAATCTTTCACTCGCCACTGTAATTTATATTCTCAGGTGAGCTGGCCATAATTATCAGTTTGACTCATGCATTGACTGAAGCATTGATACATTATATGTATAAATTTATTCTGTTCCTACCTTACTTGTCCTCATACCTTTCGCTCTGACAGTCCAATCAAGGAATATTCCAGTAGTATGGTCAGAACTCGGGGGTTGGAGGGATGAAGTGTTTCCAACCTGAACTCTGCAGGAGTTTGAAACTATCCACTTTGTCATTTGGGACAATTCAAATTTCTTTGAAGACGAAATGAGAAATCTTTTGAACCTTGTTTCAAAAGATTTCACAGCAGCTAACACATTTCTTAGTTAGCTGCTTTGTTTTTGTTTTTCTTTTTTCAAAACTTGCCTCTCTGACGTTGGATCTCGATGAGACAACCCGTAAAATTAAAGGTCAAATAAAAAATATAAACGTCTTTCTGTTCTACTCTGTGTATTCTATTTAGCTACATGCATTTCTCCATCACTTTTGACTAGCAGTCTTGAAACGTATCCCAGCAATATAATTTTGCCAGTGGGCATGGTGTATTCAGGATAATGGGCAGTGTTCGTTTCCACCACACATAGTACTTTAAAAAGAGTCTAGAAAGTTGTATACAATTACATGCTACTTGTGTGTTGGACTAACACATAAAATTCCTAAAAACAAAAAAAATCCATTGAAGTTTTGGTTGTACCAAGAGACAATGTGAAAAACTTTTAAGTAGTCTGGCTAGTTTGGCAATGCCTGTGCTTCCCCCCACCTGGAAAATAAGGTGTATCCCAGTTTTCCAGAGCATTTTACAGAATTATCATTGAACTGAAAGATGTCTCTGATGACACCATCAGCTTGTGTGTGTCTGAACAGGTGTAAATACAGGTGTTTCAGCAAGGCCACCCAGCAGTGTTATACTTTATGCCTCATTCTTCACCTGCAGAGAGCAGAAGTTGTTGTCGGAACCCGCTATGTCTTGTTTGTTTCTCCTGTGTCTAAGCGGAAGAAAATCTAAATCTTTAAAGTAACAACATGTCCTTCCTTCAGAAGTACATGTTTGAAGTAAAATCCATGGAGAGACGGGGAAGTGCTCCAGGCTGAGAGCCAAATGGATCCAGATGTCAGTATGTTCACAAGGTGGAGACATCTTGTACAGTAGTTGTCATTCCTTGTTTAAAAAGTTTAATGGGTTTTTTCTTCTATTTTCCTGGCTTTCTTTGTTTCTGACTGTTATTTATTTTTTATTTTTTTCACATATGTGCCACTCTCTTTGTTAAAATAGTTGAAACACAGAATAACTGAGGACCAAAACAAAATGAAACAAGCATCTTGAACTTACATGTTTTAGTGCTGTTTAACCATTTTCTGATGTGTTGTAGCAACACACATTCACCCTTGCAGCCTTGACCTTCAGACATGGTAGCATTCTTAACACTCCTGAAGACACCAGGGGGCATTAAGAGACAGAAAGGTTGGATGCAATATCTTTTTTTAACTTTTTGGTATTTTTTGTTTTATTGTGAATCATCACATTCTCTATTTCTGGTGTTTATATCCCCTTCAACATCTCTGTGTGGCCTATATTACATAAGGCTCTTTTTCTTTCCACATGGATTTTGCCTTATATCTGTTCCTAGCCTTCACAATTTTCAGTTACCATCTCATGTTTTTTTTTTATGCAAACTTCCATGGTGTTTTCTGGACACCATGGAAGCTTTACAAACTGGGGCTTTACAAATAAGTTGTGCCTTTTACTGGCGATTGGGGAGTCCCTAAGTGTCACAGACAGTACTCCTATTAGTGCAGCTGTTCATGAGGACATGACTGTTGTTATCCTTCTGTCTGTGACCTGGGAGGGGCAGGGCACATGCAAAAAACACAAAAGCATTAACACACACACGCACGCACGCGCGAGCACGCACACACACACTTGCTAACAAGCTCTTAGCTGAAGTAGAAACTACACTGGAATGACTCTCTCATGAATGAATGTTACATACGGCAATCTTAAAAATTCCAGAGTACATCAGTAATTCTTTTAAGTAAGCTGTTGCGTCTAACATTAAGAATCAGTGCAGGTATATTCTTATTTTAGAAATGCATGAGTGTATGTAGCCTTGTTTTTGATACAGTGTAAGGACCACTTTTTCCAACAAATGCTATGTTGCGATGACCTACTGTTACTTTTGGGTCCAAAGTCCGGTCCCATAAGAAGAGGTGCTGTTTTTAGGTTAGGGTTTAGGTTTAGGACTAGGATATGATTTGGGGTTTAACCTAACCTAACTTAACCTAAGTGTCTGGGTTAAGATATAGAAACATATGAAAAATGAATGCAAGTTGATGCAAAGTCCTAGTGAAAATAAAAAGACAAACTGTGGATGTGTGCGCGTGTCGGGGTGTGTGCATGTAGGCGTGTGTGGTCATAGTGTTGAATATTGTGTGTGTCCCGGCACCCGAGTTCTCAGGTCTCAGTTTCTGTACAGTTGCTGCTGCTCCTTCATGTCCTGTCATGCTTTCAAGCTTACATCACACCCCAGAGAGTAGTGTTGCATCCAGCACATGCATACACAAACTTACATGAGTATATATATGCACAGGGAAGAATGTATGATGGGAAGTGGCATGTCGGTGAAAGCATGGCATAGAGGGAAGACACAGTGGGTTATGGGGAGAGAAGAAAGTTTGTAGGGGCATAAAAGCATGGGATGTTTGGAAGGGACAGCTTGAGTGGTCAGTCAAATTCATATTAGGTCATTTTGAATTGCAATGTGAAACAACCAATTTACATTTTATCCTGGCAGAATCATAAAAATGCAATAACGGAGTGTGTTGGTAAAGCATGAAATGTGAGAAAAATGTGAAAATGTTTTGCCTGGAATAAAAAAAAAAACATGACTTAAACTGCATGACCTAGGTTTGCTGCATTTAGTCATGTTTTATAGTTAAGCAAAGTCATGTGTCCCAAAGTGAGGTCAGTATTAGACCTGATTAAATTGAATAATGTCTCTCTTTTTCTCTCAGCAATATATATTCCTGTGGTTTAAGGTGTATTCCAAGAACACAATGTCAGGACTCACTAAGGTCAATTCTTTTAAATTTACTTCAGGACAATTTTCACAGTAATCAATAAAAGTCTTCATCAAACCTACATGAAATAAAGTGTCATAATAAAGTATAGGACTTTGTTATGACCTGACATTTTAATGTACTAAACGATGAGACAAAATGTGTGTTCAGTCCATCCGTCTGCTTGGTTAAGGCTCATTAATTTGCCAAAAATTACTCGTTGTTGGAATTCAGGCAATGTAAATCTTTACAGCTTCTGTCTTAGAAATATATGAGTCAATACTTTTAATTAAAAATGAAATGTTTTGTGTTTATAATTCCTTCTTACATATTTTTTCT
Organism: Poecilia reticulata; assembly: GCF_904066995.2. Classification (NCBI taxonomy): domain Eukaryota; kingdom Metazoa; phylum Chordata; class Actinopteri; order Cyprinodontiformes; family Poeciliidae; genus Poecilia; species Poecilia reticulata. The sequence goes on along the minus strand of NC_088846.1, from coordinate 14,539,815 downwards.
GTTCATTTTCTCCTCTCCTTGCAGACATGTTTCAGTACCTCCTGTCATTCTCTCAAGGTCACCTAAGTTCACTGTTGGAGGGAACCTACTCATCCCTGTCCCGTCAGGCCTTGCCCCATGTGAATCAGCTGTTTTCCTCTCTCTCCCTGTACCTACGTGGAGCCAACATTTCCGTTGAGATGACCATCCACAAGTTTTTTAACAACATCTTCCCTCTTGTGTATGCACGACTTATAAATCCAGGCATCGAAGGGAGCGTGGCAGCAGGCAGCACAATGGGCGACTGTCTGCGTATGATCAGACAGGATGTGAAGCCCTTCGGGAATCATCCTGTCACCATGGCTCAGGAACTGGCTGAGGTGTTGGAGACTGGCAGGCAACTGAGTCTCGCCTTGGACAAAGGACTGGAGGTCATCAACGCAACAGAACACGCCAACCTTAGTAGAGATTGTGTAAAAGGTCTGGCAAAGATGGTGTACTGCTCCCACTGCAGAGGCTTGACACTGATCAAGCCCTGTGCCGGCTACTGCTTGAATGTTATGCGGGGCTGCTTAGCAAGTATGGCAGAGCTGGATCAGCCTTGGAGGACATATATCAGCTCCTTGAAGAAACTAACTCTTGCGATGGCTGGGCACCACAGCCTGGAGCTAGCCATGCTGGGCGTCAGAGGGCATGTCAATGAAGCATTGCTCTATGCACAGAGCCATGGTCCACTCATCACTGCTACGGTGAGTACACGCGAATAAAATATCTTTCAAAAACCTTAATAGTTTGCTCCAAAGCAACTAAGCTTTTTTTTAAATACTTCTTTGTTTAATCCTTTTACTTTGTTAGTGTTAAGCGTAAGAATTAGAAAGACGTGTTTGGTTGCTCGTGTTCTGTGAGAATTTTGTCCACAAGTCTTTCAAAAAACCTGAACACTGCCTTAATGTTGGTGCTGAAACTACTCCAAGAAAAAGGATATTTATTCAAACAGAGCACTTTGCCAAGTCTTCCAAAATTGGCAATGCATCTTAATTCATCACTGTTGTTTAGGTTCTGACACGCACAATATTATTTGTCATTGAGAATAATGCAGTGGTCTCAAATATCAAGCCTCATACTTTTTGGATTTCACATGGTGTGATTGCAACCATATGCTTTATGTTATATGTGCCTATAACTCTTATTTTATATCGTTCCCATTCTCACATGAAGACAGTTCTTGCAATGGAAATCCTACTGTTAAACCCACTGTGAAAGTTGTGCTTTTTATTTAACAATACATCCTGGATTCATATCCATACCGTCAGACAAAGAGTCATGGTTTATAGAAATAAGCAAACAAAAAAATCTATTTGAAGTTGGCAGTAGTGCAACTTTCCATTTTTGCACCAATTCGTCAGCCAGAACTCTCCATCCATATTCATCTTAAATTATATCCCAGCATACTTTATGTAGTATTTTATAAACCAGATGCATTACAAAATTTTAGGTTGTTAGGGATATAAATTTTTTCATTTATTATATCTGGTTTAAGTTCTGGACTGAAATCTTCCTAGTTCTATACGTGACATTTACCATGTTCAATCAGTTAGCAAAATATAAGTGAAAATGTATTTTAAGTGGGCAACTTCAAGGATCATTTTAGTTTTTACAAGATGCTTAGTTCAAGTTTTTCTATCATGGTCCTGTTTTACTCTAAACTTAGTGTGAATTTGTCATGACCTTATTCATTCAACTGATATGGAGACACTTAACATTTTTGGCATTATTATATCTTGTGTTGCTTTAGACAGCATTAAAGATTATTGTTATTAATAACAATAATAATAATTATTATTATTCTTAGCTGAACAACTTTTCTATATGTTGACCCGAACTTTAAAACCTTTGTTGTACTTGTTCTACAAAACGCCTAGCAAGCATTATAAGTAATGTATTGTCATTTCATAGAGCTACAATTAAGCCCAGTTATTCACTCACCTGACAGATTTAGGTTTAAAAAAATCCTTTTGATTTTACGACGTTTCTTCTGTCAGAAAATAATATCAACATTTCAGACTAGCTCAACCAGAGCTCAACACCAAAGAGAAATGATCAAAAAGCTCTAATAATCTTAGAGTGACCCAATTACTGTAAAAACAAGATTAAATACGGTACTTTGTAAGAGAGACATACCGTATTTAAATGATATTACAAAATATTCTCTGAAATTATTTGATTGGGACAATGTTGGACTTCATTCAGCACACTTAGCGAGAATGTTTTCAGAAGTAAATGAGAGCAGGACGACCTCCAGTTATTGTGCAAAGGAAAAGAGCCTCGACACACTGGCTTTACAAATCTACACATGGAAATATGTCAATGGGGGCAGATGAATAAGAAGACCTATATGACAAAACTGTAAAAATGCAGTCAGATTTATTTGTGGTTATGTTGCTTGGATTACTTTTTTTTTTTTTTAATTATTAAATACATAGGACATAAAGGTTAACACAAAGTAAGTTTAATATTTTTCTTGAATTTATAAAATGTTAAAATTGTCTGTAGATGGTATTTGTAAATAAATTGACCCTATATGCAAACTCATAGCAACACAAATAGCTTGATGTTAAAAATCCGAAAAAAAATTCTGTGCAGCTAAAGGAGTTTAGAAACAGAAGCTTCCTCTTTTATGTGTTCTCAAATATGACTTAATGAAACCACTGTGACCTGTTAGAGAAGTGTTAATTGTTACGTGTCAACAATCACTCAGAAAAAGAGAAATATACCCTGTAAGCCCATTTATCACCCATCTTTAGATTATCATCTTGGAAACTGCAGATTTATAAAGCTAAAAATGTGACACCTGTAAATAGTTTGAAAACTTTACCGCTCCAATCGGGTTTCTTGTGGTCACCACAAACCAAAAGAAATTGCTTTATGTTTTCATAAGCATGCAGTTTTTTCTGAAAATTACACACAAAGAAGCAGCATCTGCATAAAATCTGCATAAAGCAGAAATCAGTATAAAAGAAAATATAATGACTCTTTAGTTACACTTGATGGTTTGCAGAGTGATAACTTCTACTATTCACTGTAGGACTTTACGTCAAAACGATTGTACGTGTGCTCTTTGCATTTTAAGGCTTGTGAAGAATGTTGGATATCATTTGCTTTAACTCATTCTGCTGTGAGAGTTTGAGCAAGCAGAAGGGACGTGGTCATGTTGGGAGCCTGGGGCCGGATTATGCCAAGTTGCCACAATTATGAGAAAGTTGAACAGATTCCAGGAACAAAAAGTTCTCTTATTGGGCCCTGGTGGAAATGGCGTTTAGCTATGTTTTCTTTCTATGAACACTGACTTGTTGAAATCATTTTGCAAAATTTCTGTGTTTGCTGTGCTTGACGGGTCAGAGACCGCAATTTATTGACAAGGTGATAAAATGTTATAGCTTATTTAACCTGAAAGGAAATTTAATAGTATCTGCTTGGTAAAGATTGCCAGAAATATAAAAATTTTAACATAGGAGGCAAATGTTCTCTTGTAGTTTCACTTAGTTATTGTGTGCTTATGAGCAAATCATAATCGTGGTGCAGCTCAAGGAGTTTATAGCCAGGTTTATGTACTCCACTTGACGTTCTTGCAACACCATTTCACTATAGTCCAATACTGAAACAAAAATAGAGGTACTGAATTATCTACAGACTTCAGTTTTGAGATCTTTCCTAGTAGAAAAGGCATCTAAAATTAGTCCAATTAAGTCTATTTGATTTGACAGTTTTTATTGAGTGTTTTTAGCTGTGTGTTTTGGGTTAATATTCTGATGGAGGATCTTGTGACTAAGGGTGAGTATTCTGACATAGGCAGTGTATTCGGTCCAAAGGGCCAAAATCAAGTAAATGTACATTCCAAATTGATCAAACAATGCTGTAAAGTTCAGTTTTTTTTTTACAAATTGGTCAAAAGATTTTTTATTCTAAGGCAACCGAGCAGATTGCATCAATTCACTGACTTGCAACATTCACTACGCGTCTACCGGCATGTAGCAACAGCAGAAAGGAAAACCCTCCAGCATAATCTGGCTGAGTGTGAGCAGCCATCTGCCACAATCGACTGGGGATTTGAGATGGTAGAGTAACACACACACACACGCACACACACACGCATGCACATGCAAAAAGAAAAACACAAACAGATTCATAAGTACTTCATGGGTTAAATACAAATTTAATTGAAGTAGTTCCTTCTTTAGTGGCTTCATTTAGAAGAGAAACACAGCTAAGCAGATCAGCTCTGTGACATTTGCAAATCCATGAGATGAAAGAGAGCACATAAGGTTAGTCACAGTAAAAGATCAACCAGTAGGTATATCTGAGAGAGAGATGCTGTTAAATACTGAAAGACGGGGCCAAGTGTATCACCTATAAAATGAGAAAATTAAGTTGTTCTTAGTAATAGTTAAGCAAATTACCTCCCTCCAGGAAAGTGTCACAACTTAGAAAAAATGCTTACTGTATCACATTTTGAAGATTTGCAGGCATGCTTTAGAAAGTTACTTTAACTAAATCCTTTTCAGGAGAAACTAAGCATTACTTAAATGAGCAGTAGGGTTGTTAACATCAAATTCTTTGACATTTGTATTTGTTTCACACTTGATTCTTCATTTTTACAAACTAGCATAAAAAGCAAAGGGAAATTCTAAGAGAAATACTCTGAATAATTCTACACATTTAATTTTTTTTCCCCAGAAAAATAAGCATTTCGGTGTGAAATAAAATCCAAGTACTAGAATTTTGTATTTGTAATTACCCTGCTAATTACACAATCTAACAATTATTGGTATGCACATTTTCAATTAGTTATGGTATGAGCAGAAATTGGAGCTGCCTTACAAAATTGAACAAACAATTTTGTAAAGCACCTTAAAAAAATCGTCCATTTTATTAATGTATAAAACATTTATTACAGAAAAAAAATCTACATGTCATTTTGTTCATCGTAAGAAAGCATAGAGGACGAAAATTTTTTAGCAGCTTCTTGAAAATTACTTTGATTACGTTGAGGCTCCTGAAAGTCACCGTTGTAGCTTTGAAACTCAACCAGCTGTGATTCAACACCAGTAATATTTTGTTAACACAATCTAGATCCTTGAATTCTGCAGTATATATGTAAAATACTTTATTAATTTTATAAACTTTATTTATAGGCTGATGTAGTTTTAAAGGAATGAAGATAACCAAATGAGAGAAAAAGTCAATATATGAATTGCCGTACAGACTTTGTCACTGAAGTCCTAATGTTTTATTTGAGTGTTTGCATAATTTAGTTCCACTTCTAATCATGCAGGGAGATTTACTTATCAGTCCATTAGCTAATGATTGTAGATGTCTTCAGTTGCTTGGACACACTTGTCCCTGATCTGACCTTTCTTTTTATGCTTCTAGCCTCACCAACTTTGAATGTTATGACATCCTGCAGCAGCCCTTGGCTACAGTTTCCACAGTTTTTCTTACACTATTTGTCTTCAAAACTAACAAGTAGTTGCTGTATAATTAGGTTATAAGAATACAAAACTGTTATTTTCAGTGTACAGTTTTCCTCTTTGACCCAAACAGTGATTAATTAAAAATGTGGTTATTTTAACAAACAATGTGACTGTAACACATCCTGTATTTTGTAAACAAGTGGTTCATTATCTATTCATGAAATATTTAGATTAGTGTGGTTTTTTTTCTTGCGGATATTTAACGAAGCTAAGCTGACTGCTTCACATAAAGGGAGGAGACAAGAAAAGGGAAGGTCTGAAATGAGCAGATGTGATGCTTTTGTTTATCTGAGGCAAATGAATGACAACAATTCTTATATTTCTTAAAACAGCACAATGATAAAACCTGAACTTTGCCATATTGCAGCTTAGAAATTAGGGCACATTCATCCATAGATTCAAAATGATGGCAATTTCCTTTAGATGTTGGTTTGAAAGTAGCAGCAAACCAAAAAAAAAATAACTCTTGACCTCCCACTTGCATGTACTGAATGGGAAAAGGATCACAGCTAAAATAGGACAAAGTTAAAAATATGAGGAAGAGGAGGATGGGTAACTTGATTTTGACTTGGAAAAGTAACCTCAAACTGTTTAAGGAATAGGGTAATCTCTTCCGTTTTTTGGTTTATATGGACTTCAACGACCCGAGTGTATGTTGTCATGCATGAGAAAGATGCTTTTTTAAAAGTCTCCTTTAATCTTGGCATGATGATGTTGACGGCAGCTGTTGTAAAGTTAACACAAATGCCTAACACATCTGTGTTATGATTTTAGTGGTAACTGCTGGTGCATTGGAAGACTTCAAACGATCGCACGGATTCACAGTGTTTCTCTTCACGGACTTCTTTTTTTACCCTCGTATGTTCCACAGTAACCCAGACGAACCAGATTTCATTTTAGCCCTCGTTCCTCTCTTTGTGAGACAATTCTCCCAGCATTTGAAATTACACACATTTCTTTTGGCACATTTTGCTACGATGATCTTTACTCCAAAAAATTGACAAAACTGAATGAAAATTGCACAGTCTCTTCCATATTTGAAATACCCAGGGGTCGCATTTTCTGATCATCTGCAAATGATTTAATCAGGGTAAACAAGCGTCAGCATTGTGAGGGAAACGGCTTGCTTTTTTGCAGATTGGAATTTGCCCAGTGTGATATACACTCAGCTGCAGCGCTCTTTAATTAGCCCCGACTTTATTTGAAAGAAGAGAGAAATAGGCAGTGCGTAGAGGACTGCTCGGCAGAGACGGAGCGATGCAGACAGCATGATTTAGAAAGAATGACGGAGACTCTAAAAAGGCAACATTGAAGAAATGTCAGAGAGAGACAGACGGGGAAGAAGGGCCAGAGGATTGATGTTGCAAGCTGTCTACACTCCCATCTTGAAGGATTTCCAGCTAAGAAGAGGCAGTAAATATTTTTCTGATTAAGTGGTCTGAGTCTGATTGAGGCATTTAGATGTTTGTTTTATGAAGTGGCCTACTGAATGTTTTAGTTTTTTTTTTGTAGTTGATGCAGTACACTAAAAATCACTGTCCCATCTCCAGATTTTAATTGTCATGCAAAGATAATCTCTGGGCTAATGCACTCACTTAAATTCCACCAATAGTATCTTTCTCTTCTTTAGAACAGACAGCTTTTGTAATTAAAAGCATCCCTGCATCACCAAATACAACTTTAAAATACATTATGTTTAAAATTTGGCCATGTTATTGGAGATGCACCCATCACAATCTGTAAAACTATGATCTATAAGCACCAACATTTGGTGACTCAGATTTTTCACAAAGAACAAAAAATAAAGTGATGTAAAAACAGCATTCAGAACATAATTTTTAATTTGTCTGCCTTTGTGTGTGTGCTGTGGGAGATGTTCAAAAGAAAGACTGCATGTTGTTGGAGTTCACATCTTGCAACGTCTTTAGAATCCGATATTGGCATAAGTCTAAACACCAATTTCTCTGTCCATTCCCTTGGATCGTTATCTTACCTCTGAAATTTCCAAAATGCTGGAAACATTTCCAAACCCAACATGTTTCATAACACTGAGGTTGAAAGATCAAACGAATAAAACTGTCTCACTCTCTCACAGACTCAATGAATCACAGACGTGTCTCAATACGTTGCTGAAAAATGGTTTACTTTTTAAACCTTTTATACCTTTTGAGTGTCCTCTGACTTCACTTTCATTATATTTTGAAAAGTGTTTTCTTTGGCATGACATTGTGCTTGCTGATCAGAAAATAATATTGGGTTGTCGAGTTTCTTGCCAGTCACTGGTCAGGACTAATCTGCTCGGTAATTGTCCCATTTTGGTCAACTGCCAATTTCTTTATTCGTCTGTACTTATAATTTTTTCATACACTTTCCTTGCCATCTGTCATTCGGATGAGGAAAAAAAAGTACAATGGTACAATAGTATTGGTTTTCCACAGTGGCTGTATAAAGTCAACATTTAATCCCCACTTCTGTGATTAACCTAAAAACACAACCTAACAGTGCTGCTGAGGAAGGAGATACATTCTCATATTCCCTAAACACACCCAAATTCTCTCAGATGCTCCAGAATTTCTGCTGGCAACTATCCAGTCACATGTCTGCTTGTTTAACCTCAAGGCCTCCACCACAACACTGCTGCTCCTCCAAAATAAAGACTAAAGGTATTTCTCTGGCTTTTATCCTTCCTACAGATAAAAGTTAATGTGACCAAAAGCTCCAGTGTTTGTGTCCTGCAGGTACAAATCATGAATACCTTTTTTTTTTTCTGAGACTCATCTCCTTGCTAAACCGGCCCTGAAATGCTGGCGATTTGTTCAGTTTTAACCCAAAAGCAATACAAAAGAAGTGGAAACAGTTACTTCATGGGACTTTTGACATCCTGCAATTAGGAGTGGAAATAATTTTTTGCACAATTACACAAATATAATAGTATGCAGCAGTAAAAGCTCCACATATGAAGTGAAATTACAAACAGCCATGGGGTTCTTGTTGGAAAATGTAATGTACAACAAACTTGCCAAAGCAAATCTGGAAGAGAAAGTTTAAGCTCTGATTTTCTTGTACCTGACTACTGGAGCTTTTTTTTTTGCCTTTTTTTGTCTTTTCTTTTATTTAGAAACAAAAGCAAAACTGAATACCAAATAAATGTGCTATTTACTCAGTTATCTTGTTCAGTTTGTTTGCTTGTTCCTATAGAAACATTTGTGCCAAATTACTATCTTTAAGGGATTTGATCATTTCCACAAAAATGTTTTCTGCTTTGCTTCTGTTATTACTCTTTAGCTTTTAATCTTAAAACCTTGTTTTTGCCATGCCGCCTCATTGCTTCACTATGTAACTTTTATAAAATATATTTTTTTCCATACTTGTTGAAACTGTCACAATGTTGTGGTAGTATGGTATGAGACAAACAATCTGTGAAAAAAATGTGAGGTCCTCTGCTTTGTGCTAACTAGAAACCACCAATCTTAGCCTGGCAGGGGGTATGAGCGCTGTCAATCAACCTCAGTGTGATGCTGCTCGTACTCCAACACCTATTCCATTTTCCTCCAACTTTTACAAATGTTAATGACAAATGTTAAGCAATGATTTTGAAATATTAAGAGACCTCAGTTTTGATTGGTGGAGAGGCAGGTTGAGCACTCGGAGATGTGAGTTGTAGTAAAGTAGGCAAATGTGGGCAAATGCTGGAATCTCATTGCAAACTACTTTGTCAATTTCTGGTGAATCCTGCAAACGACGGTGGCACAAAATATTAAATATTGTCATTTTTCTTAAAGCAAATGAAACATTTAATAATCAACGTTCAAATTTGAATTCTGTTACCGTGTGATAAACAGTCAGTGGTGCAACTTAGCATCGTCTTTTTTACTTTATTTGAGGAAACACCTTTTTTTCCTGTACCAACACCCCCCCCCCCTCATCTGTTAATTTATTCACATTTAACACAGACTATGAAGTGTAACATATAGATATTCTGTGACTGAAAAAAGCCCCACAGGAACCCCACCCCACAGTGCCTGAGGTGACAGGGGGCTGAGAAAGTTCCCTTTACTTTACTGGGCAATCCCTTGATAAATAAACTGGAAGGAAAGACCACCGCTGCTATCTGTAAGCCAATACTCCTCTGGAGAAGGGATGACCCAGGGTTTGGCCCAGATGAAGCTGATTGTCTTGCTGTGTTCTTTTTGGACTCTGTTGCCTTAGGAAGATTTAACCATAAAACACACGCACACGCTCTACACATTCAGGTCAGAATATAGGGGTACACTGCTCCATCTACTCATCTGCACTCCTTTAAATTTAGAATACATCACGTATATTCTGATGTATTACACTTATAAAACCAAGGTGCAATCTATTGTGTATCTGCTGCAGACTGCAGTGAAAGTCGGGTTTCATTTGACAGCTCAAATGCATAGTAAATGCATGCCTTGTAATTCCCTAAAGAGCTACCCCGCGAACTGCACACATCCCATCAATCTTCTCCCTCCATCAGTCTCAGTCCTTAAGCAATCATACAAGGAATGTTGCACAAAATAGTTGAAATCGGGATGGAATAAAAAGAGCAAACTGGTGACCAAACACATGCACAACATTATTCAAATTGGAACACTGAGAACAGATATGATTTTTATTCTCACACCGTCATCAGCTTAGAAGATATTCAATTAATGGCTATGATGCAGCACGTGTCATTACTCAGCATGTTGTGAGATTGTCCCGCGAGATTCAACGGTCAGCAGCTCTGTCCTCAAAGGACATGTCTCATTTTCTCAAGAGGATCCTTGAGAGGGTACTGTTTATTTTCCCTGCCTGCTGTTTACTCAGTTCTCTGTTTAGTTAGCAAAAGAATGATTTGTACTATCATTACTGTTTTGAAATGAAGCACTTTCTCCAATCTTCTCTGGCTTGTTTAGAGGTCCTGTGATTTTGAACTTTTTCTCTGAGGTATGCATGCAAAAATAACAGCGTAATGTAAACAGAACTGAGAACGACCTCCTTCGCGTGTTCATGTTTACCTTTTTGTCTTTTTTTAGAATAGCAAAGTGTCAGACAATGGCAGGTGAGAAATGGCGTTGGTCTAAATGGAGTCCTAGACTAGTCTCATGAACAAAAATTACATTCTTTAATTTTTTTTTCTTTTTACAACAAAAATAATACCTTAGAATACACACTTTTTTTGATGAATTTAATTTACAACTTATTAGTACATATTTAAAAATAACATACAGTAAATACATCATTAGCAAAAAAATTGAATAGCAAATGTTGACATTGTATTTGTATTTTAGATTTTTACACAATGTTATAGTTCAACGTTTATTAACCTTATATTTTGCTTAATATTTTATATTTATGAATTATTTGTATGGTATCTATAAGCATATTTGACTTTGTTTTCTTCAATCCACAACATTTGGAACTTCAAGAAGCATAAATACCCTGTTCGGTTTTCCACATCTACTATTTACATCTCATAATATATACATTTGTAGCTGCAAGGTTTATATCTTTCCCCTTTCCTCTTGGATGATCGATTGCCATTGTGCATTATTTTTGTTAAACTATACACCGCATACTTTTGATTAGCTTAATTGCTTAAGGTAGTATGTGGCAACAGAGATATGTTTGTTAGTATTACTATACAGAGCTTGTTTTATTTCCACAAGATATTTCATAATAAGTCACCACAGCAATCAACTCAAAAATCTCACACTCCAGAGAAACTCATTCACCAAAACAGACAAGTAATTCACTGATTTATTAAATCCTAATTTCACTCTACAGCCAAATATGCTCCAAAACTGTTTTTTGTCCATTTTTGACCCGTATCTTTTTTTCATGGCAGTTTAAATTTTTTTTTTACATCAGACTACTTTCGTACACTGAACATTTCGTTTTTCTAAGCAACCTAAGTGTAATCAGTCACATTGCATTTCATCCAATTTCTACGTCGGTGTGTGTGAAATCACCTTATTATTTTAAACATGCGGATTCTGGCAAAGCCTTGATCAAATGTAAACAATGGATAAACTGAGCATGGCCAATGCAGAAGTCACAGCTACTTTATTTAATAATTGCATGCTCACACAGTTATTTGGAGTTGTGCTTCATTCCACATATGTAGAGCTAATAACATTAACATGCTGATGATGATGATGAACATTACAATAGACACAGTTGCTGGAGCTAAGTTGTAAAAATTGTTGTTTGCACAACAATTTTTAGAATAAAAACTCACTAACATGTGCAGCATAAATATTTATTCATGTAAACAAAATGAGCTGCATGTAATATCAGGCATCTCCCTGGGAATGCAAATTGAAGTTGTAGACTGATCACACTGGAATCTGATGGAGGTTGCACTAAATTATTAATGTGAAAAACTACAAATAATTGTTTTTTTGTGTTATTGAAAGTTGATTTACAAAATGTGGCCAATTTGTCTTCAGACAATAATTTTAAATAGTTCAGGAAAAAAAAAACTTGAGGTAATAACTCAGCTCCTTGATGGAAGTCTCATAGGATCAGTGGGTGGTTCTTTAGTGTGTCAGGATGGATTACATTCAGAAAGCTAATCTAATTCAGATAAGAGTGTCCCAGACCACCCCTGAAGATGGTCAAAGAGAAAATCCTCTCTGATTGCCTTCACACTTCCAATCAGTGAGCAAAAATCCATGTGACAAAATTCAGAGTAAAGTGTAATGCCAAAAACTTCAGATAAACATTTACAAATTGAATTACATATTTCTCTCACAAACCCCTATGACTTATCCGAGTTAGTAATTCCTGCAAAACACAGACTTTCACATGTACGGGGGACATTTTCTGCCATAATCCAAGAGTACAAATTTTCAGTCTGAAAGCAGGATTTCAAGTCTTTTGTTGCTTACATTCTTATTTTGAAAGCAGGACTTCATATCGTTATTCTCAAAACTTGTAATGCTTGTACTCAAAACTTCTCGTGGTCAGACTTAGTCTCTGCTCGCAGCAAATCTTCGCCTGCAAAACTCTCTGCTCGCTTAGTGGAATTTTTCTGCCATAATCCAAGACCACACATTTTCAGACTGAAAACAGGATTTCATGGCTTTTGTTCTCAAAACGTAAAATATTTTTATAGATGTACTATTTCTCTTGATTACATTTATAGTTTTGGTCATATTTACCTCTTGACTCCATTATTTCAAACAGTTTGAAAAAGGTTGCACCTATATGCTTATTTAAACTGTGTTTCACTACCTTAAAGAGGTCTGAAAAACAAGCACGAACAACATCAAGGCTCATGCAAGGCACATTTTCTCTGTTCATATTACTTAGCCAAAACAGCTGCTGTGCTCTTATTTCTTTTTCCAGGGACAATGAAATGTATATGCGTGTGGATATATCTTCTATGTTTACATGTGTGGCTGTCTGCATGTGTGGCTGTGGGCTGCTCTACCACATGTGAGTGTGTTTTATGGTTCCAGAGGGAGTTAAGGTTAATGCAGTAAAACAACCTTCCTCGTGCCCAGTGTCTGCTTAAAGAGTGAATTTACTGTGCATGTAGTCAGGAAAAGGTTTAGAGCAAACGGGCTACGGTGAAGAGTGAAGTTCTTTTCAGTGGTTTAGGTTGTTATGGTGTGAGTTCTAATTTCAAAGCCACCGACTTTCTCTAAGAGATGCAGTTGCTTTTATACAAGTTTGATTTGCATGCTACAAGCGATGATTAATCAGCAACACCAAGAAAGAAATGATGAGATCCTAAACAATATATAAGCTCTTAAATATTCTGCTTTCTTCTATTAGCTCTTAAAGCTCGTCAAGATTTTTGTTTTTGTTTTGTTTAGTTTTTTTTTTCACAATGTTAGAGGTGAATTGTTTTGAGAAATACTGTCAACTTACATTTCCAAAGAATAAAAAAAGCAATGTGATCCACTGGTGGCAAGTATGGTCTGAAAAATATCTCATGTCAAGAACATTGAAGTAACCATATATTGATGTAGCAAAGTGGTAGGGAGGTATCATTATACATTTTCCTGGCACATAGTGCCATTTTATAGCACAGTCAAGTAATTATATTACCTTTAGCTTTTAGAAATATGCCGTATATATTAAACACAACTTAGCAGATGCCTTGAAATTGGCTTCTGTCTGATCAAAAGAAACTCTAAACAAATGGGGTTTTAGCCTTGATTTAAAGGAACTCAGTGTTTCAGCAGTTTTGCAGTTTAGCTTATTCCAGTTTGGAGGAACATAGAAGCTGCATGCTGCTTCTCCATGTTTGGTTCTGATTCTGGAGATGCTGCATAGACTGGAACCAGAAGGCCTGAGTGGTCTGGATAAAATGAAAACGGGACTTTAATGTATTTTGGTGCCAAGCCATCCAATGATTTATGAAATAAGAAAAGTATTAGAACTGGGGGTGATGTGCTCTACATAGCTGTAATTGTGTTGTGACTATCACAATATATTACAATTTATTTTTTTTGGTTTTATTGAGTGTGTTGCTGCCAGTCTTTGTCTGGTTGCTCTTGAAAAAGAGATTGGTAATCTCAATGAGACATACTTGTTTAAATAAAGGTTGCATATATTTGCACAAAAAATGCACACAACATTTACCTGCCCATTTATTTAATCTTTATTGAAGCTAAATCCTACCTATCAAGATAGACCAGTTTGAATATATAAAAAACATCTTTCTTTAAAAAAAAGGAAAAAGTTTGTAGTGCCATTTAATAGTTATTCTACTAAATATTTCTTCTACTAAAATTGTAGAGGCATATAACAATTTGCAAAGATTGTGCTTATCAGAATTAATTAAATTGACTGGAATTATGACTGCTGGTTTGTATATTACAATATGAATTGCAGAACAGAGGTTAAAAAAAAAGTATTGTGAAGTCCAGTTGGATCTTGGTACAGTGACTCATCTCTGTAGATAAAAGAGTGCTGGCACTGATCATTTTAAGGACCTATTCAGTCAAGCACAGAAAAGCCATCACACTCTGTCTCTTTTGCTAATTGAAGATCACTTAACAACACTGCCTCAAGGCTTTTAAGCCAATGAGACGGCATTGATTTTTGTCCCTTTTTCTTCCAGGATCCTGCTTTCACCTCCCCTCTGCTGCAAGGTTTAATTGCTCACAGGAGATATTTGCTCCCATTGCCAAATGTGCACACGTGCGCTTTACCTCCATGATGTAGTGGAATGTTCTAAATTTACTGTCAGCCCTCCAGGCACTAAATCACTCAATGTAACTGTTTTTACTTCATCACATCTCTGTCTTTATGTGCACCTTTGCATTTACGTTAGTCACTTATCTGACAACCAAAACGGCATTCTCTGTCTGAGACAGAGCCCGGATATCTCTTAGTTCACTTGCTTTAAATACTTTCAAATTTGTAGGTGGATCAGTGAGGGATTTGCAAGCCACCCTGTAGCTTCACCCACACATTCATACATTCTCCTTGCTTAGCAGGTGTGTGTGCTGTGCTCTCTCCACAGGTGGACAAGGTGTGTGGCCTGTCTACAAGGGAACCCCCAGGCATGTGGTCGTTGAGACCAGAGGTCACAACCTCTTCCACAACCTTAACTTCACCTTCTCCATCTGCCTCCTCCTCCCATATTTTACCAGAAGAGAGGCTAGCAAAGTTTGCCCACTTAAAAAGGTAGGCAAAAGCTTTGAGTTAACGTGAAACCAACTTAAGAAATGCTTGACTATCTACCTTTTGCATATATTCACTGTACTGTTAGATGTGTCATAGATTAAGGGGTTGGATATCATTGATCCAAAACTATTACAGCTTCTGTCACTTCACACTGTTCTCCAGTGTTTAGTTGGATTCAAAAGCGTGCGCACACACGCACACCCCCGCCCCCCACACACACACACACGCACACACACACACATGCACGCACACACAGACAAAAGTAACTTCTCTCCAGCGCCACCCATACTCCCCACCTGGTTCCTGGAGCAACCACCGTGTGCCCACAGCAGCTGGTAGGCAGGCGGAGCCTTGGTAAGATTAATCTTGACAGACCACACAATTTCCTGTTTACCCAGACGACCACACCACCAGCACTGCATGCCAGCCAGTGCCGCATTGGAAAGCACACACAGATGAACTAAAGCACTGTTGAGTGCTTGACCTCGTCCCACTCTGTGAATCGCTGCACCGATGCCAAGCCTAGCTGTCACGGCTGGCGTGGCACTGCCACTGCCGTTCATAGCAACACAATCCAGTTCACCCGCTTGTTGCCAGCTCTGACCAGAGCTCGTGTGTGCCCTGGAGACTTCAAAGCCGCAGCAGCAGCAAAAGAAGAATAATGGTTGGAAAATGTGAAAGAAGATAGAGCATAGCTTTTTTTTTTTGTACAAAGAAAGTAAATCAAAACATCCAGCAGTACTTTGTCTTAATTGTGCATTTCAACTGTTTGCACATGTGCTGATATCTGTTTGAGTGGATTTGGTGGCTATGCTATGAATTATATTCCATTTTATGTTTTATTTTCCTGTTATTTTGGTTGAAATTGGTTATTAATTCATACTTGGTTTGACAAGTCTCTGCATGTGCATAAATAATCACTTTCTACCAGTCAGTTGAGTGTACTTTGTTCATCTTCCCTTCATCCCCTGTCATGCCAACCTTTTTTTTTTCTTGTTTATCTCTCCATGACCCCTTTTCACCTCCTTGCATCCTCCTGCTTCCAATTCCCATTATTCCCAGTTCATTCCCTCTGATGCCCTCCAAGATCAATAATCCTAATCTGAGAACACTCTCTAGGTAAGCATAAAACCAAGGCAATGTTTTTCCTCGTTTATTTATTCAATATCAAGAGATACCTGCAAAAGAAACAGTTTTTTTCAAACTAACATTTTCAGTTTGGTTACGTTCTAAATACAATTTTTTATCATTGTTTGTGATAGACTAACCTATAGGATAATGTATAATGCATTTCTTTTCAGTAACCCTGAAACCCTTACATAAAATTTTGTGCAACTAATTGGCTTGAGAAGTTTGCTTGATTGTTAAAGAATCCATCCTGTGCAAGTATGAACAAACACCATCAGGAACACACCAAACATGTCGAGGATAAAGGATAAAGTTGTTGGCACTTTTAAAGCAGAGTGGGGTTGCACAACAGTATCTCAAACATTAAAGTGTATGGCATGTTTCTATTATTATTATTAGTTTAAGTATTTCTCATCTCAGATTGAAATCATTGCCCATTATTCTTTGCAAAATAGTTAAAGTTCAATCTGATTGGATAGATTGTTTTTGTGACCCAGAGTCTTCAGCTCTTGTCCAGATTTTCTGGACTGGACTTTGAGTTCACTATTCTAACATATAACCCTTGATTCATTGTAGATCAGTTTGTATCTCTAGCAGCTTTTCTGTTGGAAGCAATCCTTCACTCCAGTCTCAAATCTTTTGCACCCTCTAATGGTTTTTTCCCCCAGGATTACCCTGTTTTTAGCTCCACCTCCCATCATCTCTGACCTGTTTTATTTTCCCTACTGAATAAATTATTCACACAACATGATGCTGCCACATATTTCACTGGGAAGATAAGAGTTTGGAGATTATTTGACGTTTTAGTTTCATGACAACATTTAATGTGTAGCACTAAATGTGCAATTTCAGAATTTGATTCAGTCACATTTGTCAAACTAGTTTGTGGACAAACACATAGTAAATGTGGGAATTCTTAGAGAGATTTTAAATTATATTTCCATTTGATGGAGAAAATAAATATTTGAGAAATTGTGATACTTTCTTGCCAATCTTTTATGATGGTCAGACTTGTGGAGTGCATAAGAAATAGTTGCCCTGTCAACAAGTTAGCCCGTTGAAGATGTGGATTTCTGCAACTCGGGTGTGCTCAGAGTTAGTATAGTGTTGTTGAGGTTATGCCACATTCTTTTTTATTTTTAGATGATAATTTGAATAATGCTCCTTTAGTTGCTCAAAGTTTGAGGTGTTTTAGTACTTCACCTCCCTCGTGGTAGGTCAGTGATGCAGTTTGTTTACAAATGTTTGTTCAAAAATGTCCACATATTAGGTGAAATAGGAAGGAAAACAGTTTAAGAGCTTTTATTTAGAGTAAACTAAAGAGAATAGAAACAAATAACTTTTTATCAGTAAAATAATTAGAAAACTATCAAACATTTTCTATGCACTTCAGATTTTGCACTTGAAACACAACAAACTATGGAAGAATTTAAGGAAAACGACTTGAATTTTGAAACGCATCACATCTAAAATCCTTTCACTGGCTGTCTTAGCACCTAACTAATCATTTTTGCTTCTCATTATGGGCTTAGACAATCTGAGTCAGGTCAAAAAAGTTCTGTCTTTGCTTTGCAAAAGATGACAGTAACTGTATTGATAACATCTGTTGGCAGATCTGGTGAAGCACTAAACAGTGCAACTAAGAAAATGTGCTGATGCAGTCACATTCAGGGGTTGTCGTTTCTGCCACTGTCAATATCGTCGCTTGTATTTATCACATGCATGCCTTGTCAGAAAAATATTAAACTAGCGTTTGTTGTTACTTCAACTATTCCAGAGCACAATGGCAGATATTCAGGTTCTTCGTGGTATAATTTTGCAGATGACTCTTTGTAAATTCTGTTTTTGGAAATTTGAAGTCATTGTGATAGTAATAATAATCATTCTATTGACTCCGTTTTTCCATTAGGGAGTTCTTAGGGCAGCTGCAGCGCTATAAATCCTTCTTCAATACATTGCCAGAGCTGCTGTGTGAAGGGGAGCAAACAATGGACGACTCCACCTGCTGGGGCGGCGATGGTGTTGTAGACAGGTAAGAGAAATCTTTCTAGTGTTTCCATTGTTTGCATCACTGATTAACTTGTGTTATCAGCGACAAAGCAAAACCTGCTTTCTATGTTTGACACACAAAATAACATTACTTGTGGTATAACTTCTAATATATGATCTAACTTTTCTTGAAAGTCAAATGCTTAACAGCTAGCTGTGGCAATAATTTTTAATATCTTGATTTGGGGGGTCAAGGAGGAGGATTTGAAAATTGTCGGGCTGAGAGTCAGTGTGACTGGCTGCTGTTGATCACTGTGCAAATAAGGAAGTTATTATTATCCATCTCCCTATTGACTGAATGCTGGCAGGACAAAAAGTCATACGGCTCTGGTTTTCTTTGTGTTTGTGTCAGTGATTGAATTGTTTTCTGCTGAGGTTTTTATTTTTGTGCTGATTTATAGATGCAGCCTTGGAACTGTTTGCCTGCTGATGGTTTTGGGCGCATCTCTAAGAGACCAGAGGGCTTGCTCAGTGTGTGGCTCTCCTGCCTCTCACTCAGCATATGAAGAAAATTATGCCAATTACTGAGCCAACTCAAATCTGTAATTGATTCTGAATTCTGGATCAGTTTCTTAAACACTCTTGAAATTACCTCCACAGCTATGACAAGGTCATGCTCTCCAATTTTTAACAACCACAGTAACTTCAGTTCAATTGGTACTGCCAGAACACACAGAAAAATATACAGATCCCATGGATTCATTTTCCCCATGTGTGTGTGTGACTTTATCATTTTGCCCTTGTTCAACGTCTGGATTTGGCCTGGCTTTACTTATGTACTTGGTAAGACAATGTGGTCAGCAAGAGATGCACTGGATGTTGGTTTTTATTGTGTTTAGTGACTGGTTACAATTTTCCCTATTCCCCCTCACTGTCCTCCACCTAATATATTTGTTAAGACACGTGATGCATTGCAAAAGTATTCATGGCCCTTGGCCTTTTTTATCCTTTCCTTTGGTGCCCCTAAATCATGCTGTTTTGCTTAGGTTTATGTGGTTTGTAAAATAGCATTAGTGAGCACATAGCATTATGGAGTTCAAGGAACATACTATTTGGGTCATGAATAAAGTTGTGAAAAGTTTTAAAGATGAGGTTAAGCTATAAGACATCTCAATCTTTGGACATCTCACAACATTATTCAATCCTTCATTTGAAAATGGTAATAGTATGGTAACAATCACAAATGTACCAAAATACGGCTGTCTACTTGAACTAACAGCCCTGGTAAGAACAACATTAGTCAGAGAAGTAGCTATGTGACCTATGGAGACTCTGTCCTTGCACAAATCCACAGCTTAGATGGGTAAATCTGTTGCTCTGTCAATAGTCCTCTCTGTTTTGGAGGAGTGGTAATAAGACAGCATTTTGAAAATAAATACAGTACTTAAAAATTTGCCTCTAGCCATGTTGGGGACACAAAAAACAATTGAAGAATGGTGTTCTTGTCAGGTGAGCTCAAAACTAAACTGCTTGCCTATGTGCAAGGAAAGTATGTGGTGTGAAGGAGAACTCATACTGTAAATAACCAAAGTTTCCTAGTGGTGAAAGTGGTGAAGCATGGTGGTGGCAGGGGTGTGCTGGGGACATGCTTTTTCTTTGGCAGGTGTATATACTCTTGCAAGGTACTCTATTTAACATACTATTAGTTAACTGGGCCTGTGCCAAGATTTTAGTACACAGTGATAAAAATATTATATCTGCGTTGGAGATTTGTGATTTAAAAACCTATAAAGTAGGGAGAATGAGGCATCTACATTTATTTGTCAACTTCTGCAAAAGAGAAATACAGCAAGTTCCCTCCTTTGTCCTTATGAAGAACCGGTCGTGAATTGAGTTTGTGTCATTTACTCCCAAGTGTGTTGGTTTTTCATTAACTGTACTAGAGAGCTGTAACAGTGTGTTATCACACACTCCCTGCTGATTGCCAGGGAATTGCTTGTGGTGTCAAGTGTTTCTGGTTTGAATGAGAAAACAGTGCCCCACTGAGACATTTGGCAACACTCACAAGCCTCGCTCCTTCAGTTACTCTCTTTCCCTGTATCTGACTCTGTTGGCATTCATGACAGAGGAAGGAGGACAGAGCAGGGCATGATAAAAGAGTCGTCATTTTGGTGCCGTGGTGCCCCCTTTGCGTTGGGGTGCCCCTGATGAGGCAAGCATGTTGGAGTGAAAGTGTGGAGGGGGGCCTTGGCAACATAAAGACCCATTGTAGAGTCAGTAGAGTGGGGCACAGTCCCGCTGTGGAGACCCCCAAAGCGTGGAGGGGGAACAAAGGCCCTCCTATGAGTCTGCATGGGAAAGACTCGGACATCACTGCCATAACTTCTCCCACTGCTTGGACCTTTCTTGGGAAAGCTACGTCAGAACAGCAGCGACACAACCAAAGAGAAGCAGTGGTGTTAAGCAAAAACAAGAAACACATTAGGAAGATTTGAATGCGGCAGAGACTAACAAATCACATTAGCAGGAAGCAGATCCAAAACAGAGATGCAAAGGTGTGAGTCCACACCAGTCCTCCAATGACATGCTGGGTTTTCCCTAAGCAAGAGATGTATCAATCCACATGGGATCCATAAGCTTGTGAACAGCTGGGAGGTTATTCACAAGGGCTCAGATGAGGAGCATGCGTCCGCAGACAGACACACAATTTAAACTTCAAAGCACATGAAAGACTTTTGAGGTTGAAATCCCCTTCTTCTCTTCATCCAACATTTGATGACAGAGTTGTGAACGGGGTGCCAGCAGCTGTAAACGGCATCTCGACATCTGCTGACATCTCTCAACATTTACACCATCATAGGTTTGTTTTTTGTGTGTATGTGCGGGTGTGTGTGTGTGTGTGTGTGTGTGTGTGTGCGTGTGTGTGTGTGTGTGTGCGTGTGTGTGTGTGTGTTGTATGTTCTCAGGAACATCAGGATCAAAATGATTACTTTCCATTTTTAAATTAGTGAAGATTTTTTTTTATTCTGTAGCTTTTTGGAACAAATTATGACTTAGAAATTGGGCCAGTTCCTGTCTTTTTGTGGGACTTAGGAATTGACAGTGTTTATTTTTAACTAATCTGATAGATCAAAAAGTTCTAAAGACAGTTTTTAATTTATTTAATTTTTATTTTTTTACTGTTTATTCAATGCTACATGACTGTGTTTCTGTTTTTATGTTGTAAAGCACTTTGAAATGCTGTGCTGCTGAAATGTGCTATGCAAATAAAGATTGATTGATTGATTGATTGATTGATTGATTGATTGATTGATTGATTGATTGATTGATTGATTGATCCCGTTTCAGCTTTGAAGTACTACGTGAGTCACTTTGGATGAGATTGTATTTCACATAGTGCTTTTGCATGGGCACAAGGGTGCAGAATTCACAGTTTTTGCTGTATTCAGACAGGATGTGTCACTTTTGGAGTAACATCAAGCAAAATACTATTTTATTTTGTTTTCCATGTTAAAATATCAACTGACATATAAAGGGTGAAAGTTCACTGAGTCCCCCCAATTAGCACTTGGAAATGCCTGGTTACTGAAAAGTGCTTTACAAATAGCATGTAATTGATAAATGTTACCAAAAGTATCTAATCAGAAAGTTATTCTTTTGAATTATGCAATCATCAAAGTTTCACTTCTGTGCTTTGTTGATGTTGAAGATGGGATGAATGTTCCCACACTATGGCATAAAGCAGTGCACACATTCTCTGCATTTTGCTGCTTGCCCATCTCTGATACGAATGTAGAGTCATCAGAGTATTTCTGCAGATAACATGACTCTTACTTGTGCTGGATGTTTGAGGTGTACAGAGAGAAAAGGAATTGTGAAAGTATCGTCCCCTGTGGTGTTTCTGTCAGTGTTTTGAAAGGCAGAATGTTTTCCAAAGCACATGATCCTTCACCAGGTTCATGTTAAGGTTGAAGAGTTACTGCAGAATCCCTAAGAGTTTGTCCATATTTGCCGTAAGCGCATGGGGCCAAGACCTTTTGGACCTGCAGCCTTGTTCTGGTTCTATCTCACCTCTTCACTTGGGACAGGCACAGAAAAACATGGGAGAGAAAGAGACCCCTGGCTCATCTGCTGATTTGATTGAAGACAAAGATACAGAGTACAAAAAAGATCCATGACTGAGGTTAAAGATAAGTCATTAGAAGTGTGACAGGAATTCTCGGGATCAAGAGAGGACCAAGTTGGTTTTGGTTGTTCCTGAACTGATTCTATTGAAGAATGTGTTGGTACTGTCCAGACTACCATTTCCCTCCGGGCTTTTTTGGGTGACACACTCCTGGGGGATATTTTAACACTCACATGAAAACGTGAGACAGGTGACGGGATCCAACACTCAGTCTTTCCACAGTTTTAAAATTGCCATTGTTCAATTTCTCCAGACCTGCTGTGTCTGCGCTGAAGCTGCCTGCCTCCTCTTTCTCTCCCATTCTCGGTGTTCGTTGAAACACAACACCAGCTTTGAGTGAGGACAGCTGATCTAACGTCAGGCTCTAACATTACCCATTATAATCAATGGAATGGTTTAAACTCCCCCCCCCCCCACACACACACACCTCCCTACCTCTTCTCCTTGATCCTGTTCAGTATTCTCACTAGTTTATTACAAGCAAACAAAAAGTGTTCATCATAAATGTCCAAACAGAAAGTAGAGGAAAGACTCTTTCTTCAAACTGCACAATTTCTCATCAGTTTCAACGGCTTTTTAAAAGGAGAGTCAAATCAAAATTTGCAACAGAGTTATTCCAATAACCTGCCACCTTATGAAATGGTGGAGGTCGAGAATACAGTAGATTACGTTCCTCTGGGTATTTTGATCTGTGCAGGAGGACACATTTATTACACAAATGAGCAAGTGATTATTTTGATATTTTTTTCCTTTTTCTTTCTTAGTGTTTGTGTACTATGTGAGACTGATGTTTAGAATAATTTAACACTTCAACCATGTAGAATTAAAATTTATTCTAAGACTGCTCTGTACATTCTGGTGTGTTGCACATATGTGATGTTCAGAACAAATGAAAAAAGTAATAACTCAGCACTCCTCTTTGGGGTTGAGTCCAAAGACTTGAGATTAAGACAAAGAGATGGTCCATAGACAATACAGCAATGCGAGTGCTTCTGAATGCCTTGCATTTTTATAAGGTTATGACAGTCCATTTGTTTATCGTTTCGACATCTGGAATCTATTCTGCTCATTGTGAGGAGAAGCAGGAAGAACGGTGCACTGGGCAAAGTCTTCACCCCTCACACTCCACTCCCTTCTGTTCTGTCAAGTCATACGTTTTGTCTCCCCCAGCTTTTCTGTCAGTCTCCTGGGTTGAAAGGAGCTTAGTTAAAAAATTTGAGAATTCGTCAACATGGCTTGTATAAGTTGAAAGGACAATAAATTAATGCATATTTGTGGGAGCAAAAAACATTTAACACTCAGAACTTTAAGAGGGTTTTTCTTCTGTTTTGGTCAGATAGGTCAGATACTCTGAGGTACTTGAACAAAGAAAAAAAAAGAAAAGACTGAATTGGAACAAGGAGCAGCTGACATGATATACCACATTTTAGGACTGAAGCAAACCCCTTAGTGTTTAATTTTATGATCAACATCTTTAGTCAGTATTTTTTTGTCTGCCCTTTCTGAATTTCTCCCTAGACTTGTTTTTGGATTGGAGTTTGTAGCCGGTTCCTTTCCCATAACCCTGCACTAGAGTTTAGGGCCTCAGTTTGACCCTCCAAATTGGACTCTCGGACTGGGTGTGTGTGTGTGTGTGTGTGTGGGGGGGCGTGCGGGTGTGTTTGTCTGTGTAATTGAAGAAAGGGGAAAATAGCAGTGATCACGTTTCAGTCTCTGACTTATTTATTTTCAGTGCTAACATGTTTGGACTGTGAGTTTGGATTTATGACATTTATAAATGGAAAAAAATGATTGCTGAAGATGTGTTTGTGTTGTTGATGTGCAACGTGCCCCATTATGCGCTCCTTTGCAAATGTGTTACTTGTCACGTTTCTCTCAGTAATGAGTGTTTTGTGTATTCCAGCTTCCCCGTGTTTATGCCTTTCTGCACATTTTTGTGAGGTTGCCTTCTAGCTCGTTTTATTCTCATCATCTCATTTGTGCAAGCAGAAGGTTTCCAGCTTCTCCTATAATGTTGTGTCCTTAGACGGTGGAGTGGGTTGAGCTCATATAATTAAAGTGCCACAATAGACTGGCGTGTTTTATGACGGCAGTTTATATTGGACAAGGTAAACTTGACTCACCAATCGCTGCCCACTGGAAAGACATCAAACTCAAATTGGAAGAGGAGGATGGGAAGTGGAGCAATTGGGAACAGGAGGGATAATAAAAGCGTCAGTCAAACAAGAAAAGCTGATTTAAAATCTGGAGTAGATGAGAGATGTATGGCTGCGGCAGGGGGAAGTAGTAGTTTTAAAGGAGTTATCTTTCTGTGTGGCTTTATGCCTCGATGATCCTATTTGAAGTCTTTTAGCTTTTGGTGGCCAGCCAGTGGGACTCTGTATATCAATGTTCTCTGTGTGTGTGTGAGAGGTGTGTGTTCGCCTTCTAAACATTTCTGTTCACTGTTACACGAATTCTGAATCATTCTGTCGATAATCTAAAAGCAACTCTTCCAAATGTCCCCACTTAACGTCTGATAACGTGCAGAGTTTCAAGCTAAATTGTCAGTGGATGAAAATATTTGATGAACCACCACAGCTATGTGGTGAAGTGTTTGCTGGTTCTTGGCACACAGTCTATGGTGCTTGTCATGAATTAAAACTGTCTCTGCATGTCTGGTCTCCCACTTGATGTTTTAAGTGTTTCAGTTTGTTCACTAGCTCTACATCTATGTATCATAAGATAATACTGTAATCATTACTTAAAAAAAAACACACATAAAAGTCATTGCACCTCTATAAGTAGTAAAATGCCCTTTGTTCAAAGAGAATGCCTTGGGAGCAATTTGCATCTTCGACTCTTGTCAAATCATTTTAACACACAGTTCCCAGTTTCCGGTTCCCAGGTCCCGGTTCCCAGGTCCCGGTTTACTTTGTTTACTTTGTTGAGCAAAGTAAACATTTAAATAATTAGATGTTTTGATGTCCAGATCTAGATCTCTTATTTTTGACCTACTTTTAAATACGTATGACAATTTCTTGGCTCTGCCCGTAATGTCCGTGCAAATTACATCAGTGTCTGCCTTAAAGACTAAGTTTTTGTGATGTATTTCAAGATTATCAGTGGCATACATCTGACCGCAGTTTTGAAAATTTTCTGGAGGCAACCCTGTTCTGCAGAAGCCTGGTAAAGAACTATTCATTGGATTCGGGGGTGTTGAACCAGGGAAACATTCAAAGTATGCAGGATACCGACCTTTGAGATCTGACTTTGTACAGTCACTCACACAGTGTGAACACTTCTAATTTACAAATCTCTGCTCTGACTTTATTTTAGGAGCCCTCATTCCTTTTCTCGAAGGATACAGTGAATGAAAATGAGTTGTCATTTAGAGTCGACAGATTTTTGACCCAAAAGCTGTTGAATATTGAGGGATGCGGTGTTTACGTATACTTTGGAATCTGAGGTCAATGGTGAGCTCTGGCCAAGGTTCTTGTGTGCTTTTAGTGTAAATGTGCATATAAGGTTAAACTTTCACCATGCGGTATTTATCAATAAAGTGAGAATCTTAGCAGGCGGGTGGTTTGGGTCAAGCTGAAGTTTTAAGTTCAAGTCCAAGTTTTTACACAACCCACAGGAAAAAGAATGTGAGTTTTAAAACGAAAATGAATGACAGGCATGGGAGGGGAGAAGAAAAGCTAACAACTCAACTTCTGTCGAAATAACAAAAAGTACAGTGCTACTGTGTAAGGCAGTTATATGTGTGTGTGCATATGCGTGTGTGTGTGTGTGTGATCTGTGTTTAACGTGTGGACTTGGTAACCTGAAACCACAGGGAAAACGTTCTTTAAATTCCGGGTGGGTTTTGGTATCATGCCTTGCTTAATGGAGCCCCCCTGAGTGGTGCTGGGAATGTTGCCACTGCTAAGGGTGCAAAATGAAGAGAACGTCCTGCCTTATTTTCATCCATTCATGCATAGTTGACCTGCAGCCAAACAGAGAAATATAAGAAAGATACGGATGAGGAGGCACTCGTGTATAACAACACCACGTTTTCTACAATCACTGTTATTCCTTAATCAACCAATGGTACTCAAATTAAAGCTTCACAGTGAAAACTTAGCAAACCAACAGCGTAAATAGTCTTTACATTGTGAGAAATATATATATTTTCATAATTAAAGCCAGTGTTGTCTGGTTGTGGGTAAGTTATTACACATACAAGCTCTACATTTCTACTGGATTTGATTCAAACATGGCTGCCAGATTCTCCTAAGCTCTGTGGGTGTGGACCTGGATCATTCTAGAAAAGAAGCACCTTCATTTTATTTCTGCTTTGGCTCAATTTTTGGCCCATGTTTCAGGCGTTGGTCCAAACAGTTTTGCTATGTAATCATCATTAACTTTGTTACCAAGTAAAAAATAAGATAAACATTCCACAATTTGCAGAATGTTTGGAACATGGGTAAACTAACACTGTAACACGGTACGCACACAAAGCAAGAGAATAGCCTGTTCTGTCTAAAGTATGATGACATCGAAACATGAATGCAGCTTTATAATCTAAAAATTTGAATATGTGTTCTCAGATGAGGCTCATTTGCCAGGTTAAAAGTACATTTAAAAAATAGCAACTATTTGAAACTAATAGTGAATATTAGACATATTTTTCATACACTCCATGTTTCTGTATCTACATTTTTTATTGGTCTAATGTAATATTCTACTCCTAAACACTGTGTTTTAACTATCTCTAAGAGGAAAATGATTATAATTAACAGAAACAAAGCTCTCAAAACTGTCTAATTTATCTCTTTATCTCTATGTTTTTCACTTCATTCAGTCACTTGTACATCTTCATCACACAAGGCACTTGAGCAGAGTTCCTTAGCGTATGTCTATTTGTAGTTTTCTTCTTTAAAGAAACGTTTTTAATGAAATGCCGTGTTTTCACGAACACAGCATAGATTCCAGAAATATCCAATTTAAGAACAGTAAACATAAGAGAACATGGGTTGTGAAGAAACAGATTATAAAATCAGAAACAAACATCTTCCATGATCAATTCGAGCCAAGTTTCCCAAAGCTGTATGGACAAGTTGACGTATTCTATTAAAATGATTACCTGCAGAGCTGCTGCATTTCTCATTAAAATAATCACCAGGCAGACTTGTGATGAGCCGAATTCTACCAGTTAGTCTCATCATCCACCAGCGCAGCTCATAACAATACAGTCATTCCAGTCAACATCAGAGGGAAGAAGTAGGAACAATTTCCATTGATCAGCCCTTGGAAAAAGTTGTTATTCAGGTGAAGTACTGTGGGAATTCAGACTGCATGCTTTGCCACTGTGCACACAAACAGTGCAACTTTTTATGGTGATCCAAGTTAAATAGGCTTACTTAATTTATAAGTAGTGAACCAGATCCAATCAAATAAAAAATGGCAATCACAAAAAGTTTTAAATTCCTAAGACTGAACCTGTAGGATCCCATATGCATAATTGAGATCCCTATTTTTTTTTTCTTTTCTTCCACATTGATGTATACTAGCATCAACTAAATTCTTATGTCAGAGTAAATTTAGAAAAGTCCAAGTTAGGGAGTAACACAAAATACCGATATGTAAAAACCAAGACAAAAAATATTATCTGCCTTCATCTTTATTAGTGATGTGTTGTCTGAGAAAGGTTACTCATGAAAGAAATTGAAATTATTGATTAGGAAAATTATATTGTATATATTGTAAAAAATTAAACTGGAATTTTCAAATTCATCTCATTGGCTGCCTTATGGTCATGTGTACAATTTTCCAACCTGTTCTTGATTGACAGATATGCCTGCTCATGGCAAGCACGATAGCTATGACTGGGATTTCCGCCAAGAAGGCCATTTTGTCCACGTGTTTATCAATCCCACCGTCTGCTTGCCTTCATTTGCATAACAAATCTCCAACCTTTGTCCTTCTTCTCTTTGCCTTCTCTCTCTTCTCCACTTTGACTTCAGGTTCGTAGTACATCGTGCGATATATGTTATTCTGGTGTAGGGTAGCTGCAGTTAAAGCAGACTCCTAATCCATCTATCTGCAGTGTGCTCTCAAATGTCCCTCTCATTGAGTGTCAGGGGACCATCTGTGGTTATGCGTCTGTAAAGTCATTTCTCTTATGCGTGATAAGTGTGCTCTGGGTCTGGTGCGTCTTGTGAATTTGTCTGCATGAGTTCATGGTAGAGGACAAGTGTGAGAAGTACTTCCATGTGCCCCCCACCTCCTTGCAGCAGCAGACCACGAACTCTACTTTCCTCACTCAGCATCTTCACAGAGCCTCTGTCCTATGTATATGGGTTGAATAAACATATAAACTGGAATACACTGTGCTCTCACCTTAAATCTGGTCAACCTGTTTTGACTACTTTTTGCCAGTTTACTATAAAAAAAAGTCAACCCTTAGCATTAGCTCATGTTATTTTGATCAGATGAACATAAGCAGACAAGCAAACAGGTGGTTGCACCACACCAGAAGATCACAGTCCACTCCACCCGGCTGTGCTCTCGGGCATAGTTTACTCTGCTGGCTCTGCCCCTGCCTGCCCTTGTCTGCCGTCCAAACACCAACTGTCCCTCTGTCTCCCCCCAGACCTCTAACCTCAGTTATCCGTGCCCTTCTCGGCATGTAGGCATGTGGCTTGAGGAGAGATTCAGTTTTAGGGTTTAATATCTGTTTCTCTTCCAGTCTTCCTTTGGTCCTTCTTCCTTTCCTTCTTCCCTTACTTCCTCCTTTCTTTCCGTCCAACCTATATCCAGCAGTTTTTATGTTCACCCATATTGCCACTTAGTGGCAGTATTTTAGCACTGCAATAGGTATTTCATAACCAATTAAAGAAGTCAGAAACTTTATAATCGAATGCAAATAATATTTTTATTTAGACTAGCAACTATAGTTTGGCAGTGGTGTTGGTTCAGTATTTCACAGGAAAAAAACAATGAATGCCTATTTTTTTTCAATCCATCCATCCATTCATTCTACTTGCAGGCCAGAAGATGGATCCATGGGGTTTTGGGTCTGCTCCCAAAGAGGTGTGGCCAGAAAACCTGAATAATAAGAAGAATAGAAAACAAAATGAAAAAAAAAAGATTAGAAAGAAAATTATTTAATGATAATTGCATTCATTCTCACAAAAAGGCCTGTAGTTGGAAATACATCATTAGTAATTAGATCAATAAATATGGCTCTGATCAAGCACAGATCCTAAAAAAGATTAGGTTAATGTTTGGGTTTTTTTGTTTGTTTTTGTCTAAATGGATGGAAGTGCTATTGTTAGTCTCTTTTTCAAATAAGTCCTCAGTTTATATCAATTTTTGTAAGTGCACGCATTGGGTTTTACACTTTGTGTTCCTTAAGTCTAGCAGCTTAGCTATTTTCTTTAGAGGTCTATGTGGTCTGCCGTCTCAGACTGCAGCATGTCTGCTGGTACATTAATGCAGGCGACACAGAGGTGGGGAGAAGTTACACCCAGCCACAAACACGGTTAGGGCAGCCAGGCCTGGAAAAGTCCTCAAAGCAAACCACGGACCAATTACAGTTTTAATCGATCTCATTTCCATCACAGACTATTAGAGCTTTAAACACGCTATGGCCATATTTTATGTTTCCACTGCTCTGCCACTAACACTACAGGAAAATGTTTACAAATTTCTTTTTATAATTTGTTTAACTTTCATGTCCCCAGTGAGTCATAAATTTGTAGTTGCGGGAAGGGAGAATGGCTGGTTCCCTCACTTAGCTGCAAATAAAACTTGTCAGTTTAAATGTCTTTGGTTTAGATTGGATTTAAAATGTCCATGGAGCTAAAATTCACAACAAACTGAAAAAACTGCCTTTACATTTCACTTGAATATTAGTGTTTAAGGTACGTAATAAAAGGCTGGAATGACAGCTTTGCGTCACTGCGCCATTGTTCAGCAAGTTATTGTGATCATTACAATGAAATACAATATGTTACAGTTGTGTAAACTATCTTTTTTCAACTAATCTTGCTTTAATTTTAACCATTGCTTTTAAATTATGAACACAATGTGCTCTTAATTCATAGCACTCACCACATGGAGGCAGTATAACCACAGTTTTTCTTAGACTAACACCTCTATCAGTGTCAACAGTGTTGTAGTAGCTGTGACTGACTAATTTACCAAAGGCTTAACATATTCACTGTAAACTGCCAGACAACAAAACCTAGTCCTTTTAGTACATTTCATTTATTGGCACCTTCAAGAACACTCAGAGTTATCTTGCTATTCAAGCGATTCAAAATCAAGTGCAAACACAAAGGCACACAAAAAGTATCAAAATACGTAGTTATAAAATCTAAACAGAGTACAAGCAGATATGTTTTTACATGTCAGGTGAAAAGTGCTTCCAGAGGCAAGGAGTAGAAGGACTGAAAGATCTGTCCACCACAGTAACCAGGAGGGAAAACAAGAACAGTAAGATAAATAAACCTAAGGCATCAGAACGATACTGAGAACCCTATGAATTACATAATCATAGACTTCAAAGTGAAAAACAGGATTGAAACATGAAATGTAAGGGCTACCAATGATGTTGTTCAAGAGATGGGCTTAACAGACTGAGTTCAGTATGTCATAATGACGTTTATAAATCATATGGGGAGAAAACTGCAGAGTATTTAAAATCATTTGCAGTTCTCACATAAATGGGACTCTGAGTGATTCTTTCTTCTCCACTCTAAGTATATTGTCTTTTCAGTGTCAGATGATCTTATTTATAAGCAGCTAATATAGATGGCAATACATAGGTTGGTAGATCAACTTCCTTACAAAAACCACAGAAAAATCTCTGTGGACATTCATAGCTACTAAAACAGAAACTACAGCTTAAACAACCAGTCACACCACTATCTTTTACTGTAGCTGACAGTGTTTATGCTGCATATATCAGAGGGGTTGCCCACTTAAAAGAAACTGCGCAAGCAAAAATAAAGTAAATGAAAACTTACTTGGGAGGCAACTGACAGTTAACTTTTCTTATAGCCCTGCTCAGAAGGATTTGAATTAAATGAGCTGTGTACGCCCAGAGATATACGCCTTAAACCACCGTCTTGGTAATATGACATTCTTACAAACATTTAGAAGTGAGAGAAACAGGAGTATGAGAAAAGAAAGGAGAAGCATGAATATCTTTTTTTTGCCAAGAGCAAGTCACTATGTGGCAAATTAATTTGCCACTTTGCAGTTGCTGCAATTGTTAGATAAATCAATACATGTTCATTAGCCTGGAGTGCTGAAGAAATGAGACATGCTCTGTTGAATGCAGGCTTGTAATGGGCTAATGATGGGCCAGGCTAAATATTGTCTCACCTCGCCTGCAGATAGACATGGGGAAAAAGAACAGATCTAATGATACCAAACACCTCTCAGGAACAAGGTAATCATAATGGTACTAGCAGAATGTGGATAGCTGTAAATATGTGCAAATATGTTGGAGTGTTTAATTAGTTCCCTTTTACTCTTCAGACTCTGTGCATTCACTATGGCTAAGTTTTTGTTCCAGCTTACCAAATATCTGGGTTTGGCCCAGGTCACAGTGGTCTTCAGCACATTCCAAGGAAGGACAAGACAAGGGTTGAATTAAAAACAAAAAAAGTTTTTGTTTGGATAACCTACACCAGGGCTTGTGTGTTTCCACAAGCAATGGCTAGGGGATATAATAAATATTATCTGTTAGGCTCTCTGGATGCAGGATGTGTGACCTTGGTCACCAGCGGATCCTTCAAACTTTCCTCTGGGAATTTGTCTGTAATTTGTTTTTTCCTTAACCAATTTTGCCCTAAGTTCACTGGACAGCTCATCTTTGAAGAACATTTCATTTTGCTATTAGATGTAGGCCACATCACCACAAGACCACGGTCTGCTGTAGAAGAAGGGACTGGGGTCAACTTTCATTTCCATCTACCAAGAAAACACACCCAGCCAACAGCTACCACAGCACATGGCTGATTATACAAGGAAACAGAGACAGGCAACCAATCACAATGCCTTTTTGCAACATATGGATTTCTGTTCATGTAAAATTAAAGGATGGACTTATACATTATTTCACATAGGTACTGTATTTATTCCTCTAACTGTTTTGCATTTTACAATCATAATTTTGAATGCAGTTTTGTGACAGACCCCAAAACTATATTCAAGAGTAGTTTTCCTTAATTTTAGAAATAAGATTAAGGAAAATTAACAATGCTTTTAGATTATTTTAAAAATAAAAAGCAGAAAGAAAATAGTGAAAGAAAACCTGTTATAGGCTGATAAACAATTGTAACAGAAACAATAATCGGAGTATAAACCTAAAACTTTAAAATGTTTAGAGATACTCCCATGCTGTCTGACTAATCATCAACTATTTTGCATAGCAGAACTGGTTTAAAAAAAAAAAAAAAGGTCACCCTCTTAAACTGCAAATACAGAGACAAATAACCCAGAAAGATTTGCAGCTATTCATACAACCAACAGTATTTTGGAAAGCATTGGCTCACAGGGTCTCAAAAATAAATAGATGCCACATTTGGAGATTTTTATTTAGATAAAAAAATAATATTTCAAACTATTTGTCACTTTCCTTCTATTACACAAGAATTCCTTTAAGTTTGCATCTGTATTGAGGCAAAATATGAAAACGGTCTTGAGGTATATATATATATATATATATATATAAAAAAAGATTGTGAAGCACTTCATATGATGCATTACATGAAATCTGACATAAGTGATTGACCATGTAAATTAAAATTTTACATTGTGGGACTAGTGGATGCGACCCGCCACATCGCCAGTCCCTGTGCAAAAGTAAATGTTTAAGGAAATCAAGAAGTACCTGATAAAAGGCCAGGCACAGGCAATTGATGGCCTTAAAATCATCTAGAAAGTGGAGCATGAAAGAGAGCATTTTGTAAGCACAGTTACAGCTTTTATTGCACTGCTGAGACCACACTTTTATTGCGTGTGAGACATTAGTAATTTGAGCTGTAAGACCTTAAGCCATATAGCTGTTGCAGTGCAACCATTCAATAAAACAGCCTGGTCTTGGTCAAATCAACCTGGGAACCCTTCTGAAGGAGTAAACCCAAGCCTACCACAAAACCTTAATCACCCATATCTCAGTGAGAAATACCTCAGATAGACTCAGCACCAGCTCCGTACACATGATTTACCTCAGGTATAGTTCAGGAAGTTAACATTAAAGGTCTGCTGATGTAAACTTCATGGACAAATATGCATGTTCCTGACTAAAATGATGTAACCTGGAGTTTAGAGTTTAAAAAAAACAACTTTTCAATTGTTTAATAACCAACATTGAACAATCTGTAAAAAATTATATTAATAGATTCAATATAAACACAGTGTAGCTATTTTTATATAGCTTTGATGGTTATGTTATCTCTGGATGTTAAAATATTTGCTCCTTCATATTCATAAGCTTAAATATAAAGATATTGCAAAAGACCAAAAAAGAAAAACAGGCATCTATCAAAACAATGTTTATCCAGGGAGTTAAAAATCAAAAGGTTTTGAATCCACCTGAAATACTTGGAATTCTAAGTTTCCGAGAAACAGTGTTGGCTGAGCAATAGATGAATTATTACAAATGACAAGATTTCTGAGTTTTGAGTTTCTCACCAGAGCCTGATTAGTCATGCAGACACTCCCCATCACAAGAAGGGGTTAGTCAGAATGAAATCATCAAAACAAATTCCAAGCAACCTCCAAACAGGAACGATTATACCGCTAAATTCTGCAGCTATCTTTCCCGATGACATTTGTTGTTGCCAAGATGTCTTCTTTCCCTGTGCTGATCTTCATGTTTCTGACTCTGCTCGACTCTTCCCACACATCCGAGCAATCACATCATGAAACACATGACAGGAGGCTCTCTGGACTTCCAGCCAAGACCACAGAATCACATGGCAGCCTTAACTTACCTATTAAATAGATTAACTTAAGGTTCCCTAAAGTTCAGCAAAGCAGAGGTTTTGTTGATACTACTCAGTTGGAAGAGAAGACCAGACATTTATCAAAATAATTTTCTTTCTGACAATATTGGGCTAAATGTTAGAAGAAGACTTTTAAACCTGATGAAATCAGAAGTTGTTGGGAATAAAATAAATAAATAAATAAATAATTAAATTGATGCAAGTATGGCCTGTAACCTTCCACCTTACGCATAGCGTGCCAAGGACAACGGCAGCTTCAAAGAGGTGATAAAGTCAGTAAAGAAAAAAAATATGCTACTTTGAACTGCAAACCAAAGGGTTGACTTGGAGAGATCATCTAGGAGCTAAAAGAAAAGGAGTAGAGTGCAGGATGGGTGAGAGAAAAAGAGCAGTGAATAAAAAGGAGACTGCTTAAGCTTAACTGCCCTGCAGATGACCCCTTCATTTTTGCTTGCAGTTTCTTCTTGCACATTTTGTGATCCAAGTATTTCCTCTTTAATATTGGTGCCTTTGAAGTATAGCATGCTATATTGCTTACTGCCAGGAGTTCAGACAGCTTCAATAAGAGCAACCAAAATGTCCTCTTTTCTTTCTTTTTTTCTTCTTTTTAGCTTGGTGTTTGAAATATTTATTTTTCATGAGAGCAAATCTAAAATTTTAGAGGTTATGGCAGGTCTCAGTGCCATGTGTACTTGTTTATGGGGCACAGGACTCCGGCAGAGTGTTTGTATCTGTTTAGACATATTTATATTCGCTGTAATTGGCAGCATGTTCTCATAGGTTATGTTGATTAAATGTTTGTAAAGTGGCTTTCACCAGTTCCTTTAGTGTTTGTACTACAGCGAAAGGCTCCTATGCTCACAGTGTGTGAGAACAGTCTGGCCTTTCAGAACAAAACCTCTCGTTCAGACTATTTCAACATGTCCAAGCCCAGCTCGTAAAGTTAGCTGGCTACAGACATACACTAGACCCCTCCCTTGCTTTCCCTGCTGGACTCACTTGTGACTTCAGGCTTTCCTCTTTAAAGGGCAGGAAGAAATAGCGGTGTTGCAGCTTTTCCAGTGTTGCCTGGTTTTAATGATGTAGATGGCAACACTTACTAAATATATGTTGTTCTTTATGAAGCACTGTACACAAAATTATGTTGTAATTATTACAATACTACTACTATTACTAATATTTTTTTTCTCTCTCTCTGTTTTAATACCTGAATTTATTACCAAAGTGAATGACACAATTTTACCATGTGATTCATTGACATGTTACCCACTGATAATGATGAACCATGATTTCTTATTACTTTCCTCGAAATCTCTATGACGGCTCTGTAGCTGTATCTACTCTGCTGAGTAAACAGTATTTGACGTAACATCGATGTGCGCATGCGCATTACCATAAAATATGCAGGATTGACGGGTAAAACAGTCAGAACCATAGACAGAACCATAGGTCAGAACACCGGCAATCCGTCCTACCTTGTGACAATGCGCATGCACAAGCCGATGTTACGTCACGGGTTACTGACTCACCAGACTTCTTAATGATACATCCGGTTTTCGAAAGGTGGCACCGACAGGTAAACGTAGCCTGGCACTGGACATAGGTAGCTCAGCTAGATGCGCTGTGGTAGGTTGTTCAGTTTATCCAGATAAGGGGCGCAAACCTCGGCTCAATTTGCGACCACCGCTTGTTCAGCTCCTGGAGAAATGCTACAAGCGATCTCGATTGACTTAGACTGTAAGTCATAAAATGACTTTATTGATGTGATACATTTTACCTTCTCCACTCAACAACAGTCAGGGGAACAGTCACATAGTTTTATGTATTACATAGTCTCACACTTACAGTTCTTGTTTATAGATGACATTTTTTACTCTTGTTTCCTTGAATTGACCTAATTTCCCTGTCAGCAATGGTAGACTTTGCAGGGTTTTTGTTTCCTTGCCCACAAAGTTTCAGATGGGTTGAGATCTGGGCAAATACAGAAAATCCATGTAAGCCTTATTCATTCCAAAATCAACAGTGCTTTATGAGATCATTGTCCCGCTGAAACATCCAATTGTGTTCAAGTTCAGCCATCTTGCCTTTGATTGTAGGTAAAATTCTTAAATTTAGAGGTATTCATAGTATTGTTGCACCCACTTTGTCAAATACTCAGCATGAATTTACTCCCACCATGCCTGACAGCTGGAGCAGTTCTCTCTGGTTTAAAAGCATCACTTTGATTTCTGCCAAATTGTTCCTTATTGCTTTTGTCAAATCTCATCTAACCATAAAATAATTGTCCGGAAGGTGTTTTACTTGACACTTTTACTTATACAAACGTCCAGTTTGGCGTAAAACTCGTCTCACATTGGTGTTCTCCCGACTTCCAGTTTACAATGGCTCTGTCTATTCATCAGGTGTTCCTCAACAACCTAACCAACACGAGAGCATGTTCCAACAGGAAAACAATTCCAAACACAGATCCAACCTGGTTTTAGGATGGATGATGTAGAATGACGTCATTGCTACAACTCACAATCTCTATAAACCACATTTAAATACACCCACTTTTTTTTTTTTTTTTTTTTACCAAAGCCATAACTCTATGAAAATTATACATAAAAATATCCAGAATCAGGATAATGAGGTACAAGTTCACTTTGCTGTCTCCCCACTGCACTTTGAAGATGAATATTTGATTTTGATTTCTGCTTCAAACACAGAAAGCATTCCTGCAGGCCTTTAAAAGATCAAGAGAGTTCAGTTAGAAGTTGAAAACAGGGAGCAGAGGTCAGTGCTACTGTGTGCTCTAAGCAGAGAGAGCATCCAGACAAAGCAGCCTTTAAGAGCGTGTGTTAATGGGGCATTCAGCGATGACTGCTACAGTTCCACCGAAAGGAGCCAGAGAGTCATGAGTCAAATGTAATACATGTGTAGGTAATCATTTGCAATGTTTGCTGACACTTAACATTTGACTCGAGGAAAGAAATGAGCAGAGTGTTGTTTTGTTAAAGTAAGGCAAAGTGTGTAAAGATTTAAGCATTTAATTGCTGTTGCTGAAGTCTGATCTGTGCCATAAACCGCTGGATTATACTGTTTAGCACACTAAATTTGCTATCAAGTAATTATCCCGGGATATCCTGCTGCATCATTTGTCATGTCCCTTATGTGCTATCAAATATTACTCCAATGAAATGTGGTTAGCCTAGCACTGCGCCAGACTCACCATGAAACGTCTTTTTTCTCTCTCTAGTATCCAGTCTGATGTGATAATTTCCAGTACTGTCATCGCGAGCCAAGCATAGAGACAGACATGCATACACTCCCAAACCCACAGATGTTTGATTTTACATTTTATTATTTTTATTTGGTGGAGTGATGCTGGAAGGCTATTGATTGTTTCCATCCTGAAAAGATTTAGAGTTGGCAGCAATAAGAGCTTTAGCTGTTGTCAAAACAGAGATACGGTTATCTGTGTGAGTGTGCGCCTTGGGAGACTTGGAACTCAGCTTTCCAAATACACTAAAGTAAATCAAGCAATTCATTGATTTATAAATAATAATAATAATAAAACAAAGAAGAACAATGGGGTGTAAAGTTAATGTGCAGCTTGACAGGGTTAAGAGGGGAGATTTTTATTGGCCCGATCAGTAAAGTGCCATTTCAGCAAGTTGATGGAGCGCAGACCTCATCAACACATTGCTCAGATCACAGGCCACAAATTCTCAGGTTCAGCACTTTTCTGATTTCCTCCACTCAAATTTGCATGAAAGCATGGACGTGTGAGTAAGCACAACCACAAGTACATGTCATACCTATAAACATGTCTGTATAAACACACCAACTATAGCCATCTATAATCGCTTTATCACCGTGGCGCTGCTGCTGGAAGCATCAATTGATTTAGTGTCAGTACCTGTCAATCCCCTAATATCCTTTTAATTTCACAAATTAATAATTTACATCAGTATATAAATCCCAAAATAATTCAGACAACATTACAAAGACATGCAAAAATAAAGAGTACTATGTTAATATATAGGGAAAGTAGTTTGAAAAGTGTTTGTTGCTGTTGTTTTGCCCCCAATGTTTGCCTTACTCCTGTACTGGATTCATAGAGCATATTGCTGGAAATGAATGCAGAACACAAATCCAATCTAGCAGAGCAGTGCAGAGTAAAGGGAATAATTTGCCCAAGCTTGTGCAGTTTTCCTCTTTTTAACAACGTGCATCGCTTTAACTGATCCCTTCATAAATAAGACATTGATTGAAGTTTAAAGTAAGTAAGTAAAAAAATTAATCTTGCTGATTTTGCATTTCTTCCCCCAGCTATAGCGCTAGAATCGTCAGAAATGGTCTGCATGCCCAGAGGCAAAACCCAGAGGTCAAAGTTCGCAGCATGGATCCTACAATTGCTGAGTTCAAGAAAAGGCTGGAGCACTTCAACCAGGTAGGAGACCGTTGTCTTACCACTCGGACATCTGTCAACGATAATTGTCTTTTTTACTCAAAAGTGAGCATGTGTGTGTTTCATCCTGGTAATACAAGGACTGACCTAGGGGTGCCACTGAAGAACACAGATAGTTTTACTAATTAAGCTTTATATTGCTGAATAAATAGAATCCTTTTCAGTATCAAGAGTTAGCTATTGTTACCAATGAGATTAGCAAAAAATAATTATGGAACCCATGTATCCTTATTTTAAATACTTTTTTGGATACATGCAACACAGGGAAATGCTGATCCACTGAATTATCTTTGTCATTTCTTGTTTTCTGAACAGACCAAAATCAAACATAAATGAAAAGGATTTTGAGGGAAAAGGAAACCCTGACAAGAAAAGTGGAATTACTGTAGAAAAAAAAAGAAAAAAGGAAAGAGATGAGAGGGGAGAGCAAAAGGTCAGGAATGAGTGACAGATAGGCACAGATGACACAAGCAGCTTCAAAGTGACACTGTTTGTCATGTAGATGGGGCTTAGAGCTGAAAAGGACCAAGAAGAAAAGGCCCATTTCAGAGCTTCCCTAGAGGCCATTTGAGGAGACAAACGGACAAGGATTTTGTTCCCCTTTGCCTGACTGCCCTTTTGTTGCCCTTGAAATTATGCCTACAAATAGTATCAGTCACTGCCCACTCTATATCTGTAGATCTCACTTTCTTTTTCCCTTATTTTACCCTGCCTATGTCTATTCGATTGCTCATGCTTCTAATACATCAAAGAAACCTTCTCTTGTGTGTTCTCATTTGTCTTTGTTTCTCCCTGTTACTGAGCCTCTCTGTTGCTCTTATTTGAACTGATATCATCATGGTTCTTTCTATCTGCTTTCATTCCCCTGCCTTTATCTCAGTCTTTTTTTTTCATGAATGTTTTTTTTTTCTTCCCCCTGTTCTTGTATCGCTCATATGTTCCAGTCTGCCTGTCAACCTCTCTGCCTGTCTGCCACTGACAGCTCAAGATCACTTCTGTTAAACTTCAGCATCCTGTTGTGCATTGCAGCTGTCAAGTACCTTGTTGTCATGGAAACTATGCAGAGTTGAGCAGGTGTCCCATTGACATTTAGAGAGTTGAAGAGTGCACCTTGAATCCAGACCAAGTGGCAGAGCTTTGCAAGAGTTTTATGGCTATTTCATATAAGAGCATAGGATCCAACGTCCCATGTCGCAACCAGCACAACTACAGTTACATGTTTACATAATGGTAAGGGTTGCCAATATCAAAAGTAACAATTAAATGCTTATCGAAATACTACTTCTACTGCTGTTGATAGTACTTACTAAAATCAAACAAGTTGATTTGTACTGTTTGTGTTGGACTGCGGCTTACTTCTAACATTTCTCACATAACGGATCAAAGGGATTTTATTCTGAATTATATCCTCATTCAACAGAATTAGTTAATACCGTTACACTCTCATAATGTAACCGAGAAGCTTAGAGACAAGCTTCCTTTTTTTTTTCTTTTTTTTTTACTGTCACTGTTCAGCTCATGTCTTGAGTTCCACTTTAGTTATTTGACAGTTTAACTAAATATTAGAATATGGTGTAATTTCCATAGTGTCTTTCATTGATACATTCTTTAAGGACATTGGATGTTTTTAAATTGTTGAAAGACTGATCAGCGTTCTCTGAATAATTTAACTGGCCTAAAGGTAAATGATACAATTAGTCAACTCCAAACAACACAAATATTGTGAAACAACTAAATAATAGTTGAGTGATTCTCAGGAAAGCCAAAAGCTTAAAATTTATGCAGTTTTAAAGCTCTAAAGAATAAGCATACACCACTACATATTTGAATAGACCAGTGTTTTATGTTCTCACTGCCTGTGCAGTACAAATTTGTCAAATCCATCTTCATGCAATAGATTGGACAGTATTCCCAATATATTTGAACAGTAGCTATATGCTCAGTAGCTTTGAACTGCATTCGAAAAACACACTGCATCCTACCAGTATTTCATGGTTTACATTAGTGAATGTCTCCAATTTAATTCACTCACCAATGTTTTTTTTTGGACCCGACCCGTCTCTTCTTCATTTACCTTAGTAGATGTTTTTGCTCCCTTCAGAGGTTCTGCAGAACAGGAGGGACTCAAAGCGTGCCAATAAAATATCCTCCGTATCATTTCACCATCAACAGAGCCTGAAACATTGAGGAAGGCAGGATGGACCACACCTTCACATGACTTATGCCAAATTTTCTTTTCATCATCTGAAATGAAGGCTTATCATAATAGGCAACATTCCCCACACTGTTATTGTCCTACATTGGTGGGACAATAACAGTGCTTTAAGGAGTTTTCTTTTTTTATGTGTGCAACAAATTGCGTCAGCTGTGGTTGTTTTAAAGTGCTCTTATGAATAGAGATGGAATGGATTGATTCAGCATTTGAGCAAGCAAATGAATAGGTGTGCTTAGTAAAGAGACTGGTCAATGCATAAAACAGATGGTATAGTAAGAGTTCAGATAATTAAATTGATTATGGCATATTTCTTGATTAAGCACAAACAATCTAGTATTTATGTGAACCACACCAGCAATTGCTGGAAGCTTGGTTATTTTAGCAATAATCTCCTCTTGCCTTATTTGAGTTTTGGTCATTTCTGAGGAGTAATGCATAGGATTAACTGAAATGCAGGCCTGACTAAACAATATCAAAACTGACAGAAACATAATTGCAGGGAAAAATGACATTAAAATGATTTTAATCTCATGTAATAGTTTATTATTTTATTTTTTGAAGCCCCTCATTAGTCATTATACAACGTTTTCTTCCTGCTTGAGTGGGAGGGAAAATAAAAAGAACTGTACACAATAGATTGCAAATTTGTTGTACCTGAACATAAGGTTTGTATTTTCTGCTTGTTCTTTTGTGGTTTTGTATGATCACTGGTCCCATTTGTCTCGTTTTTGGCCCAGTAACAGTCTGACACCTATACAGCGTGTACCCCTCCTCTCATTCAATGACAGATGGGATAGGCAGTTTTGCAAACTGAATGATGGCAACATGTTTTCACAGGTTGTGTTTACTTTCAAGGCCCATTTATCTAGGATTTTTT
The DNA here is from genome assembly GCF_904066995.2 of Poecilia reticulata. Taxonomy (NCBI): domain Eukaryota; kingdom Metazoa; phylum Chordata; class Actinopteri; order Cyprinodontiformes; family Poeciliidae; genus Poecilia; species Poecilia reticulata. The sequence goes on along the minus strand of NC_088846.1, from coordinate 14,497,816 downwards.
TTCTTAAATTTTAAAGTTTGCAGTGCACAGTTTGTTCCCTCAGCTGATTGTAGCTCGCTCGAATGACTGAGTTTCAATGCTGTGTCCTTGAACTGTAATTCCAAGTTCCTCAATGCAACATAAAGTTTATAAAATGCTCTGAACTGAACTATGGCATTGAAAAAAAAACTTGGAAGAACAGAGGAAGAAAAGCAAGAAAAGATGTTTTCTTGCTGTGCTCTCTGAGTTGATCTAAACAAGAAATCTCCTACTGAGACATCACAGACTTTTACCTCAAATGTATCAATATAATTATTTTGCATATGCACAGAGAAGAGCTTGAGTGCCGTTTTAAACATAAAAAGACAGACAGCACAATTGTTGGGTTCTCACAATCATGTGAGGTGCTTGACAGCTTTATGTGGTGAATGCAGAAATACACCACTTGCAAATCCGCGAAACGTTTTATGAAACTAGAATCTAGAAATGACATCCTAACAGAAAGAAAAAAAAAACACATGCACGCAAATGTCAAACCTAATGTTACATTGTTCTATAAAAGGATCTATTTACTAAGTCAGATCAGAATCCACCCATGTTGATCTCCCCTGACTATCTTCTTTATTTCACTATCTTCTCTGCCTGTAAATACTGCTAAAGTGGACAATAAATGTTGTGTAATGCACGTTTGATTAATAGCATTAAGTCCAGCTGTTTATGGGTGTGGATCCTTTAAGAATGCTCATTTCGTTCTCATGAGGTCAGAACATTTGTGAATGTGTAAAACCATTTCTTTTCTAAATAGAATGTGACACACAGACTCACAGATTAACATCAACACGTACAAACCCAGACAGTATCATTAAAAAAAATAAATAAATAGCAGGAAGTTGGGGTAACTGAAATGTCGGCGCACCGCTTTAAAGATTTTCTTAAAAATACAGAGTACAGAATTGAAATTGAGAGAAACATATTGGGTGATTGATTAGGCTGACTACTGCTTTGCTGTGCTACTTAACAAACAGCTCAGTGAGATACCACACTGGAGACGCTTCCTTTGAGATCAATCATCCTAGCAATTAAATATACTTCATTGTGTTTCTGTTCTAATTCCAATGCTGTTTAGCAAAAACAATAATATGATTTTCTGACTTCAACACAGAATGGATTTTTATGTCTTAGTCTAAGGGGGTTTGAGCTGTAAAGCATTACTGGAGCCCAGGGATAAAGAAAGAGCCTGGAGTTAGCTGGCAGCATGTCACAGGGAGGGGACACATTCTTTCCACTTGAAAAAGATGATGAACTTGGTCTTCAGAGGAGCTCTGCATTTTTTTTTTTTTGCTGCTGCTGCTGCTGTGGCAACAATACAGTAACAGGTCTGTCTACACAGTCCAGTGTTTTCGCCTGGCAACCAAACTTTATGAAGCCAGACTGTAATTTGATCATAACATTTTTTTACATCTGTAATTTAATGCAAAGCTTCTAAATATCCCACCAGATGTGACTTTTTTGCCTCATTTTTGGGTTACCAACTCATCATTAAAGAAAGGAAGTCTGCAGTGACGCAGGGGCAAAGCTCATGATCCATCTGCTTTACCCCGAGGCCGTGTAGAGGACCCATAGAGGACTGAGGCCTCTACGCGGTCATCACAGGTTTGAGTCCCGGCCTGTTTGCCCATATCCTCCCCCTCTCTCACAACCCACTTTCCATGTTGACACACTGTCAAATAAAGCCCATTAGAGTTAAAAAAAATCTTACAAAATGAATGAATTAGTAAAAAATAAATAAATAGTAAGCCTTGACACGTAGAAAACCTAAAACTTGCTAGTGGTGGTGGCACATAGCTACGAAAATCAAATTTGCTCTTCAAGAATTAGACTATTTTGAGTTGAACTGGCCCTAAATTATCACAAGGTATTTTAAAAATTCACAATACCAATTGTTGCCTCGTTGCCAGCATCTCATACCAGCAACAACAGAAGCTGTTGCTGAGGGACAAACATTCAGAATCAGCAGCGGGCATCACTAATTAAAACGTCAACTATGTTAACCCTAAAGCAATAATGTTCAAGATTGACTCAAGGGAAGCCAAGTGTGCTAAACAATTACAAAGTTAGAAAAAAAACACTAAATAGATAAAAGATGGCATAAGATTAACAAAACTTGCAAGCTTTAAAACAAATATTTTCCAATGCCATCTTGTCAGCTGCTCACCCGCCCTGCTCTGATAGAGATCGGAGGTTGCTGGTCATTTTGCCCCTTTGCCACTCAGGATGCTTGCAGCTTTAGTTGTTTCAGACTCATCCTTTGTGGGAACAAAAAGAAACCATTTTCCAAAGAACATTACTTTGTACATACTTTGGGGACATTTAATTAAAGTGCTGAAAGGGAGATTGGTCCTTATCAAACTCCAACAGATACCAGGATGCCTATACATGCTACAGTAAAATTCCTAATTTCCATAGCAGTCTTGCCTGCTATGAAACATACAACATTTGGAAATGTTGGTAGCTGTTGTGACTTTTTTTACACTTGTTGTTTAGTATATTTTGCATGCTAAGTGACTGATTTACAATTATATGTTAAGCATAATTTACGTGATGATTATTATTAATTGAATTGAACATGATAATATATAATTACAAAGGTGAAGTGAAATATATAAGTGCGAGACATAATTTATTTGAATAGAGGAAGTCTTTTATTTTGAAGAATCCTTAACAGGATCTGGTTCTGTTTTGTCACTATCTTGCTTTTGTTGATTTGTGGTTGCTGGGTTACGAACAGCTGTTGCCGTCATCAGCTGTCGCCGTGTTTCTCTTCAATAAAAACTGAATAGAAAGGTTCAGTAAAAGACATACGAGCCTCCGTCTCGTTTGAAAAAGCTTTCACTCCGTAACAGTAGCTTTTAGAAAATATGTAAGTTAAGGTAAATTCACGACCACATTGTTTCATATCTTGAAACAATGTGGTCGCATTATCATTGTCAATGATAATGCGCGCATCCAATTAATCTGAATATATTAACGGGTTAATATTACATAACGCAGATTAATTGACCTACCTATTTTTTCCTGTGCACTTGGGTGCGTTTACACTGCAGCCTGAAGTGACCCAATTCAGATTTTTTTGACGTAATGCGACCTGCATCCTATCTTTTCATGGCAGTGTGAACAGCACAGGTCGGATTCTTTTCAGAATGTGACCCATATCCGATACGTATCCGATTCAAATGCGACCTAACTTCCAGGTCGCATTCATCCAAACTGAACGTCATTGATACTCAACAAATCTCACTATTCTGCGTCCTGATACGCGCAAGTGGGAAGAAAAACAACAACCATGACGGACTATATAAGTATTAAGTTGTTAATATGTTTCTCCGGCCGGACAACTTTAAATATGTAAGCTAAGCTCTACCGTTAGCCTCCATGTTTACTTCCGCAAACACTGAGCACTTATTCTTTTTATGGCAGTTGGCAGAACACTGAGAACGCTGACGCTATTGCGCCCTCTAGTGCGCATGCGGGACACTTTCAGGTCGTCTGCCCGTTCAGACTGCAGAACACATACAGGTCGCATTTACTGGCAGTGTGAACAGCCCTGGCAAAAAAAAATCGGAATTGGGTCACTTCAGGCTGCAGTGTGAACGCACCCATACTCCTGGCATGTGCACATCTACGTGTACGAGCTCGAAATTTCACATGCACGAATTACGCCTGTTGCTTGGATGGATGAGCTGCTGACAGACTACATTACCTATCAGGTAATTGTTTGCATTTTAATTGGTTGGAAGGAGCGGCTTTCCCAGGACACCGTTCCTGCAAGAACTACAGCTGTGTGTATAGTTAAGTTTCAATATTACAAATTTAGTTATTACAACACATGTTGACATAACAAGGTTTGTTGCCTGGATCTAAATGTAGCTCTTTAATCTGGAGATTAAAGTTAAAAAATACACCCAAAAAGTTACATAATTTTTAAGTGAATTTATCGGAAAGTAGTTTGAGAAATTGAAAAGTATTGAATCTGTGCAGAAATAAAACTAATATTTTCATAATTATTGTGAGGGATTTTAAGCCTTTGTTGCTTCTGTTGTTTCAATGAATCTCCAAAGAGTGAGTTTGTTTTAAAGGACTAATAGATGCAGTTTATTGGCAGTAGAAAAGTAGGTCACTTTTTTTCTTTTGGTGGCTACTGAAATATTGAAAGTACACGCATTGTGAAGGCTGCTCTCATTAATCCAGCGTGTGGGCTGATTATTACCATTATAATAATCAGGGCATTCCTGGCAAATGACCTCACGTGGTACCTTGTCAGAGCTGCTTTTTAAACCATTTAAATTGTTTCCCTTGGAGGACAAGTGGAGCTCAGTTTCATGCGTGAAATATTTCATGTTCCCAGCAACGCAGAAGCAGTCTCATATTTTCTCACAAGTTTTTGTCATCACAGCAGTTGTTGAAACATGCTCAGAAAAAAAATGCAACTTCTGCTCCAACTGTTGTCTATCATTCACCGACCATAAGTCCAAGGTTATTATGATACACATACATTATACACACATGTAATATGCTTCAGCGAGTGTCTGAAAGATGCAGGGCGTGACGATCTTAACAAAACAGTGCATTGCCGTGAATGACTCACGAGTATTATATAAGGTCACAGCCAATAAGGTGTCACTAGCAGTTAGTAACACAATCAGCTTGTGGTAGCATGTCGAGGAGAGGTGTGTTGCTCTGCTATTGTTTAAAATTTGGTTATGCATTTCAAGAATGCTCATCTCTATTTTCATTTAGAGTATTGTTTTTTTAGGGTCTGATTTTGGGACATTTCTATTTTCTTATATTTATCTTGTACTGAAAATGTAAATCAATTTGCTTATATTAAAATAAATATTATTTTCCTTTAATGAATCAGTAATTTATATATATGTTATATATGTTAAGTCAAATGTTTTTTGTTATTAATAGCCATTTTTCTTTTCTGTTCCCTGCAGATGGTTTTTAACATTCTTTTTTTTTTCAGTTTCACCACCAATGGCCTTCATAAAGAGTTGTATTTTAAATCATCAGCAGAGAATCAGATGGCATCAATAATAGATTATTTTTACCATCTTTCATCAAAAGCATATCTTTCCATTTTAGAGTAGGAGTCCTTGTTTGCTGACTTGCATATTGTTTGACTTTCCAGTGAAAGTTAAAGTAGATTTAAATGTAAGTGTGTGTGTGCCTCTTTTAGATACAGACCTGATCAAAGTTTTAAGACCAGTTGAAAAATGGCAGTAATTTACATTTTGCTCTGTTGGATCTTAAGAAGGTTCTAAATTGAACTTCAAAATGCAAAAAGAAAAAAAAAATGTGAGTGAGACCAAAAATTCAGAGTAACCATTTTACAGCAAACATGCCATGTGGACATCAAGGTCATGTTTTTCCTCATCAGAGAATAAAACTTTCTTTCACCTGTCGATGTCACATGTTTTGTGCTTTCGTGCAAACTCTAAACGGGCAATGTTATGTCACTGAAGGAGTTGAGGCCTTTGAAGAAGAAGTTTTTTCTTCTTAAAACTCTTCTCTTGCAGACATCGGATGGTTATGCTATTGCAATTGGCGCGAGTGACGAGCTTAATTTGCGTGTGTATCTTGATAGACAGCAAATTGGATCCGGCTCATGGCCAGTGACATTTTTTGGGGTCTGCCACTTGACCTTTCCATAACCCTCAGGATCTTTTAAGAAGTTTAAAATGACTGGTGCTGAGGTTGGACGCAATAGACAGTCATTTAGTCATTTATGACTAAATGGTCTTTTGAATGATGTGATCTTAAACTTTTGATAAGCCTATTTCAGTGGTGGTTTGCAATAAATTGCTCCCTCACATTTCATCTTTTTATATTGTGAAGCTATAACTTAGAAAGGTGCAAAATGTGAATTATTTCCATTATTCAACTGGTCTTAAAATTTTGATAAGCAGTGCATATTCTGAAGGCGACTGATTTTTCCTTCCAGTACGAGCTTTTCTGTGGATGCTTGCAGCAATTTATCCTTTGAAGCTCTAAAACCCTATCATCCTCTGACTAAAGAATCTTTTTAAGAAGAAAGAGAGGGGGAATTAGTGTGCAAGTTATAAGCAGGACTAGCAAACTATTTCATCAAGTCTTTTGAAAATATTTCAATTCTCCTGAAATGCCAGAGTAATGAAAGGTTGGAATTCCTTTTTTCAAGCACTTTTCTCCTGGATGCGTATCATCTTACATAACTGGAAGCACCTGTCAAACAGCATAGTCACAGTATAACCTTTTCTCTTTCCAATGGAGCCACTTTCATGTTTTTTTTTTATTTTACAATTTACCTTCATGTCAAACGTATTATTTGCAGGACAGTCCTAATTTGACAAACAGGGAGCAATTTTTCAGTTAACTCTATTAAAATAATGCTCTGTGGTGTTAATGAGGTACTGAGCATGTAAACTATTTTCTAAATGTGTATGAAAATGGAAATAAGTGTTAAACATATTGTCATTTTTTTAAAGTTTTAGATATAACAACAACTTTATGACAAGTCAAGATAGGTCATAGAGTTGACCATCATTATTCTCTGGATGAGATTAAGATGTTTTTCATCTTTCTTGTAGGGGATGTTTTCTCACTACATATCATTTTTCTGGGCGTTCAAATATTTTGATTGGCTTTGTTACATTTTCCCATGCCTTTTATTTAAACTTAAATTGGCAGCTGTTAACATTAATCTGCTGTTAATAACAGGCTGTGATATCGCTCATTGTTCTTTCATTTTGAACACAGAATATCAGTTTACAATTTCTAAAGAGTCAAAATATGCTCAGGATACCAAAATAGACAGGTTGTAATTTCATCCAACCCTTAAACAAAACCTGTACAAATACTTTATTTCTCAGCATTTCATGTGACTAACTGTTGCAAAGCTGAAAACTGAGATGTCCGCCTGGGATTCCTTTTTATTTGTTTTAGCTGTAAGGGATCTGTCTTACCACATTGTTTTAAGGCCCTATATCATATCAGTATATCTAACTCATCAACACTGAGCTTATGCCATAGCTGTACAGTTACACTATAGCACATTGCATTGAGATACAATGTCAGAAACGTATTTTTTGTGGCACAGTAATTTACAGTTGCCTACTTTATTACATACTGTTGAAAAATACAATAATCAGTCTAATGACGAAGAAAATTAAAATGTACATTTTTTAAAAGTCAAGCTGCTAACAGGTTTTCTTTTAAATTCATAAGTTTTTACTTGTTCGTTTTATGTCTTGGTTTCTTGATTTTGATCAAATACCGTACGTGCATTATGTCTGCTGATCCACAATTGTACTTTGCATAACTTCCTAAATACTACTTTAGTATTAACCACTGTGTAGTCCGCTGAAAGGTTTTGTTGTAGGGAATTTAACAGGTCACCCTTAGAGCAGGTGTCAAAGATATTTGTCATCCCTCAACACTAATTACTCTTTACATTCATTACATTCATCTATCGACATGTTTTTAGTTAATGTGTCTTCTGTGTGAATCTCTGTTATTATTATGCACCAATAATAGTGCATGTGAACAGAGATGAGTACAACATAGTATCAACAAAAGGTGTTTGTGATTTCATGCATTCAATGGGTTGGATTCATTATATTTTTTGCCCCTATCCCTCAGGTAGAACATATCCCCTTACAAAGTATGGAATGATATGACAAAAAAAAAAAAAACAGCACACAAATATGATGCATGTAGAAATTTTTTTTTTTGCTATTTTTGTTTGAGTAAATGTTTTTCTAGAAACATGCTTGGAAATAAATGGAACACATAATCCTACCACCTAGGGCCTTTTGCTATTGTGCACCACCCATGTTGATCTACCCCAGGATATTTTGAGCTCTAGCCAACATTTACAAGACTTGATATGTCGAGGCAGAGTAGGTCATGTTTCATCTTGAACTGTTTCACAAGAAAACTAATGAAGCATCTTTTCTTTCCTTTCTGACACGCACCGTGCTAAACTTAAAGTGTCATTCATGTTCCTATTTCAAAATATTATTTATTGTATGACTTGAGGTTGTCAATGAGGTTGACAACACCCATTTTACTACCCTGTTGTTCACTTTCTTATTACTCTCGCCCTCACTATAAGAAAATTGAGTTTTGCCTGTCTTGTCTCTTCACACTCAGTCTATCAGATTTTCTAAACCATTTCACTATTTAAATCTGCTTAAAATATATATATTTGTCCTCGTCCATTATGCCTGCTTTATATTGATGTTCATATTGTAATTAATTAAAAAACACTAGATTTGTTCTTTTAAATATTTGCACAATACCAATTAAGTATTTGAATCATCATATCATAGCAAACTATTTACTCACTCACTCTATGAATAGTGTTACATTTTCATAAAACTGAACAAAGTTGCATCTCTTCTATGTTAAATGGTACTCTAGTGTAGGCTAATTCTCTGTTATCTGTTTCCATAGGAAACCCAGGAGAAGTTCCCAAATCTCAATGAAATTGAGGTCTGGGAAGAACTAGGCAGTGGGGAAGAGCAAGGAAGCACCGCAGACTGTGATGATGAAGATGGTTGCCAAAGCTCAGGAGATGGTGACGAACAAAACTGTAAGTCACACACCAACCTGGGCGAATGCCACCTCTACGACCACACACCAACAAGAATTCTCCAATTTTTATATTCCACATTATATCCAGAGTCTATGTCTAGTTAAGATTTAAACTGTCAATATCATACTTGACTTTTTTCAACCTTCTTTTCCTGATATTATGTAACCAATCAAGACTTTACTTTGAAAAGAGTCAGCCCACATACCTCTCTGAGCACCGACACTAACATGCTTATAGTGAAGAAGATGTGAGGTCATGTGCTAACTGAGAATATTCACTCAGTCTCCTAAAGATTTCATATTGCGCGGACACTGGGGAGACACTGAGATCAAGTTGTTAACATCTAGAGATCTGTAATAAATACTAAATGTCTTGGTCATATTATATTCACAGTTTACTTGTACTTATTAAATCCATGCAATAGAATGGATACAATTCTCTTGAATCCATTCCTATATGTATCTGTCCATACATGAATACATCTGTGTATACAATGGCAAACAAGATGTTTTGTTATGAAGAACTAAACCTTCTCCTGATGTTGATCAATTTGACTGCTGTTACAGTTAATCCTAAATAAGTCCCACAAATCCAAGTGTAAAGTTATAAATCAGATAAAAATGTTTTGTTTTGTTTTTCTTGAGTATCAACTTTTCTTTGCTTTGGAATGTTTTTTTTTTTTTTACTTTCATTTCTGAAAGATGAATAAAAAAAGTTAAAGGGAACCTACTGACATTACACTTTTCCAGGTGATATACACACTATGCATTGTACTATAACAAATTAATTACTGCATTAGTGTGACGTGGCCTTACAGAGATCAGCCTGGGATACTGCTAAAGTGTAATGAAACCCCAGGTCATAAATTCAACTTTACAAAATTTGGAAAATATTTCTAAAATCACTACAACGTAAAATCAGTTAGAAGAAACCCACATTTCCACATGTTTGGGGTTTTTTTGGGAGGGAGGGGTTTGCACAATATGAAGTACGTGGATCCAATGCAGTACTTATAATCGGTAGTGTATATATGTTAAAACATGGTAAAGCACTGGCTATTATGGCCTTTTACTGGATATTAATTTCACTCAATTTAAGAGTGACGACCGTTGGGACAAAAGTGGCTTTTCTTCTCTGCGTCTTGAAGCCTGGACTGCATCGCCTGTGTCCAGATGGGATTCAGAAAAATGAACAGCATCTAAAAGACTTAATACTAGTGGACCTGGAGGATGGGGGTCTGTTTCTATAAAGCATGCCATGATCTCAGTGAAAGGGTTTCAGTCAAAAAGCAACACTGTTTCATATTTTTGTAAGACACTTTATTGGTTACTAATGTTTCAAACTCAAATATTTTGGATGTACAAAGTAAGTAGATGTTAGCTTTTAATATTAGAAATCATGTCAGAAAAGATTTTCTGTGGCTTGGTTAAGTTGTAAGATATATACTCTGGGGCTTCTGGCTGTGGTAAAGCTCCAAAGGTCCAAGTTATGAGGAGGATTAAACATCCTCTGTTGTATTAAACAGAGGACTTCATTAAAAGTTAATGAACAGTTCCAATCGGCAAACAGACTCAATTTATCACCCATCACTCAGAAAGGGTGGAACTGCTCCTTGCTAAATGTAATGTCTCCACATGCGTAAGCTGAACGTGTTCTTCTCTGTGTAGGACAAATTTATACCGCGGCTTCCAGGCGTGATATCTACAATAACTAAATCCAGCTTATGTCTTGGATCCAGCAGTTTACAGTTCGGAAACATTGCAGATTTCCTTAGAGAAAAGTTGAATAATTTCTAGATTTGTTAAGGAGACCAGCAGTAGCTTACTCAGCCTTAGAGCCTATAAGACGTTCAACCCACAGAACATGCAGGACAAGTTTAAGAAAACAGAATGTTCATATAATTAAACTCAAGTGTTCCAATAACAAATCTCTATGAACATGGTCTACTGTTTCTTGTTTTTTCTTGAAGAAAGTGCACCCTCACTGTATTGCCTGTTTGATCTTGGCTGTGATCTTACTCCTCTTGCCAAGGGACATGCTGGTCTACTTTCTGCGCCAGCTAAACAAGGTCTGGTCATGTACGAACTGCCATTGCAACAATCACGAACAAAGGGGATAAATCAGCGTATCTTTAATGAACCGTATTATCCCTCTTCTCTGGGGCTATGAGTGCCTCTTCTGTACTACATTTTCTGGCATGACCGAGGCTTATTAACCGCATTAGCCGTGGGATCATTTGTGAAGCTGCTTCCAATGGGGCTATTCATTAGCTCATAAACACATTAATCTTCAAAATACTTTTCTTTATACTTTAGACCACTATCTTTCTATTAGGAAAAGGGATGCTTCAAATCTTGACAGATCAAGACTTTTTTTTCTGCCTTTTCTGACAGGACCAACAGTGTGGTCTGGGGTTTTAGTAGTTAATTATAATTTTTTTTTTCCTCCAGTTTTCTTGTGCAAGTTTGCAAAAAAAAAAAAAAGACAGCCAGAATAGGGTTGTCTGAAATTTCCCAGAGATCCAAGCCAATACATAAATAATATGTCCCCATCCACAGTGGGAAGTTTTTTTCACGTGGAAACAACGTTTTTGATGTGAAAATTTCACCCATGCATATTCATGTGAGCAGTAAAAAATGTCTCTTTTGTGAAAATGCTGATGTGTTTGTTCAGTTTTTAACCTGACCTATAACCCCAAATGCTCCATATGCTTCCTAACTACAGAGCACAATATCAGATAATATGTTTGTGGTGATTCTACAGCAGCTACAAAAAGTTCTACAAAAGCCCCAGAATCACAATGTTTGTTAAAGATGCAGAACTTGAATAGAAAGACACATTATCAAATTTTTGAGCAAGAAAATCGTATCCTTGCTGTGAATGTTTTGGAATTAAGCCTACTTTACAGAAACATTGGCTTGCCTACACATTAACCTGTGTTTTCCCCTGGCATTGCATTTGCACATATCCTGCTCTTAGTTATTCAGACATATGCTCCCTTCGATAGACTTCCTCCAGATGGTGTATTAAGAAAAAGAAAAGGAAAAAAAAACAGGGCTGTGATGCATATGCCAAAATGCTACAGATAAGCAGAATGGCAAACAACCAGAGATAACAGACCAATTATATATTTCAGAAACTAAAATGCTACCCAAGATACATTTACCTATCTGAATAAACATGTGATAAGGTTTATGTCAATACTAGGCCTGGTGTGGGGTTTAAGAAGTCTTTTGAACAAGTATGTAGATGGCAAAGCAGGTTATACATCACATAAGAGGAAAGGAGGTAAACAGGGGACTGATCTTAAGATTTATGCTCTGCATTATTATGTGAATCAGTCAACCTTGAAAACTCAATTCTCCTTTGGTAACTAGCAGCATCTGCCAGGACAGTCTTCTTATGAAGAAATTGAGAAGCAAGAAAATGCACATATTAATGGAAGGTGGAGCATCTGAAGAGCAGCAAAGGAAAATGTATGCTTTCCAGTAATTAATTAGCTTCTGTTTCAACCCCTCACTAACACACACGTGAATTCAGATACATTTGTTCTTAATACTGTCTGAAGACAAATTAGCAATGTATTTGATACAAAGTATTCATTCCATATTTTGACATTTTACAGCCAGACATGTTGCTAAACTATTTGTATTGTTGTAAGGTACTTAACACAAAATAAAGCATAATGAAGTCGAAGGAAAATTATGTTTTTTTGTTTTTTTTGTTTTTTATTTACACTATGGCATGAATTCAAGGGCCCCAAAACAAAATATGTGCAAGCAAATGTGTTGTACAGTTGATTTTAAGATAAGATATTCCTTTATTAATCCCGTAGTGGGGAAACTTGCAATACATTGTAAATTGATTTCAGTATAAATACAACTGTTCTATGAAGGCCTCAGATTTGCTTAAGAGAAGCTACCAAAAGACCCAAGATAATTCAGGAGGAGCTCCAGAGATAAAGCACTCATGTAGGAGAATCTGATGACAGCTCTTAGTCACATGTCAGCCACAAGTCTGACCTTTTGAAAAAGTGGTAAAAAAAAGATACAAAAAAAAAAAAACGCAAATCATGTTTGTAATTTAAAGACACAAAAGGGAGGCACCAACACGTTCTTCTGCTCAGATGAGACCAAAACTGAACTTTTATGGCATGTATGCAAATCACCATGTTTAACAGAAAACTAAACTGGCATTTCACTAAGGTAACACATCTGGTGACCTCATGCTATGAAGATTACTTTGAATCCCCATAGCATGGCGATTTGATAGAAGGATGTAAGATTTGATGGAAGGATGAAAGAAGCTAAATACAGGACTATCATGGGGGAAAAACTGTTAACAGCTACAAAAGACTTAAGACATGGGTAAGATTTTATTTTTAAGTTTGTTTGTTTTGTTTTTTTTGGTAATGCAAATTATCTTCTCTCTTTCAAACGAATCAATATATTTTGTTAATCCCAGAGGGAAATTCATTTTGTAATGGTCTATCACTTTAAATCCCTAATAAATAACAAAGTTTGTGGTTGTAGCGACAGAAAGTGAGGTAAGGTTCAGGAGGTGAATACTGTTGCAAGCCACAGTATTTATTTCATTTTGATGTCGATATCAGTGCTCACCATTATGTGTGTAAAGCACACAAATCCCTAAAGGCTGACAGTTATTGAGCAAGTCATGGGACGACTTGGTTCAACTTACACCTCTATCACAAAATAATCACAAGTTTGGAACAGCCTGGCGAAAACAAGAACACATCTGCCTTTGGTTTTAGAAAAGTTAGAACAGAAAGAGGAGATTAGGTTGGAAGTACCCAGTGTCACAGCTATAGATGAGGTGGAGAGAAAAACATCATAGACAGTACAAACAATGCCAGAACTAATACCATGTAGCTTTTTGACTTGATTTCACATCAAAATAAGCAGTTATGAAATGAAGATACAGCTAAATGAGACAGAAAAGGATACAAATTAGAGAACAAAAATGCAGTGTTTAAATCAATGACTCAGTCTACCGTGAGAGAGGAGGTTTAGGAACATACAATATGGATTTGGTGCTTGAAATCCCTGTTTGGTTGCTTATAACTCTGCTAACCCTGGATCTTCCCCCACCAAGGTTCTCTCTCAAGACTGCGTGCATAGAAGCTGCCTGACCAGCAGATGTAGTGGCTGAGTCCCAGGTGCGGATATTACTAGTGGGGCTGCCATTTCCCCTATTTTTTTATGTAGAGCTCACAGGGCTCAGAGAAAGTTCCTCCGGGAAGAGCTATGTTGTGGAAGAGGGAACAAGAGGATCTGCAATTGCTTTGGACTTAAAGGAAGATGGTCTGGTTTGCAAATAGATGTGGTGGGGATTCATTACATTTCTAGTCACATTAAAAGACTGTCTTCTTCTTCATTAGAAGCTGTAAAACATATTACATAGTTGTTAAGTTTTGGCTCTGTTGTTTAAATTTGAAGAAAAAACAATCAGTTAGGGTAACACAAGTTTAAAACTTTTAAAATAGAAATAAATTAGACTTTCATTTTAAAGCTAACCTGTAATTGCCAAATCACCACATTTATTTAGATATTTTTTTATATTTATGTCCTGGTTATATCTGTCTCCTGTCATGCTGTTTAAACCCTGATACTGCTTATTTTTTCATGGAATTCTATTTCTTCCATGGCTGATCTGACCTCTGGTTTTTATTGCACTTTTTTCGGACTGTATTAACTTGAAAGGCTCCCGAGGCGATGTTCATCAGAGGAGCATAGTTCCCATTAGCAATCATCATCATTTCCTTTTAAAGCAGTATCTGTGGGACCTTTATGACTGAGCTTCCCCAGCACACCAAAACCAAGAATCTCTGGTGTAGCAGCAGGCCATAAAACAGAGGCTTGTGGTGTGAGAAACTACCCACGGAAATTGGTGAAAATGATCCATACAATTCAGAACTTTGTCTGACTGCACAGAAGTTAAACAGCAGAAGCAGGGGGAATGTCAATGACTCAGTGCTCTGATTCAAATAAAAGCATTAACAACAGAACCAGACATGGAACCAATATTCAACCATCTCAAGGAATTTTTATGGACTTTTGCAGGTTACATGGCAATAAATGGCATCTTAGGGATCCTAAAACATGCTTTCCAGATTCATAAAGGTCTCTGTTGAAAACTGCAAATTCAATGCACATAACCTGAAGTTTATTATGCGCATGAAACCCTTGTGCACCATTCTTTCCCCTTGACCCTGGCATTGATTTTGCTGTTAGTTTTTTTTGTAACGACCAAATGTTTATTGATTTTCAAGAAATATTTTGATCTCGGCTTTAGGAGCTAGGGCAAACTTTCTTTTTCATCTGCTTCACTAGAGCACTTAGTTAAGCTTACATAATTCTGAGGGCTGCAATGAGAATTTGATGAGCATATAGTTTATTTGTATAGCATAAGAGACTGACTGGTATGTCTGAAATTGGCGGTGGCTCACGCTCTTTTTCAATAGATAAACTGGCATTTTTGTACAGAATGAGTAATGAAAGGGAGATGCCAATAGTACTGAAAACTACAGTAAGCTGTATTGGGATTAGTATTATTCCTTTGGACTCATTTCAAAACAACTGCACAGAGAGAAGTAGGTGAGAGTAAATAGGTGAGATGAGAAGGAAAGACCAGCCCAGAAGAAGTTAGGAAGGTGCATTTGGTTTAAACGAAACAGGTTTAGATAGTGACTGTACATAACCACTTTATATTTTGTAACGCCATGAATGATTGTGGCAATCAATCCATTTGTATATTGACTACTTCCAGGTTGACTCCAAGTACAGGCATTATGCATAAAAGAGAGACGCATTCAAGACAAATCCCCTCACTAAAGGTCAATTCTATTGACCAAAGCAACAAAGGCCTTCTCTGTTATCTATAACTAATTAATTAGAGCTGAACCTGGAACAGGTTGTCAAACATGGGGACTCCGAAGGGTTTGATCCCACAGCAAACTAGCTAAGTACAGTGTAAAAAGAAAGAAACACTGACAGCTTATTCTTTGCATATTGCATAAACATAAAACTGCAATGAGTAAGTGAGGCAGAGGTTACATCAAAGTATTTTACTCACCCACACAAAATGAAACATTTATAGCATCACAGCACAATGTTTTTTCTTCTTCTTCTTTTTACCCTCACAGATATCTAAAATCACTTTGAAGTAAGGATGGCAAGCATCACCTAAAGTAGTTTTATTCAAGGGAGACTAGTCACATGGAGCAACACAGAGTGGGTCATTCTAATTTCTGCACTGAGTTGTGTGTGTGTGGCTCACTATGCTTGTCACTAAGCAAGTATCACCAGAAGACATTCTTCCATCAGTTGTCTTCTGTATAAAGGAGATCGGTTTAGCTGCTTTTATCTGAGATCGCTTTCATTCTGACACGTTCCAAATCTCATTAGCACTCGTGAGTCAGAACGCAGCTTGAACAGTAAATAGAGAGGTTGACATTTTGGCTGATCTATTTATTCATCAAGATATATTAGAGTAGCACTCGCATTTCTGCAGATGAGACCCCAATCTGTCTGTACCTCTCCTTCTCTGTGCTACTTTCACCTGTGAACTTGTAAACACATGAACAGAGTCCGTGAGGAAGTGATTGACCCCTCCCACCTCCCAACCCAGCAGCAAGCAATCCACAAGTTAAGAACAATGACCTCAAACTCAGGACGAGTGAAATTATCATTTCTGCTTAAAAACTGATTGCAAACTACTCTGTCGCATGTCAACAAAACCGTAGCGTCTTCAAATGCTCCCACAGGCCCCGCTGAAAAGTATATCAATTTGAATAATAATTTGTAAGTTGTAAGCCTTCTCCAGATTTAAAAAGCACAAGTGGACTGAGCAAACAAAGCCCCTAGTCAATTTCACCAATTCTACGCAAGGACCCACTATAATATATATTCAGAGCTTTCAGTATCTTGGGACAAATCTTCTCCCCTGATGGTGCCTTTAGAAGGTGTTCTTCTAACAGTCTCAGTATCTTTAGATCTTTAGACGGACTTGCCTTTTCCCAAGTCTTTCTCCTGCACAGCGAACATGTTGTCTGGATCGTGGAGATCCTGAATGTGTTCCCACCACCTCCCTCAGCTATGTTCTTAAGTATGATCAGCAGCAGTTATAAGATACTTTTACTACCTCTTTTTCCTGCTACATCACTGACTCTTATACTAGAATTACTAAATTGTTCAGAATGTTTATTTTCACAAAAAGTATTTCTTTTTTTCTGTTGAATTTCATTTGACTGCCAAAATCATTATTGCACACTCTGATTTGTAAAGTAAAATCTTAGGCAGGAACATGATAATTTTGAATAAATACTGTTACTAAGGACTCAACTGCATTTAAGTAGTTTATATGAGGATTTTGAAGATTTATTCATATAAAACTCACTAGGAAATGTACATGTTGTATGCAGTTGACATTGATGATACTATAAGCAGCTTTATTGATGTTCTAAACCAAATCAACATACATGCAGTAAAACATGAAGATTGCAGGCATAAATTTAGGGGAAATCATATATTTTGAAACCGTCTGGATTTGAGTTTAGTACAGCAGACAAAAAACCAGCCAGAATCTCTTGAATGGTAGCATATATACACTTCCGCTTGACTATAATGAATGATGATGATGTGTGGATGCAAACGGAAGATGGTAGAAGACAGAGTAAAACAGAACGAATGCGAGTTTATTTCTGCATCCTTCACGCTTGTCTGTCTGCAAGGACAACCTGACACCTGCCAGTGCAATGAGGCATCTGGTGTCTGAGTGCACACAGGTGTAGTGTGTATTACTTGTACTTTGTTGTGGTGATTCGTGCGTATGTGTGCGTGCATTTGCATGTGAGACTGAAAAGTTGTGTTGTACATTTAATTAATGTGTATATATAGGTTGTTTTCTTTGAAGGTCTCCAAATTATCTTGCATATCCGCAACTATAAGTAGCCCAGGTCACTGTGTTCCCAGAGGCCCACATGCCAATTTATCTTATGTATATGTGTTTTTGTTTGTGTTAAGGGTGTAAATTTTATTCTGTCCAGGAGGTGCAATAGTCCTGACAGATTGCTTTAGTGCGACCTCTACTCTGGAGTTGTCACGTTGTGTTGCTGGTTGCTATGGTAGATTCTGCCTAAGATGTATGCTCCACATATATACACAGTCCCAGTATTTGGAACTCCTTAGCTCCTATATGTTTCCCACTAGGCAGGCAGCTGTCTTGTTTTTTACTGTTTGAAATGTACAGAGTTCCAGTATTCAACAAAACATCTAGAGAACTTGTGTGTGTGCGTGTGCGTGTGTGTGTGTGTGTGTGTGCGTGTGCGTGCGTGTGTGTGTGTGTGTGCGTGTGTGTGCGTGCGTGTGTGTGTGTGTGCGGGGGTGTGCGTGCGTGTGTGTGTGTGAGCATCATTTTTTGTTTAGCAGCAGCTATAGCAGTGGCATAAAGTGTCAGCAACTTAGATGAGCAGTAATTGTCTGTAAATTCATCTTGCACTCCTCTCCACTTTACATCATCCACATACTTTTTTTATATTATAGTGAAAGACAATAAAAAGGCACTGTGTGAGTTCTTGGAAAGATAAATACTCATGTGACATGGTCACAACGAGACTTTGCTTTCATTCTGTGAACAGTATCTGATTCACTAAACACACAGCAGTCTTCTAAGACCTCTCCTAGAAAACACTAGATACACATGAATGTCCTTTTTAAAAGGTTTTTAAAGTTGACCAGCGCTTGCTTTTATTTAGACTCAAACAATATCTGCAACATTAAGCCTCTTTTAGTTCACGCAACCTGTTTAAATAATCCAAGCAACCTGTGAACTACAATTAGACACCACTGTCAATGTAAAAAACATTAATCTGCTTCACTTATTGCACACGTTAAGTGTGCGATGAGCGATTACAGATAATTTTGTTTATATAATGTCCCTTTTCACAAATCTATTCAAATAAGTTCTGAGGCAGCAATTCAATCTGTGGGATGCAAAACAGTCAAACACAGAAAGACAAAAACCAAGTGTGTGATCTGTGGAGAGTGAAATTAAGTTATTGACAGCAATAGCTCAGCCAGATGGCTCCTTCAAGGAAGGAGTCACAGCTAAGCACTGTGACACGAGACCAGGTGTAGTTTCCATCACAAAAATAAATTGAGAGACAGCAGAAAATTAATAACAAGCACAGATAAAGCATAAATAAAGACGATTAGGAGAAAATAGCAAAGTGAGAAAAGGTGGTCAGTATGTCCTCTAGTAGTTCATAGCAGCATAACTAACCCTCTCAAAAATATGACATTAAGAGAAAATGGTTTTTTTTGTTTGTTTGTTTGTTTGTTTTCTCCTCCAGAATATGCATGTATGCGCAAGGATTACAACAACAGTGGGTGGAACGATCGCAAGATTTTATATTTAAAAAGACAAGTTCAAAAGATGCCCTTGTTTCATTAAACAACAACACACTGTTTGGATAAGATTTGCCAGAGCGGAATTGTAGTTTCAGACATTTACAACCTGTTTTAGTGGGCACTTATACTGATATAAGTATCACTTCGTAAGAGGATGAGATATTTTCTTCATTGCTACATTACCTTCATTTATTTAGCCCATAGATTCAAAAACCCACATTTTTTATTTATTTTTATTTTTATTTTTTTTGAAAAATCTTATTCAAAGCAATTCTCCTTTAACTTCTTCCCATCAATATAATACCGTGCAGGCAGTATATATCAGGATGAAGAGCTATCACCCACATCATGCGTCAGAGTATATTTGCATGTATTCTTATGTACATGCACCATGAGCTTCATAAATCCCCCTGTTTTGTGCTTGCTTAAATTTATGTGGCTGGCTTTGTGAGGAGTAGAAACTGTGTCAGAAGTCACTGGTGTTAATGAAAGCTCACCATGCGGCAGACTCGGTGGCCTTGTCAAAAGCCAGACTCACAAGCTGCTTCAAAGTCCCCAACCACTGCACCCGCCACCCGTGAACTGCTTAACAGGGAGGGGCAATGCAAGGTCAAGGCAGCTGTGGGAGCCAAGACAGAGAGGAAGGAACAGACATGAGGCATGATGAGAAGCAAGATACTGATCCCATCAACTTCCACAACACCCATTTAATGCGGCATCAATCTATCCACTGCTTTCAGCTGTCCTATAATTGCACACAGAAAGCAGAGCAGAGGTGCTTTAAAGCTATTATAAAAATGTCAAAGTTAAATATAGGCATATTCAACTTTGTGAACGTTTCAAATGCGATGCTCCACAGAAGGCTACACTTAAATATATACGGGTGCCATTAAGTAAATTCCATTCATTGGTATTAAAAAAAATATATGATTATAACAACAAAGATTATAATATTTGTAGTAACTACAAGTATGTTTTCAGTCTGGAAAAGCTGCTTTGTCAGCTCAGAGTCAAACAGTGTGATAAGCCTGAGTGGACAGCAGCATATCTCCTTCGTGAAGCACAGTTCAGGTTCACCCAGGATTTATGCACAGGATCAAACACATGGCAAACCTACAGATTTGACTTTGTTTTCTAGGAACATCTCACCAGATTTGTTCCTTTATGGATTACTGAACCATCACACGGGTGGATCAGTGTTAAAAAATACCTACCTTTGTATGGTATTTATGTTTACTGTTTGTGTCAGATCTAAGGACAATGATGAGTTAGACAAAATCAGTTTGAGACCGAGATAATTTTGACATGTTGACTTTTATTTTTTTAATTTTCAGAACTTCTTTTGTACGACAGCAGATATATTCTTACTTGACACCAAGCTAAACAGAAAGTAGGAAAGATGTCAAGGAGGAACATTACTTTCTTTTACAAGTGGAAGAGTAAGGAATAGTCATATGTTGTTGTGTTTTGTGAGTTGAGAGAAACCAAGCTTAAACCAGTGACCTTTCAAGACTTTCTCATCTCTAAACAAGATAATCTGAATGTCATTCGAGTTTAAACAAATGAGAAATTAGTTACATGCACCTTGTAATTTTTATGCAACATAGTTACATTATTGCCGGACTGTTGTTTTTGTTTGCTTGTTTTCTACAAAACACCAGAAACAAATACATATACTCGGACTGATCAATGACCATGATTCAGAGTTGAGCCCGTTTGTCTCATAATTACCACTACAGACAGCTAACCTGAATGATTAGGAAGACAGTATGCCTATTCATCTGAGAATATTTATAACAGATAAATTATACATTGAAGAGAAAATTGTGTTGAGGTCAGAAGTAGTATATTATATTTTGCAAGCAATACCAATTTTTGTAATGCTGTGTGTACCAACAAAGCATTACAAACATTTTAAAGAAACTGTTTAGAAATCAATAAAGATGTCAATAAAAATTTTACATTTTCTTATTTAAAATGTCCTCAAATCATGATCATCCATCCATCCATTTTCTTTACACCCTTGTCCCTTAGTGGGGTCGGGAGGGTTGCTGGTGCCCATCTCAAGCTAACGTTACGGGCGAGAGGCAGGGTTCACCCTGGACAGGTCGCCAGTCTGTCGCAGGGCCAAATGATGATCAATACTTATTTATTTCGTTTGTTCCATCCTGTATTTGTGTTTGCCTTGCCTCTTGGCCAGAGCTACTCTATTGTTTTAGACAGACTTGCTACAGGCAGCTGTGTTTTCTCCCTGCCCAGTGGGAAATTGTTTCTCTAAACACACAAGCTAGCCCATCTGGGAAAGCATTAGTGACAAAGGACACTATGAACCAATTCTCACACACTTTGCCAACACACAGGTCAACAAATGGAAAGGGGTGTCCATTTAGTCTTTTTTATCAGAGCTGATATTGAATAGTCAGTTGTAAAGTTACACAATTGTCTTTTTAGTTTACTTTAGGTCTAAGTAGCAATATAAAGCTAGCATTTTTTATACTATATATTGTCCAATCTAATTTATTAGTTCTGACCTTCTTTTATTAGTTTTTATTGTTATTCATTGCGTAACACTTAAATGACATTTGTCTTTTAGTAATTGACAATCTAGTGGAAGACGCATGTCCCTGTGCCACTGCACAGCCTTGATCTGACGTAAAGTGATTGATTCCATCTGTCTTCATATGAATGATGAAGGATATCCATCCTTTTTCTACATAAAAGGCCAACTGCTCACCTCCCCGCTCCCTCCCACCCGTTGTTTTTCTGTCTTCCTTGATCTTTTCTGCTTTTCCCCCTTCATATTTGGCGGATTTACACATGAGCCAGCTTATAAAGAATGGCTTATCTGCTAACATTGTTTGATTATGACAACAAAACCACATTACGTTTTCATCTTGGATTGTTTTGTGTTCTAAGCTGCTTCAGTCCAGCTTGTTTTTTCAGGTTACTACCATGTTCAACAATGGCTCAGTCGAATGTTGTGACACAATATTTCAAAGCAGGTGTTTTTGATAGGTTTTTATTTCTAAACTGTGACAAGAGTGAGTAAGAAACTCAATGAAGCTGAAATCTTACAAATGGTTTCGCAAGTTTGTTCAAACAGAAGATTTGCTGGTTTTGAAAGTCCACGCAATTAAGACGAATCCAACGCTCATTTTACTGAATGAGCGCTGGATTCAGTAAAACGTTTGATTTAAATAGTGCTAAATCACAATAAATGACCGCCTGGTACTTTACAAGGAAACCAGGTCCAGCTCATATTTAGGAATAAATAATCAAATTATTACAGGTAAGTAAAATCATATAGAACATTGTTTCCCAACCCTGGTTGTTGAAGCATCCAGCCCTGCATGTTTTAGGTGTTTTCCTTTTTCAACACACCTGATTTTGAAATGGTTGCTGATTAAGTCTTTTACTGAACTGCATTCATCTGGAGCAGAAAAACTAAAAACTTGTCATCAACGTTTTCATAAGTGCATCTTCAGTCACTTCACATGGACATATTTATACATCTTCAGAACTGTGGTTACTGTATGTAGCTCCTAAAGCACAACTGTCAATTGTTTCTGTTTGTAAGGATAAAGTATTGCGCCTTCACACTGGGTGGACGAATGAAGACATCATTTAAAGTGCCAGGCGCTTACAATATGACACTATCTGGCAATTCTCTCAAACTGTGTTGTAACTTGCATTTGAAATAATCTGCTTAATTAATCTTTCATTCAGCTGGCCTGTGGAGATGCTCGTTGACTTGTTCCTTTAATTCTCAGTGTTCTGACATCTCTGCCATGAGATACACCCCACTGCCATTACGCAATAACAGCAATCTGACTTGGGATAAATGATGTCTTTGTCTATTGTCTACCAGAACAACAAAAAAATCACTGGCACAAGAAGCACTCCACTCTCCAAAGCCCTGTTCACAGAGGGATCCACAGAAACCCAGGAGCCTGGTTAAGGATGAGTTGTTTCTACTCAGCCCAACAAAAGAATGTAAATTCACAGACACTTGAAGGAAAGAAAAAATAAATCATCGGACACTCGAGAAAAGGAATGTGTTTTCTCTTTTACTTAAAAAAAGAAAAAAAAAAGAGATTTAGATTCCTTGTTTTGCAAAAGAATTCTTTGTATTCCACGAACATATTGGATTACCAATTACATTGTCCTACTTTGGAGCAGTGTAAAAGCCGTGTCCTAGTTGAAAGACTGCAATTTAAATAACTGCTGAATGTGCCTGTTTTAGAACAAGTAACAAAATACTTCTCTTCAAAATGTACATTTCATGTTCCATGCCTTTCCATCTTTAGCCACATCTGTAACCAATATATATTTATGCATCTTTTGTTATGTTGATTCTGATCTTTTTTTTTTTTTTACTCTTACACAAGGCTTACGGGAGCACCTCACACTGAGACATTAAAAAAAAATCCCTCTCATCTTTCCATCTATGGGTGTGTGTGATCCTACTGTGCTGAGAGCATTACAGTGCCTCTTGTGCACTTGTGTTTCCTAGCAGCGTTGGGTTGGGTCAAGCTGGAATTTATACTGAGGACTGGTGAGAGGGATGGGCAATGAATAGGAGGAATCCATTTCCAAGTTGTCATCAGCTAGACGGGAAAGAGGAATAAAGACAGATGACACTGACATATGAGGATGAAAGTGTAGCAGAGCTGAGCTTTCACTGATGTCAGCAGGAAAGTTTTGTGTCTGAGTCTATGTATATATATATATATATATATATATATATATATATATATATATATATATATAGTCCATGAAGGTAAAAAGACATCAAGGACTTGGAAGTGAGGTGCTGTAAGACATTTATACTCACTTATTGTCTTACAAGCTAGAAATAGTTCTGTTGGAATCTTCATTTAGCAGAAATCTAGATGAGATGGACCTGACGGCTAAGGCCAACAGCTTTGAGTCTATGACTGAGAGCTTCCTATTTCATCTTGAATCGATTCCAGTCTCATAGACATTACACGAGGCATATGAATACTACTTTGTTGGCCTTCAAACCGCCATTTACATTATGCCATTTTGTACACAAAAAGGGGATGAACACAAACGTGGTATGAAGAGGACATGTAAAACATTTTCTGTTCTGTTAAGCCTCAAACAGCAAATGTCACAGTTGGACAGAGGGGAAGTGGGAGGTTGTTCTGTCTGACTGTCAGTTTCCGAAACCACACACACACAAAAAGCGCACACGGGGTCAGTGCGACCCTGCTGGACAACGCACACAGTAAAAAACACGTGGGGTATAAATGACTCCATCTCTTAAGACCGTGGGAGGGTTAAATATCTAAGAGGGTAAGGCTGTGCAAAAGTCTGTAAAATAGAATTCACTGACACCACAACAGTATTTTCTTTTTTGTTGTACTGCTTTACATGATGACTTGATTTGATTTAGATTTATTATTCAAACAAGTTCTTAAAACCAAGAAAGCAAGCAATCAGTAGGACAGAGCAAACATGCGTATACATAACCAAGACCAAAATCATTTCTGTTTGAAAAGGAGTAGGAAGAAGTGAACACTTATTTAATCCTACCCTTTATCTCAATTAATCAGTTGTTCTACTCTCTGTCCATATTTCACATGAGAGGATCATTTATTGTACTCATGTATATATGTAATGCAAATGGGCCCTGAAGTTCGAGGTTCACGTAATGACATTAACATAAACTGTGTTTGAGATTGGAGTTGTTTTAAGATGGCAGAAACCCATTTTGGTCATAGGCCCTCAGCTTTCACCTTAACTAAGCTGGATTCATAATGAACAATGCTCATTCACTGTACTTTTTCAAAAATTCAGAATTATCTCTTTACATTGTTGAAGTCTAACATCTAGTCTTTTTCTCTCTTTCTTTCTTTTGTGTCACATACAGATGATATCAACGGGCAGACATCCGATGGAGGACAGCCTGGAGGTGACAACACACAAGAAACCCCCCCCAAACCCCCTGCTGTGAAGGTGGTCGGCGGGTCGCCACCTACAAGCTGGCAGCAACCACGGAGCCTCGCTCTGCTTTTTGCTGGACTTTGTTTGAAGTGGTTGCTGATCTGATGACAGGACAATCTAAAAAAAAAAAAAAAACATCCCTCCTCATCTTTTGCCCTTTCAGGAACTTACATGAAATTCATATCATAAACATATCACCAATATGTTCCTTACTCCCGTCATCATCCTGCACAGATAGACGTCACTAAGGGCGACACAGAAATGAAGAGTGGGTCAGTGTGTGGACAGCAGTGTGTGGGAGCCTTTAAATAGGTAATGAGTGGGCAAATGCAGGGTCTTGTCCCACAGGATCTTTATTGTGAATGAGTCTAAAGATTGACCTTGCGGTTTCCACTGTCCTGTTTGGTTATAGATGATATTATAAAGGAGGGCTGCAGCTCTTGCTTCACTTGCACAGACCTAACCTTTGTTATTCAGAACGGGGTTGAATCATTCTTAAGAACGTTTACGACTGTAAACACTTAGCTACAAACATAAATCAAGTAACATGTAGCAGATGTCTTCTTTTTCTACCGCTGATTTTACTAATCATCTAAGCTATGAACCTTTTCACAGCACTGTACTAATGCCATCCTGGTGGGAGAATTCTGTTCTTTTATAAATGTAACTCGTTTCTTCTTAGGAATTAAGGAATGCATGAAAAATCGATAGATCCATCCCAGGTGTCTGGCCCAAAACAGCAGATTTGACATGCTCTAATGACTGTGTACCTTGCAGGGATTAGAATGTAATGACTTCACAGGTACATCACAAGCTCCTTTGCACGGCTGAACATATTGTGCAGACAAACTAGGTGTGAATACTGTAGCAAGCAATTGTATATAGGTACAGAGGTTTGAGTTGATGTATGACATGAGCTGAATGGAATGTTAATTTGTTTTCTTTCATGAATGGACTATGCTTGTCAGCTCTACAGAAGTCAAAATTGCTTCAATGTCAAAAATAAAAGGGAAAATATTCATAATTTACCACATGAAGTAATTAAAGAATGGGGAGTTTTAAAATTTTCAGCAAAGGTTACATAATGTTTTCTCTACTAATATTTATTGTGCATCCTGGTTTGTGAGTTTGCTTGATGAATTGCACATTATTGCACGTATGAAATGCAAAAAATTTCAAAATTGTCATGTCCCCTTTCTGGTAGAGCCTCAGTTTTAAATATTGTGCCTTTTTTTTAACCTTTCTCCTTTAAAATGTCCATTGATGAAATTATATTTTCTTTTTCCACTCTTCTGCAAGCGTATTCTGTGGAATCAGAAAACTGCAGTATCTCTACAATTTACATGACCCCCTCTTCCTCTATTTTTCCACAAATTCCAACAATTGAAAATGTGTTTTGATCATACTGTGTTGGCACACTTACAAAGGGGGGAAAAAAACACAAATTGTGTCCAGATTTGAATTCCTTTTAGCGCCAGTTTTCCTTTTATGCAGACAAAATTGATGCATTAACTGGCACTGACACAGAGTAAAAAGGTTTAAATCAAATACTTACCTGCAGCGTATAAAGGCGTACACATGAATAATTTTAGACTAGATATAATTTTACCTATTTATTTAATTTCACATTGGGATGAAGAAAACATTTTTAAGATAATGCCTCAGATAATGCCTTAAAATACATCCACAGGTGTGCCTCTGTTTCCTCAGATGTCATTAATTAACCTTTCAGAATATTAGTACATGCAAACTTTTACATTTCAAGTAATGCAAAGTTCTGTGAAAGTATTCCAGCATTTAGCAAATTAGAATTATTTTTGCTAATCATAATGGACCTAGTCAGAGAGTGAGAAAAAAAATGATGCATCATTTTATACAATGTATGTAAATTTCCAGTCCCAGCTATCTGAGGTGGACTAGAAATGACATCCTACCTGACAATGCAAAACTGAAGTGTGTATTTATAACATCTCTGCATTAACGTAATGAAGTCTCAAGGTCAAATTGGAACAAAGCAAAAATAACTGGGACTCTCAAAGTTTTCAAAAGTTGAATGTGTAACATTTTGTGTGCTCTAACCACAATAAGTTTTATTTCAAAGCAGCAGTAAATCCATCTGTTTGTTCCTTGCTGTTTCATGCCCTCACATGTGTATAAATGTACATAGTTTTCATCCTTTGCTTTGTGTTTCCAATTGTCATTTTTGTATCGTTAAGATACAATGTAGTTGAGCTCTATTAAAGGTGCTCTGCTCTTTCGGCTAGTCTCTTCTTAAAGGGTACAACTCACAAACCACGTAGATCTTCTTTGATGTCTTTTCTTTTGGAAAAGCAACTCCTGATCTGCACCCGTTTTTTAAATTCTTTTTTCTAATTGTTTTTAATATTCTGTGTGCACTGTTGAAATAGACACTCGACATAGATAAATTATAAATATAAGGGCTTTTATGCAACTGTTTAATCAAATGGAAAGTCTCCACCAAGTTATTTTGCACCTTAATATTTTATACGCGCAAACACTTTTACCACTTTAGGTTTTTTAACAATTCATATCACTGTAACTTGTTCTTATACTCCTGTAAATCATACATTTTAAGCTGCATTGAGCAGGGTGTCAAATCTGACGACACGAATCAAACTTCCTGATGTCAGTGCTGATGAAGACCTAAGGTTATGAGGGTTCAATTAGGACAAGCTATTTTATTCTGTCCTTCACCAGTTGCACCAAGGGGAAATTTCTAAACATACCAGGCTGTGTGTGCACCAAGAGTGTGTTAGTGCAGAAGACATTAATAGTTCTGGCACAGTCAAAGCCAGTCATGATGGCAGCAGCATTGGTTGTGAATGACCTAATGATTGCTCCTGAAGGGAGGTTTGCCTGCTAGCAAGTATTCAATTTCCCCAAATCCCAGTTATCCAAGCTTACAACACATAAAAACAAAATAACTCGACTGTGATGCTTCAGTGCCGATTCCCTCTAATTTATCTTTTTTTTTTTTCAGGGGGTGGGGGAAACATCTGTTTCCAATATGTTATGTACTTCTACTCATTTAGATCAATGGCAACCAATGAGCTAAATAAATTTTCTATAGCATAGTCAAAGTCTACAATGGGGGAACAGAAGCAATATCAATAGTAACAAAATATATAAATTGTCAATGTCATTTAACTTCACTTTTTTTCTGAGGTTAGCTTGAACAATGTTGTGGAATATGCAGACACTTACGTCTGAGGACCAGAGTGGTCAATAAGTTTAACTGAGAGTTTGGGGGATCTGAGGTCACAGCTGCTTGGATGTCTGTCTGGGCTATTTTAAACGATGCCATACATCAGCGCTTCAGTCCTTGCAGCCACATGCACACCAAAACATCCTCACATGCACAGAGAAGGAACGAGAGCAAGACAGTGTGCAAGTTGGTTCTTTTCAAAAGGATAATATCTAAAACTAATTCAAAGAGATGTCACTCCACAGACTCTAAACTGAGCTTTGAGAACATTACTTTTTCTTTTTTTTTCCATTGGCTTAAGCAATGTGAAAACAGAGCAGCCCACTTTCCACCCCAGGAACTCATCTACCACCCTTTACCTCATACCTCCAGATTGTCTTACCTTTTCAGCACAGGGATCACAGTGACAAGCTTGGACTGGGTGAAAGAGGCAATGTAGAGGAGACGGCACTAGAAATAGCGTGTCAAAGATAGACAATTGGGTGAAGAGAGTCCTGTGGCACCTCCTAACCACAGCTCTCCCTCTTGACTTTCAGTCATCAGATGTATCCATTTCCCCTCTGCAGAGCTTCATCAAATCTTACAACAGGGTAAGATTTGATGAAGAGGCAGCAAATTCAGTTGTTGATCTGTCATTTTCGTCCAGTGGCTAACTAGCACTAGGTTCAGTAAATGTGTGACCCTCGCTTTAATTTGAATAAACTCTGTTGAAAAAACATAATGATTTTCAGCTATGACTTGGATTAAATCTCTAAAAATCAGTTTGTCATTATCATGCATAGTGATGTACAATATGTTATCTTGGCAGTTTTTGTGTTTTTTTTATGTTATATCTACTTGTGATTCAAACTCTTGCAGGGCAAAATAATGTTTTCCCCCACCAATTTGGTCCTGTAAAGGTCAGACAGTCTGTACCATGCGAACATGTATGTCAGTAAATGGAAAAGGCTTCATATTGTACCAGTCATCTTGTCCTTTGCTGATTGCTGCCTCCAGAAAGTCATTCTAGATGAAGTACATCAAATATGAGCAGTTATTCAGCTTTGCAATACTTGAATATCCTACAGGATCCCCGACTTATTCTTCCTCTTATGAAAGAAAAATAGAGACGGACTTTAAATATCATACCACAGGCCAGAGGACTGAGCGGTTGGCTCAGACCATTTTCAATCACTTGCTGAGAAAGATTCACATTTTAAGGGACTATCTTTACTATTTACAGAGAAGAGAAGAGTGAAAGGGCAGTTCAAACATGTCTCATATTCAGGAAAAGGAAGGACTGTTTTTAAAAAAAGGCTGAAAGTTTGGGAGCTCCAAGTGACAAAGTGACTTAATATTTGGGTGTGTGGAGTAAGCTGGCATGTTAGATGATTTTTTTTTTTTTCAAAAACTCTACATAGTTTGTGGGGTTTTCTGCCTGTGAACATGAAGGACACAAAAACCTTCCACAGTCCACAATCCAGTAGTGGTGCGAGTTATCAGGCAATGATCATTCACAGAGACTTAGATATCGGAGTACTCAACCATTGGGGCAAGCGGATCTCAGAGGTCTGTATTTGGGGCATGAGTCATGATCCAGTTATGAGAAAACTTGCAGAAGTCAGTCGTGGGCTAGGCAAAACAGGAAAACAAAAAAATAAAAACAACACGGGGACATGAATTAGGTCAGAAACTTGGAGACCAAACAGGGGCAAGGAAAAACAACCCTGGATTTCTGACTCGCTCATGCAGTCAATAATCTGGCAATGAGGCAGAGGCTGTGAAGAGCTTAAGTGCTACAGCAACCAGGTGAAGCGGGTAGATCATCAGACAAGGCGCAACTGGGTTCGATAAACTGACACACAAAGGACAAGGCAGAAACACGAAATCAAGAGGCATGGCATGAAAATGTGAATCATTAGGTGCATCCCATCTAATAGGATGGGATGCAGATTTTAGTAGTGTTGCATTGCTGCAAAAAGACTTGAGTTCAAATTTCAAAAGAGTGTCAGGTTGATTGGCCATGCTAAATTGCCTGAAGTTTGAAGCTGCGCACACACAGTTGTGTGTCCTGTCTGTTTTAGTATTGTCCTCTGATTCACCGTGGTAACATGTCCAGGTCTTGAACAGTGTAATGTGGTTACAAACACTTAGACCCAATTCATACCAAGCAAAAACAGAAAATGTATGAAAATGTATAGCGATGTATGACAAATAGTATGTGGTTGTCAGAAATTTCAAATACATGGTTACTGATTGACAACTGCTGTGATGGGTGTGTCACATAACCAGAAAAGTTGTTGGTTATTTCACCCTTTTAATTTTTGCACCTTTACAATTTTGGTCTTTTCATATCCAGCTTGTTGGTCACATAATTTTTTCTCATTGGCTCCACATGAATTTAGGTTACATTAAGTTACATTGCTTTGAAAAACAATGTAACTTTCTCAAATCTACACAGAATACGTAATTGGGAAATATAGCTATTTGACTCCAATAAATGTTATCTTCACCAGAATTTAAATTTACTTTGATAATGTGTTGTATTTTATAATAATCAATGAGCCCAAATAGAGCTCATTACCAAATGAAATGGAAATAAAATCTAATACAAGGTCTTTAAAAAAAACAAAAAAACGGTATACAGTTACATGAGTGAGATTTGTATAAGAGCATTTTCCATGCACACTGTCCATGCTCAGCCATGCGCTTGTCCACAAGAGACACAGAGTTACTGACGGCCCGGTGGACAAAACAAAAGACTAGATTGAGTGTGTCATTGGAATGTATTGTGCTTTAATAAGGCCCAGCAGTGGACCTGAACATTAGTCAATGGGGAAGTCAGGCTGTTAAGAAAACAGATTAACTGTCTCCACATGACAAAGGCCAGCTAAAGAAAAATGTGGCCCTTCTAGCATGAGCCCCCATTCCAATTAGACCAGTGGGGTCGCTGTGGGTGTTACTGTAATTTGAGGTGTGATTAAGGAGGCTGAGAATTGAGTCATAGGCATGCGTGTGATTGTTTGTAAGTCTTTTTGCATGGATGTCGCATATGTTCAAGGGTGGCCTGCATGTAGAGCAGAGTTCTCTCTCAGGTCTGCTCTGTTTGTTATGCCACGGCCAGCTTTCTTCCTCATGTCCAGGAGACGGATGAGCACTGCTGTGAATGTTCCACGGGTCCTATGGGTGCCATTCCACCTTCTCAACTCCCTTTGCCTTTCTGTCTATCTGTAGCAGTTTAAACCTAAATATTATTTGATGATTATTCTTGCTTTGAATAGTTTTATCTATCCACATGGCTTCTGAACAATGTGTTATATTAGTTCCCATTTTAGTGATGGAGCATAAACCTGAAGTCAGTCTTTTATTTGAATTTGCTCGACTTGTTGGATATAGAGTTTGTATATGACTCAAGATAAGTGAGTGTCATCGATTGGCTTGGATTACAGATTCAGGAGTGCAAGTCATCAACAAATTCTGCAGACTATGAATGAGTGGAAATCAATTATTTGGGTGTTTGGGGGCTTCATCCTCATTCTTATAGTATAACCTCTGCTTTTCATGCCTGAGCAAGTTTGGACACCAACAACAACAAAAAAATGTTCTTGCTGATTTGATTGTTCCTTAAATTCTCTTAAAACTTTATTCTTGAGTGAGTGAGTAAGTAGAAGTTAGGCCTTCTAACATAACATAAAAAACCTTTATAAAAAGGGAGCCTTTTATACAATATGACTGAATTTGAACTATTGCGTCTCTTTTATCTCTTTTGATAAGTTATAAGCATTGTCAATTATAGGCATCTTACCCTTTGGGATCAGTAAAATATATTCTGTACGCCATTCTTTCTGTAAGGAGGCACTTTTTCTAAAATCAAAGAGACGTGTACCACGATGAAAATTCCTGCCGCTTCTTTCACCAGAAAGCAGGTTCTAAAAAGAGAGCTCTTCTAAAAAAAACTTGCCATATTAGGACAACTGATGGAGACAAAGTTACTGTAAATGCAATTCAGTCGGTCATGTCATGTCACTCTGCCTGTGTGAATCACAAGCCAAGCAAAGGGGGTTTCCCATCAGCATCATCACACAGCTTGTTCTCATTTTTAACACAGCATTACAGCTTCAGTTGAAATCTATCCACACTCAAGCTGTTCACAACTAACAGATTTATAGGTGAAATTTGTTTTACAGTTCACTTTATGACACCAAGAGAAGGAAGTGCTGAGTGAACAATCTGTCTAAACGGCAATTTCCAATTAGAAACAAATGAAAAAGCTCAGAAAACACCAGTACACTTCCTCTGCTGCACTTCAACGTCTGGTCTTTGAAAAAAAAAAAAAATCAGTTTGTCAAAGTCAGTTTACTAAGGTGGGAAGAATTAGCACTGACACAGTTACTTTGTATCCAGTGATCAGATGCAGTCGGCACTGATGCGTCCTACTTTTTCCTGACATCTCTCTCATTAAACTCAAATTGTGTAGACGAGAGCACTAGTCATGTGATAAAGCGCCCTGTGTGCAGAGGAGGACTGAGGAATGCTGAAGGAATGTGTAGATAATCTTAAGTGTTAGTGGGAAAATAATGTCGGACTCCTCATAGGGGGCTGAGAACTGCGCAGAGTTTCTGCCTCCCACTGTTCCCGAGGCCAGCGGGGAGGGAGGTGCTGCCAGCCTGAACAAAGATATGTCACAGAACTAAAAAGAAGCCAAGAGGAGTTTAAGTTAGTTGACCCCAGATCAGATTTGCATGAATTACATTTTACAGAAGGTTTGGGATCAGTTTCGGAATTTCAGTTTCACCTCTTCTTAAGGGAAACACATGTTATGAAACATTATTGTTGCAAATCCAAACCTTGAACTCATTAACTATGGGAATTGTAGCTAACCTAAAAGTGTAAAGGTTTAGTTTGATTCAATGTCAGACTGTGAGAAAAAAGAAAGGTCAGCTGCAATATATTTTGACCTGAATCTGGATACAACAGAAGATATTTGAAGGATGGATGGATGGATGGATGGATGGATGGATGGATGGATGGATGGATGGATGGATGGATGGATGGATGGATGGATGGATGGATGGATGGATGGATGGATGGATGGATGGATGGATGGATGGATGGATGGATGGATGGATGGATGGATGGATGGATGGATGGATGGATGGATGGATGGATGGATGGATGGATGTTCATACAGTGTGTAAATGTTAGACTTAAAATATACCAATAGAAATTAGGTAGGTGCTTTCTCTATTTATGTGACAAAGTTTACAGCCAACTGAAAAAAAAAAAAAAAAATTATAATTTTTTAAATTTTACTCAGCACTAACTTCCTTTCCTTCTCTAAAACGTTCTTCTTTTTCATTCTCCTCAGGCCATCCCTCATTACGTTATCTTCCTTCCTATCACGCCACCCCTTCCCAGCAAGCCCTTAATGTTTTCCTCAATTATTGTAACTTTTTTCTAAAATAACATATACCGTCCCCCTGCAAGTACTAGCAAGTATTCATTTTGTCCTCTGATCATTTGTCTTTGGCAACTGAGAGTGTCTTTTATTGAAAGAGGAACATTTCCAGTGTAACATAATGGCAAAGGAAAATGGAACAGGAGCCGATGTCAAAAACTTGCATTTTCCATAGTAGCGTCAAAGTTAAAGATGAAGGTATGATGATAAATTTCCTTACTACAAATATGAGAATGTGAAGAGGACATCGGGGAGTTTTCTACACTATGGGAAAAAAATGTAAGTGTAATGGACTGAATAACTGAGACAATGAACACAGAAAGCAAAAGATAGATCTGGTGAGTAATGTGTGGTACTTAAGCTCTCCCGTGAATGTGCTGAACCCTGGCTAATGGTTGACATTAAAACCCAGAGCGGATGAAGAATCGATGGTATCTGCAAGAACATGGGATGAGACTGGCTTTAGGGAGAGGACACGATGATCTCCCTCTAAAGGCCGATTACATCTGTTGAAACAACACGCTGATATTTACAGAGAAACTCTGAGGCTCAGGATTGGAGCTTGTAGATTAGCCAGTCCTGCAGCATGCTCACTATATCACTTTTATTTTGTGGGGAAAATGAGTTTGTGCCTGAATATGTGTGTCTTCTATCAGATTGGACCGCACCAGACTCACTTTGATAGCCACATAAAACTCCATTCATGAGTGTGATGAGAGCAGTCTGTGCTTGTCTGCTGCAATGTTCCATAAAAGAAAAACGATTTAACCCATTTAATCCCATTTTTTTCCCAGAGATGAAAATATTAAAATCAGATGTTATTTATAGCCCTTTGAACTAATCAACGGGAAATTATAAAAAAAATAAAAAATAAAATTGTGGAAAAATATATATGAAAAAGTGTGTTTTATGATCGGTCACAATAGTGACCGGTGGGATAATAAGGTTTTTTTTACTAAGATGAGCTAAAAGTGCTTTTTCCAAATAGAAAAGATCATAAAAGGTGAACTTTGTTTCTTTATTCGAATATACCTTGGCACTGCATTACTTTAGTGCAACATTTGCTCTGTAAAGTACACATTTGACTATCTGCATATTCTAAACCAAGGTAAATTTGCGTGTTTGAGTGTTTATGCATAATTATATTGAACTTCAGTCAGTTGTAGTGTCATGTTATCACATTAACATAGATCATAAAGATAACATCTATAGTAGAGGCCTTTATTAATATTATTTAAAATCATGAATATTTGTCAGTCACACTGTCATACAGTAATAAACTTAGTCTAGGGGTCTCCAACTACAGGGATTGAGGGTCGGTGTTATGCATCTTTTCCATCCACCTCTGCTTCAATGCACCTGAATCAAAAGACACTTTCAATCTAATAAACACAAAGTATAGTAGAACAGAATAGAATAGAATAGAATAGAATAGAATAGAATAGAATAGAATAGAATAGATGCAGCTTTTGTTATCCCACAAACGTGGAAAATCAGGATTAACACCAGCACCTTATTTGCACCTTATAAAGGTGCAAACAAAAAAGTTCTTAAATTATTAAAAGCAATATATGAAAACAAGATTAACAATAATCATAGTAATGTACTGTACAAGACTTTAGCTAAAAAATACTGTGCAGTTGTTAGAAATAGACACATCAGACTCACGCTCCAAAGGATGTTCAACTGAGTTGGATTGCTTTTTAAAAACTGTACATAATATGAGTGAGCATTGACCATTGCAAAATAAAAAATATATATCTATTTACAATACAGTATATTAGTGCATAAAAACTAATTAAATATGTATTAATTCGTTTTTATGCATTAATTAGTTTTAGTTTGTAACCAGGTTGTGGTGTTTTGCAGACTTCTGCCCAGGTCTCTATTGAAAATGAGATATAGATCTCAACAGGGTTTACCTGGTTAAATAAAGGAAAATAAAAACAACATGTGCAATAACAGCGCACATTTTATTTTAAAACGAGTAAGAGTAGGTGATTCCACCAGCAGGGACATATAAACCCTTTGATTTTGTTGGGATCAGGTATGGTTACAAAGTCTAAACAACTGCTGAAAAGGATCTGCAGTAGCAACCATTTGTGCATTTAGGATGCAAAAGTTTGTTACTGAAGCAGCTCTGTAGTTCAGTAGCAGCTTGAACTGGAACAAGGGGTGGAAGATATTGTCCATCAGAGATGTTATTTTAGCCGGAATGAAGGAGAACCTGCACCTTAACAAACTCAGAGTGGATTTAGCCCTGTTTATAACTCCATCCATCTTTTCCATCAATTCTGACCCTGCTAAATAATAGCCTCACCAAAGCAGGATGATGCCACCACAAATTTTCACTGTAGGAATAGTGTATTTACGACCCGTGTTATTACTACTGCATAGACTAAAATGTTCTGTTTTTGGAGCACCTTTTTACTCATTATTTTTTTGTGTACACTACTTGTGCCACTCTGCAAAAAGGCCCCCTTATTTATTTATTTATTTATTTATTTATTTATTTATTTATTTATTTATTTATTTATTTATTTATTTATTTATTTTAACAGTGGCTGCTTTGGGCTATATTCCCATAAATATCATGTTTGCTTATCCAGGTGACTTGGATCCAACTGGATTTTTGATTAAAGGCATCAGAGTAAAGGGCGATGAATACAAACACAATCTACACTTATTGGTATTAACATTTATTTTGAAAACATTGCATTCTGCTTTTCTTGTCATCTTATAAGTTCTACAGCTAGGGGAGGCGGTGGCTCAGAAGGTCGGGATTTGTCCTGTAACCGGTGGGTTGCCAGTTCGAACCCCCAATCTGGTCATCCCCGTCGTGACCTTGGGCAAGACACAACACCCACTTTGCATGTTGATGCCTCACTTCTGTCAGTGAGCATTGCAGCAGCTGTAGCTACAATGTAGCTCATTGCCATCAGTGTGTGAATGTGTACATGAATGAATGGGTGGATGACTGTTTGCAATGTAAAATGCTTTAGAGTCCCTGGACTTGATAAAGCACAATGCAAATTTAAACCATTTACCCATTTTTTGCTATAGATTTTGTGTTAAAAGATAAGAACAAATAATGTCTTTTCTGATTCACATTTTTTTTCTCTGAACACGTTCGCTGCTAGCATACTATGCAATAGGAACTGAGCATGCATGTAATTTTCACTGGAAACCACACCATGCCCTAAAAATGCTTACCACATAATTATTGCACATGTACAATAAACTGACTGTTGCTTATTTATGGCCTCTCACCCAGCACTCCTCTGTCTTTGCTACCATTCTGCTGGTCTGCTTGACTTCCCCCTGCATCCTGCTCCTCATTAGGAAGCCTTTCATGGTCACAGGCAATAAAACTTCAATGAGAAGCAGTCGGAAGAAAACATGGCTGTTCTGTGGCTTTATTGAGCATTAATTATATAATCTCCATACCAGACAGTAGAGGGCCAATCAGTCCTTCAACAGCAGAGCCGACCTATGACCACATGTGGAACACAGTCAGACACATAAACTCAGGTTTCACAAACCAAATGCTGCTGAGAAAAAAAACATAAAGGTGCACATGTGTCATGCATACACAAATCTATCTGCAGTACAGGGTAATGTCTTATCACACACATGGGTTGAGTCCACTTATTCTGGTAGCCACTCGCCACGTGTTCTTAATACGGTTCAATTTCTCTCATAGCAGGAAGAAAAGCAAGACAAATTATTATTTATTTTTTTGTTGTTAGTTCTTTGTCACAGTTACATATTTCAATATCAGAAAGCTGCTGTGCGGGTGTGTTGCCTGCTTTGCCCCCCATCCGCTCCTCCATCACACACACAGAAACACACGCACTCACAAACAGAGGCCGCAAATGATGAAGACACTTGACATTCCCAAATGAACGTTTAATTCATTCGTTCATTTCAGAGCTGTAATAATAGGATGCAAGAGTGGCCATTTGTCAGCTACTGATATGTGAGTTACTCTCCTTGTTATTTGGAGCCAGCAGTCAAGAGGAAAAGGCTAATTATAGTGTAGCATTTTTAAATGTAATTGTAAACAATATCTGACTCTGGAAATGGAAGAATTTGAGGACAGGAAATAGCTGTTTACCAAAAAGGTTTTCTTCTTGACTGTCATTCTTTTCTCTCTTCATGACTGTCCTTTATTCCAAGTTCAGCAGCCCCCCTAACTCCCCAAATACCATACTAGTGGGACCTTACTTAAAAAAAAGCAATCTTTACTTCATTTTTTCTGCAAAAAGGTGATGCCATTCAAAACAGACTAATCAAATTTCACACTCCCAGTGAGTGGAATAACAGTATAACATTTAAACTGAAGGAAAGGCATGTGTGCTGCTATCATAAACCTAAGTCATAAGTTCACAGAGTCACACTAGATTTACTTGCACAAATAAACTGAAGTTAATGCTCCTATTAACAGTGTTATAAATGCAAACTGTGTGTGAAATTCCTGCGAGTATGATGAAGCTGCACACCAAAACCAACTGGGTCAAAATACACAATCTGAGTTATTTTACAAAACCGGGTTATTGGTTTGAACACGTCAGGTGCAAGAAAATGACCCATTCTGGATTACTAAACAATCATTAATTGAAATAATAATATTTCTATTGAAAATAATATATTGTCGGAGGGATTTAGAGACAGCGTGCACACAGGTCAGGTTGCAGATGTCTACACAGGGAACCACAGAGGCACCTGACACCTGGATGATTTTTATTTTCACCTAACAAACAGAATTAAACTTACTGGTCTGACTAAGCGTTCAGATCAATCAAAATAGTTCATGACAAAATAAATGCTGCTCTGTAGCTTAAAAACAACAGCAACTATAAAGGTGATTTGATTTACTTTCTGCAGGATTGATAGATGGATGGACAAACAGATAAACAGATAAATAAGCAAGTTCACCACACAGCCAAAACCAGCAATGAAAAATACACAACCACACACAGCATTTAAGTTTAAATAAAGCTATGAGTCGGTTTTAGGGTGTGTGTGTGTGTTTTTTTTCTTTTTTTCTTCTTTGACATCTAAGGAATTTCAAATTAGCAGAGAGACCATATTGTCCACATTGTGGTGTTTACCCAGATTTAGGAGGCAAGCATAAAAAAACTACGGATAATGAAGGCCTTCATTTGGTGACAGGTAACCTGGAAGCAGCCTAGAACAGATGCTGATTTGTTGGACATGAATTGCGTCTTGTAGAGTGATGCCTTCCACTCAACAGACGCTCTCAGAGGAGGGTATCCAGTCCTGCGAATTGAAAGGGACCAGCCCACAGTTCATGTGTGACACCTGGCTGATGGTGAGCAAGCCCAGCCAGCGCGCATTCCTGACGTGACGAGACCCACACAGCATTTTCCTCTCCTGGGAACCAGGCATGTTTACACTCATACAAATCAGTGGGCCACGATAACGAGAAGATACTTTGTAAACTATTGAGGCGTGGTATGCTTAAAATTCGGATTTAAAAAAAAAATATATAAAAAAAATCTAAATCAAATAAGCATGACTGTGTCAGAAAGCAACAAGAAATAGCTGGAGTTGCTTTAAAGCTCTGCTTCCCTTTCATCCTCCTCTTTCTGTCTGCCTGCTTCTTCCCCGCCTCCCTCCCTTTTCCACAGAGTGGCAGCGCTGGCACATCATCGTCCAGAAAAGCCTGAGCTGCGGTATCTGCCGGTGTGTGCACCTCTGTGCTCGGATTCCTCACGTTAAAGCCGGGCAGGCGTGAGTCAACACAACCAGCGCTGCACCAGTGCAGCGCTTTATTTCTGGCGTGACTTAAAATAGCGTATTTCAGCCGGGTAACCTAATTCTTGCATTTCTTGCTTGTCTCTCTTTAGGTCAGCCCAAAAAAAGCTCCCCGGGTAGCTGAGTGAGACCGGGGATCTCTACAGAATAACCCTTCAGCAAAAGAATTTTTTTTACACATTTTGGGAGAAAATAATAAGCGTCTGCCCTGGCTGCGCTGGCTTAAGTGGATTAAAGAAGAGACGGGACATCTGGGCTGAGAGGAATTGCTCCTGTGCCGCGCAGTAGCGCGCACAGAACAGCCACAGAAGCTGCAGACGCACTGAAAGAGTATAAGGGAGAAGGAAGGTGGAGGATATTTTACGCACCACAGCACCAGCCCCGAATTCGCTGTACTTTCAGCTTTATACTAAGTCGCTTAGTTGTCGCTTGGATTTCCTCCAGACCAAGTCCAAAGCCACACTGGTCAGCAGGAATGGATTTCTTCATCCTGGCGGCTCTGGTGCTGTGCTCTCTCACAGCGCCAGCCTTTGGGGACAAAGGGTCCAGCAAAGCCCGGACTTGTTCGGACATTCAACGGTTTTACGGCGGAAAGGGATTCAGCCAGGATGGTGTCCCTCAGTTTGAAATGTCAGGTAAGCGCCTTCAAAATGTTTTCATTTTGGGAGCTAAGCTGCATTTAGTGGGTTATTTTCCCATTTATACAAAAATGGACACAAAGTAGATACAAACGAACTTTGTGTCTAGTTTAAATAATAATAATAATAATAATAATAATAATAATAATAATAATAATAATAATAATAATAATAATAATAATGATGATGAACTACTAATGTGAGCATCATATTCAAAGGGAAACGGAAGAAATGTAAAGTATTTTCTTATTTATTGTTTGCATGAGAGTACAAGAAAATAATCTATCCTAGCTCTTAAATGTGTTGTCACACTCATTTGATGTCACATGGTGCTGTAAAGTAGAGGAGATATGGCTTCAGGCTCTGTAGATGAAACGCTGCTTTGAAAAGTTATTGAGACAGAGCAGAGGCACCATAGGAAATAAGTTTGTTTGATCCCTGATAAAAAAAAAAAACCCTGCAAAATCTTGTGTACGCTTAACACAAAGCATAGATGTTGTGCCTTGCTTTCTGTGTCTCTTTAAAAGAGTTTCTTACCGAGGTTCTCTTCTAGACGATACTCTCTAATCTGACCTCTTCTTCAATATGTTCTGATATGGCTGGGAGGCCAACATTGTAAGCTACCAGACAGTCACTTAGCCCAGTGGCGTGACTGTGCAGATATATTGTTTCTCACTGTGTCATCCATGGCCTGATGTCAGTCACAAGCCCCCCTTTTTGCAGGTTGTACGATTGCAGCTTTGCCTCCTTTGGAATTCAGCGAGGTGCTTTCTGGCTCTTCAAATAACACATCAGTTTACAGCAGGTTTCTGCAGCTACTATATCCATCACACGAACAGACTAGAAAAGTGAACTTTTGGGACATTCACAGGCACACAGCTACTTTATAAAGAAGGGGTTGTGAACGTTTTTATAGCAATTCCCATCACAGTAAAAACCATCACAAGTACCAGTTGCAAGGGCTAATAACTAGCAGAGGAATTGCCTAGTTTACTTCACTCACCACATTGAAGAAGTCCTTTCAAAAGCCAGCATCAATCAGTAAGCTTAGTGTTAACACTTTCTTTTATGTAAAAAAAATTTAAAAAAAGTTTTGTTAATATGAGAACTTACATAATTAGAGAATTGCAGGAAAAATTGTTTTCTGTTCTCCTTGCTACTTGGCGCTTAGTCAGAAATAACATCAGTTATTCATTGGTTGTAGTCTGGCACAATAAACACCTTGTAAAAAATGGAAGGTTTAATTTTATGCTTTCAGATTGCGAGCCAAGTCAACAGTGTAGATAATCCCCGACATCTGCAGAAGGGTATTTCCCACTGTGACACCATTGCTTGATCAACTTAATGTATTGACTGAGTCTGATTCAAGGTCACATGTTAACTGCATCAGCCAGATTCAGTCTTGGCTGGGAGGAAGATGTGAGATGACTGCTCCTTAACTCTGAAAGGGATTTCCAGTTAAACTATTTAAATAGCCACTGGACTGCTCAGTCCCGAATATGGAAACTATTACTGCACGAGGCCGTTAACTTTTTCCTTTACCGTCACAAAGTGTCCATAATAAAACACTTTTAACATGTTAAGATTCATGATTTAGAGTTTTTATTTGTTTTACTTGCTTTGATTCAATTTTTTTTTACTCACAGTAACTTGTAGCAAAATATAAAAGTAGAAAATATTCAACATCACCACATCATGTCCCAGTCTTTGGTTAATTATGTTCCATAAGTGACGGGAAACAATTTCCAGATATTGCTTCCACGGTGATACGCCTCATGAAGCATTGTTGATAGCCCCCTTATTTCTAAGTAATTTCCCCCTGGAGAGGTCCCACAGAAGAAAGCTGTTGAGTTAAGGGTAAGCTGTTTGTTATCATTGTGTTGAAGCAATGTTTACTGGCCCATTGCAGCATTATAAGCCCGCCGCTTTAAAAAATGAAAAACACGTTCACAGGGAATAAAGTAAACCGATGGATGCTTTTAGAATGAGCGTGATGATTCGACTGCAGAAAGCGTAATCAGTTTGGGAAACAGATTTTTTTGAGACTGTTTACCAAAAATGGAAGATTGATTTTCATTATAGTCATTCGTCTCCTCCTTGCGCTGCCCCCTCCCTGTCCTGCCCCATCATTACATCCTTGATGACTTATCTTTTTGTCTTTCAGGGGATGACATTTTTCATCTCTGTGTGTCTCTCTCTCATCGGCTCTTAAAGAGAGAGGCGTCTGTGGGTCTTTGAAAGCAGCTGGCAGCCAATGAGTGTTAGATCCTCAATGTCACATAGGCTAGTACAAAGAGGCAAGCTGTGTGAGACATCTGCAGGAAGGCTGGTAACATTTTGGCATTGATTTTTCCCATGCTGTATTTTTGTTGTTGCTGATTGCTGGTTGCTACATACTGACTGAGTCGTGTGATGCTATGGAGTGTCATATGTAACCAGTGTTTAGATAATGACAGTGTTGCTGCTGCTCCCCAGCCTTGCAAGGGAGAACTAGTTGCTAAGGTCTGGTTTGTGGCTTTAAATATATACTGATCCGTATACCAACCCACTGTGAGAAGTATGGGAATGTTTTGAACTCGGTGGTTCTCGGAAATTTAGACTGTGAAATGTATACTACAGTATGTAGTCTTGATGCTGAAAGAGCTGGTTTTGATTATTTAACTTATTTGTTAAAATACTTCCTGGCAAAATGTTCTCATCTTTTGACTTGCTAGGTTACTACTAATTAAGTGTTAAGTGTCATGCTGCCTGAGAGACATCTTAGACAATGAAAACTGGGATGAACAATTGCATTTAACCATTTCTCCCCTTATTGTACAATCATTTACCCATGACTGCATGTCTTTCTGTAAATGTGATTAAACCAATTAGTTCCATTTTGGAAGCTGTGCCTGCATGCTAAGAGAGTAAACGTACTGAGATTTGTCTCTCATTAGTTTAATTGGCCAAGCTCAAAAGCAATCAGTGACAATTGTAATTTGTTGAGATAACAAATATCCATTCAGAAATGTATTTATGGACAAACAGAGCACAAACTCCATAACAAAATTATCTATGAAGATTGTTCTTTGCCCTTTTACAAAGTAAACTTGAAAAACTAAAAATTTAATTAAAACCCTGAATTTAAATGTTAAACAATTAAAATTTTAATTTCTCAATGCTGAAACCATTCATTTAAATTTAAGAGCATTGAGATCTTGATAATCAAATGTTACAATTCCAAAACAGTCTGTGTTAAAATCTTAACATGAAGATCCCTAAGCTGCTGCTCAGTTCATTCATGTGATCAACATTATGTAGTGCCTTAAGATCCACTGGCTGATTACTTAATTGGGATTGAACAAATGTGCAAAGAATCGATATTTATTTTAATTGCACTTTTTTGATTTGTTGTTTTTAAGAGTGGAGTTTTGTGTTTAAGCTTTATCATCATTGTCTTCTAGTAACATAATTATCCAGTAATATTTTTCCATTCCCTATGAACTTAAAATATTTTGCCCCGGCACCCCGACCACTGGGCTTAGCGAGTTTTTTTTTCGGGAAACCCTGAGGTATAAATAACAAAACATAAAATGAAAAATGTTTCAAGCCCTAATATCCTTCCCAAGTGTAAGTCAAATGCAACATTCAAGGATAAGAACCTCATACCAACTGTGTAGCGAGGTGGGAGTGTCATGAAGTGAGGATGCCTTGCTGCTGCAGCAGGACCTGACCAATTCACCGTCATATAATCCACAATAAGTTCTATGGTGTACATGAGAAGGCTTGAGGAATATTTGAGAATTTTTGTGAAAGATTCAAACTGAACCCTGTAACCTGACAAAGACCCAAAGCATACCAGCAAATCCACCAAGGACTGGCTGAAACTAAAACAGGAAAAGTCTTGGGCAGAGTCAAAGCCCAGATCTTTATCCTTTTGAAATGCAGTGGGGTGACTGGAAACTGAATGTTCATGCAAGAAGCCCCCTTAAGCCCCCTAAGCATCTCACAATTGAAATTTTTGAGTGGGGCAACATTCCTCAAATTGACTTCAGAAACTGCGAGATGGCTACAAAGACCATCTCACTTTATTTTGGCAAAATGGGGAAACACTAGCTATGTGGGGGGTAGGATGTTTTAACGTTTCCCTCTGCTAGAAAAGTATTTTTGTTCACATCTTTTGTTTACGGAGTAAAACAAGGTTAGGTTTTGTTTAGTGCAATTTAATCTTGTTTTCCCCGGTAAGTGAACATTTCTTTTGCGATAACTGCTTATTTAATGAGGTGTCCAAATTATTTCACATGGCTGATAAATAACCTTGCATTGCTTTCAAAATGTGTGTGACTAGTGTGTCAGCTCAGGTAGAAAAAAACTTGACAGACTGAAAACAAAAGATTTTTAAGTAAAATATTTCCCTAGGTGTAGAGTTGCTAAGGACACTAAATTAGTTACCGGATTCTGAAATATGTTTGTGAGACTTAAACTTTGCCTGTTAAAGAGATATGAAAAAGTAAATGTAGATTCTTGAAGTATCTTAAAGTATTGTTAAAGTCTCATTCTCATAAATCAAATGACTCGATATGCTGTTTTGTCTTTTGTGTTGATAAACATCTTCACAATGTTTGCAATGCAATAGCTATGTGTATCTGTTTGATCTTATCATGCTTACTGCTTACCTTTGTTTGGGATTGACATATTTAATTAAAATTACAGGATGTATGGAGTTGAGCATTAAACAACTTCTCCTTACCTGTTCTCTGTAGGAAAATGAGAAAATGTTAATATTTTATTGCAAATAATTTATCTTAGAGGTTAATAATTATCAGGATAGAGCAGACACTATTTAGGATTTAGAGGGAAATGACAGACAAAAACAATCATTTGATGAACTAGACTACATTTATCTTATACGCTTTGAGGCTCT
This sequence comes from Poecilia reticulata, assembly GCF_904066995.2. NCBI lineage: Eukaryota > Metazoa > Chordata > Actinopteri > Cyprinodontiformes > Poeciliidae > Poecilia > Poecilia reticulata. The sequence goes on along the minus strand of NC_088846.1, from coordinate 14,452,817 downwards.
GTCTTTAGACTATGCATTGAAAAAAAAACATTTAATTGATCACTCTTAATTACACATAAATGGAACTCATTAACAGCTTTCAAGATAGGAAGGCCAAAGCTTATTTGAAGGTTAATGTAAGCAGAAATCTCTGTGCTTCTGTTAGTCCACCCCTCTTAGACAGATTAAAGCCAAAGCAACAGTTGTTTCTGTATCTCAGTGTGCAGGCCCATAACTCTGCTGTGGTTTAATGAGTGTCAATTCCTGCATCTGGGAGCCTGTCTGCGCTTGTTCTTGTGTGTGTCCGCGCGTGTGTGTGTGTGACTGAATATACTGAAGTTGTTAAAACGCTGAAGTCAGTGAGAAGGCTCCTGATGCATTAAGCTATAATGGGCTGCAGGGAGCATGAAACAGACCACATGTGTTTGATGTTCACTAAAGAGAAAGAAACAGGGCAGATGGACTGCTGACTTGACTTAAGCTGACTTGGTTTTGCGCTCCCTTTTTTGCCGTGTTGGCAGTCTGTAACAACAAAGAGGAGGACATAGTCCTCAGTATCAAATATTCTTTGTGAAGTAACTTTACTTAAAATGTTCTGTCTCATTAAATATCTCTTTACCGTTGGATCTTTTGGAAACGGGGACATCCGCAACACAGTTCGTTTGGACATGTTTCTTTGAAGCTTCCTTCAAGTCCAGATATTTTGTGAACAAGTATCAACAGACCTGTAGACGCAGCATGTAATGTTTTTTCAAAGTACTTTTAACTCGCTTTTGGTCAGTGTAGGTTTCATAAGTAAAACTGAAGTTTATTCATGAAAGAAGAAGAAAGTCTTATTTTATTCAATTTTGCAATGAAAGCCTCTTGACAAAGTTGGTGTGTTGATGATAAATCCAGTTCATAGGATAAGATAGTATACGATATACAAAACTGGTTCAGCAGAATTAGACTAGATTTTAGGCATATGTTTAGTAAACTAAACATCAATGTTATTTTGTTCATAGAAACTGGGCAATTGCTTTATAGATCCCAGATTATGTTTTAGGCAATCTATATCTGATTAAAAAAAAACAGTTGATTGTACAGATTTCACTTGACCAAAAACAGAAGATGTTATGCTTGTGACGATGAACTGTGGTCCAAATGCCAAAAAATCCATTCAGATTGCTTTTTTTCAGAAGGAAAATAAGGGTTTAGTAAATTCTAAAATGTATGTTAAAGAATCTCCATCCATTTATCCTCCTATCCATCCTTATCTGCTCTTCCCAGATCATATTGCGAGTGGTAACAGAATAAAAAAAGGGATGAATGGATACGTTTCTCCCCAGTGTCACCCTCCAGCTCATAATAGGGGAACCTGAGGCATACCTAGGACAAAGGGAAAAATCGTCCCCGCTGAAAAATTAAGAGTCTGCCCTGGGGTTTCCTACATCTGGCATGTGCCCAGAATGTCTTGGAAGCCGGGCGCCCAAGAGGCGTCTTGATCAGCCTGAACCACCTCAGCTGCTCTATTCTGAGCTTCCCCTGTATGACAGAACTCCTCACTGTATCTCCAAGGGTAACACCAGCCACAACGGCTGCACAAAATCAGAAAGACTTACTTACTGCTAAATATGTCAAAACGTATTTCATTTGTAATAAATCAACATTTTCCCTCCTCTTTACTTTCCCATTTCTTGCTTCCAACACTTTCTGTGACATTTTATAATTTTGGACTTTATCAAAGGCGCCAGATGTAGACACAAGGGGGGCAGACAGGTATAAAATTCTGAATATTACATTAGCATGCGCAGTGTGAACTCACGAGACATGGAACATATTAGCCATCAGTTCTTGCATTAAAAACAGACCTTTGCAATATTAATGTTGTGTGCTCTGTTATTGAGATAATATATTTGCATTATATTCCTACAGCAGTACCAGCCAACCTATGGAAGAGACCAATTTCAGATGCTTGTGTGACTGATCTAGTTCGTACTGTCACAATGCTCATGACCATTGGTGAGGATTGGATGATAGATTGACCGGTAAATGGAGAGCGTTGCTGTTTGGCTCAGCTCTTCCTATAAAAGACAAACCTGATGGATTGCAGTAGAAGCCGCAATCCATCTGTCCATCCCGCCATCACCCATGAACACAACACCAACATGCTTGACTCCTGATTAGGCAACTAGGATGGTTCAGTCTAGACTTATCCAGTTAAGATTTTTACTAGTCTAAGTATTTGATGAAATCATTTGATGTGGCTTTATTTAATTAAAACAATCTGAAATAGTCCTTTTGCGTAGCACCAATCGGAAGCACTGATGCCAACATTAGCGATTATTTAGAGGTATGGTAGTCACCTTATTCTCAGATGTTTGTATCGTATGTAATAAAAATGGTACTTGGGGGGTGGAGGGAATATTAATGGAGGCCTCTTCAACTTACAACAAGCCCAACAAGCTTGTTGGGTTGTGGTGTTATACATAAGCAGGCCTTCAAAACATGCCCAAACTATTTCATTTCTTACTGTAAAATATTAGTTTAAAGCACTAACCTTCATATCTAATTGAATAAATAGAAGTCGATGGGACCGGCTTCTCTCTGACAAGAAATATCTTTTCATATCAACATTTCGTCAAACTCCTTGTGCACAACGCTCTATCTTGACATGTACCTGCTGCTCGTACTGCACAACTTTGCACATCAGTTTCACTCTCTGCTCTGGCTTCTTTTCTCTTGGGCTCCTCTTGTCTTTTGCTCCATGTCACTTCACTAATATGAGAGCAAGGGTTCACACACTGAGAGCTCTCCCTGTGCAAGAACACACAGAAGCAGCAGACACAAAGATGACAGCAAAGGCCAGTTTCATATTTATGGCTGCACAGGGGTTGTCAGTGTCATTCCAACTCGTGTGTGCGTGTGTGTGTGTGCGCTTGGGCTTGTTTTTTCTTCCGTCATTGGGATGTTTCTGGGTACAAAAAAATACTTTTTCAGGCAATCATTCTCCTTCTTAAGGCTGACGATGAAGTAACCGAATCCACGTTACAGGGGTTAGATGCCGGGAAACTGATTAAGGTTAGGTAATGGAGAATAAATGGAAGTCAGCGCAACCTTTAATGGGAGGACATGCTTGCGTGTGTGTAGGAGTGTGTTTCCTTTCGAGGGCTGTTGTGTTGGTGTATAATACCTCATTTCACTTCAGGTGAATTGGCCATGTCTAAAGAAGAATTATTACTTTGTTACTGGAAGGTCCTTTTTTAAATTGTTCTATGTGTTTGTGAGTCTAGGACACTTCAGATGTGACTGCATGTGTGTGTTATGTTTGTGTGCGTGTGTGTGTGTGCAGAACAGATGTTTGAACTCTGTATGACTTCTAAACTAAGGCAAAGTCAGTGCTATGTAATAGTTTGCTGCCTATTTGCTGACATTGTATGAAAATTTAGCATTTTTCTGATAGCCGGCATATTTTTTCTGGCCTTTATTCAGCATGTAAATGTCTACGTGCACCACATTAAGCTGCCGCGTGCCTTGTCACCACCAGCTGTGCTCTCTGTGGACTAGGTAGGTATTTGATTTGACGAGTAACAAGCAGCATCTCACAGCGTGAGCATCCTTTTTTTCCACAGCTACTTCTGCCGTTTGCACCTTGCTGCTTGATAAATGGTGTGTAGACCCAAACCAAGATGGCACCGAGCATTTCAAGTGAGAGCACGCAGTATGAATTCTACACAGTGACACACCCTAAACCAATACACACATATACACTGTCTGCAGCTGTGCAATGTTCATTTGGAGAGTTTCGGTCCTGAATAAGACACATGCCGGGGGTAATCTTTTGGCTGTGACATTATAGTGACAAACGCACACATACTTTTTAAGTCTATTCTTTAGAGAAAACTGATTTTTGTTAATGATTCACAAAAAAGTGGCAAATATGTAATATGTCTTTCGCTGTTAATTGTAGGATTTGGTCCATAACTCACAATCTAATACTGAAAGCAATTAATTTATTTCGGCAGCTTACTGAAGAAAACATGGAGTAAGAGTCTTAAAATGGTCCCAAACATAATGTGTCCTCCCTATTCTATTTATGTAGGACATAAATAGAATGGGGTCAATGCAAAGCACTTTGTATTGTCTTGTTGCTGAAAATGTGCTATATAAATAAAATCACCTTTACCTTTAAAAAGAATCTATGTAATTTTAATTACTTGAACTATGTCAAGTTCTCACACTTCAAGGCAAGTTATAGAGGTGAGGTTGCCCAAGACTAGTGCTTAAGAGCTACTACCCTACAACTATTAGGTGCATTCCTATCCAACACACCTGACTTATATGAGTGGCTCATTGTCAGGCCTCTGCAGAGCTGAGTGACATGCTTATGAGAGAATTCAGCTGTTTGATTCAGGTGTGTTGAAGCCATCTGGCCTTGGCTTTCCCAGAAGTTTAGTTTGCACATCAACTACAGTTTTAGTGCACTTTTTTCTAAGGAAAACTTTGGATTTTGGTGAATTCTTGCACTGCACATTTTCAAACTTTCTGTATTTCAATGTTTATATACAGTATATATATATATATATATATATATATATATATATATTGAGAGAGAGAATTGTAAAGTTGTTGAGATGAAAATTAATTTCAAGCTTCCTTAGTATAAATTTGCCTGGAAAAATACATGTCTCAAACACCTCAGGAAAACAAACAGTGGGCTAACATCTTACTTCAATTAACAACACAGATCTCTAATGTACCAAGATTGCAGGTACATGAACGACGTACGATTTGTCAACTCTAGAAACTTTGTGTCATACAGGAACAGAATATTCACTGTAAATCTCATGTCTTTCAGTTCAGACAGAGAAGAGCAACTTGAAACAGTTTTTATCATAAGGGTACTTGCTGCAGATGGGAGCTGACTCTTCCAACATGTTATATACTGCCCAAAACTTTATAGCCTTTAACATATTAATCTCAGAGCATGAGTTTTAGCTAATTTAAAAGAGAATATACTTGATTGTAAAGTATGTACAGGTATAAAAGTACAGCTTGATCGAGGTTGAAGAAAGTAGGTGCTCAAAGATGAGCATTTCTTAAAAAATACACAGATATTCTAGAGTATAAAGTTTGATGGCGTGTTCACATGAGAATATAAATGTCAAGAAGAAATATTTGTTTTCAATTTCTCAAGAGTTGGCTTTTAAAATAGCTCCAATGCTGCATGTTTCTCCACCTCTTCTCTGATGTTGAACTTCATAACGTTTCATAATGTCTTTCATGCTGTTTTCATACTTGGGCTCTGTTGCCACCTTGTCCTCAGCTCAACCAAATCTGCGGTTCTTTGTTTATGTTTAAGCCGACATTTAATTGAACTGTCATATTTTAGCCGTCAGGCATTAGTCTCTACACAAGTAGATTATTATTGCTTTTTTCTCTTGGCATTCATAATTTCCAGGAGATTCTCTCTCATCCAGATAAACCATTTCATAAGCGGTTCTGTTATCAGTTCCTCTGTTTGCCACTTTGTTAGAGTCTTTTCTCTTTTATGAGACTTTTATCTCTCATTTTCTCTCTTCCTTATTTTCCCTTATCTGCAGCTGCAGAGAACCTTGTGAATTCATTTATTTCCATTGCAAATATAGTAAATGCACACAGATGCTCTCCAAAAAACATTTTTTTCTCTGTTAATCATTTAAAACTTTAAGAATGGCCCATTATTTTGATTTAATTTTATTGAATACAACCAACATGGACTTTACAGTCAAGCACAGTATTGCAATACGTCGGAAAATTATGCATGGCCATCTGGAATAATAAGACATGATTATAGCTAAGAAACTCCTCTGCCTATCAAGTTTGATGTAGGAATTTTTGTCTGAATGTGATTTGTATATCATGTTTTTACAAAGGTCTGCTGAATCTAAACAATTTTGTAGCATTCTTATCGTTTTAGCCAACCACCTCAAAGGGAGCTTCTTTTACTCTTGGTTTGAATGTAATTACAGTATTCCTTTGCCACCGTAGAGGCTTAACAAGCCTACTTCTTTCAGGCCTTAAAACTCTGCACAGCATGAGTGCCTCTCTGTCCTTTGCATTTTTGAGACAGCTTCTGTATAATTGAGTTACACTTTAAAAATTCTTGCTCCTTCCAGGTTTTTGTAGGAAGCAGAATAACCAAGTGAATACTTTGAGCTGTGCACTAGTGTCTTTTCATTTCCCTCTTTCTGTGTGTGGTTCATCGTCTTTCTTCCACTTCCCCCAACTAGTCTATAGTTGGATTTTTTTGGTCTTTCTATGGAAGCACATTTTTCTGTAATTAGATAGTAAGATCTAGGTTTATGACATCATTTCTCAAGGGTTATTTGGGGCAAAGGCAAGCCCCCACAGTTGATGGTGGTTTGCTGATTTGGCTTGACCTGCTATTTACTTGTGGAGATAGATGGAAGCGCGGGAGTGACCAGACGATTACCGAGGCCTCAAAAGCAGAGGGTCTTGAGGAAAATGGCCCTCATAATTATGGAGGGAAATCTGTAATTACTGTTAGTTGTCATCTTGTTTGCTGTTACAGGATTGTTCTTATTTTCTCTGTTTGGCCACTTTTCTTATTTTCCCTTCACTACTTTTACTTTTCCAAACTTTAGCAAAAATCTTTAACTCTAATGACGTTTTCATGAAAGTTTTTTCTAAGGATTTCTTTAAATATTGTACGTTTTAACAGTTTTTTTTTTTTTGAAAGAGTGTTAAACCCTTTAAAGATTTAAAATGTTACACCAATGCCTGAAAGGTGTAGGGTGCATTTGTATTCAGTCCCTCTGAGTAAACAATTTATATGGATGTCACTAAAAGCTTTGCACATCGATAGAGTGAAATTATTATCCTTTCTTCCTTGCAAAATAGCAAGGAGTAGCAGTCAAGCATGTCTTTTAAAAAGCCCTTTTCAAGTCTCGTCACAGATTTGCAGTTTAGGTCTGGAGTTTGATGGGGCCATTTTTAGCTAGATAATTTATTTGGTCTAAAACACAAATAAAAAAAATAAAATAAACAATATTTGTTATAGTTAATCAACACTCCAGTTGCAATAATTGAGATCAAAACCACAGTCAAATACAGTATTGCATAAATATACATTTTGTGTAGATTTAAAACGTGTATGCTGAAGCTATGCAGCTTATATGTGCCTACCTTTACATGTTCATTACAAATAAACCATTTCAAGTCTTCAGAGCATATGAATGTGCTTTGACCTAAACCATTCCATTGAATCTCTGGCTGTATGTTTGGGGCTGTTGTTCTGTCTGCACCAGTCTCGTGTCATTCATTCAGAATTAACCCTTATTTAGCTCACTGTGCTTAAGATTTTCAAAGCTTTACTCTAACTAGTACAGTGCTTTTCTTTATCCTTTGTGATGCTGTCCATTAATCTAACAAACCTCGGGTGCCTTGACAAAGATTATACTGAAATTAATCTTGCATTTTATAATTTTTTCATGTTGGTGGAATTGTAAAAAAATTGAAAAAGGATATAATTTTCTGTTCATATTAATTATACATATGCATGAGTGTGTTACGTTAAATCCAATTAAAGTTATTTAAGTTTGTGACTGTAACAAAGAGAACGTTTGAGATGTGTGGACATTTTTTGCAAAGCGTATGCAAAATATGTCCTCATTATATCTGCGCACTTTGGAAATAGCACACACATTTGTTGAAACAGATTTCAATATCTCGTTGACATAATATTGGGTTTTTCCCACTATCCTCTTCTGTCATACCAAAGAGTGGAAGTACTACACAGTAAGTTAATGAATGTAAAATGACAATGACTCATAAAGCATGTCTATTTTTTCTGTTTAGCTGTAACACGGAGCATTTCATTTTGGCCCACTTATCGTCGTTTCATGTGTCTTGTTATTTGTTATCTCTCCGTTTCTCCCTTGCAATTTTCTTTTCGTCATCCTTCCCTGCAGAGTCTTCCTGCATAAATATTTTACATCTTTCAAATGAACCCTGCCAACCCTAGCTTACAGCATGCTTCACTGACTCATCTCTTTAGAGCATATAACGTGCTTATGTATGAAATGTGTTTGGCCCTTTGTACGTGTGTGCATTTGAATCTGAGAAATAATAGCTCATAACTAGCGTCTCGCTACATTATTGCACAACCACACTGTTTTTGATGAGCTCATTTTGAGAATTTGCACAGAAAAACTATGCATATGTATTCCGTCAGTGATATAATGTAATTTATTATTCCCATTACACTTTTATTTTATCAAAAATGCTTGAAGTAATATTAATGTTTTTGTTTAATGAGTACTTATACATGTTAACCAGCAGTTCCAGTCATGTTAAAACCCACAAATATGCACCCATCTCTTTCTTCTATTTTCAGTCACTGCCATTGGAACAACTAGAGCTGGCTACAGACCAGTGATTTGTTTCAAAGTACATTAAATTGCCTCATTCTATAGCTGTTAATAGCAAGAAGTCATGTGTGTAAAATGTGCACTAAACAGAGACCCCACAGGCAATCTGGAATCTTTACATTTTACACTTGAGCTGCGACATGAGTTTACCTTTTCCCAAGTCAGAATAAAGCCCAGACTACCTTGCTTGGGGAATCAAGGGCGTAATACTGATGGGTTGAATTAAGCTCCCACTGGCTTGGTCCTTTCACCAGAAACATTAAGAAAGTGAAAAAGAATTTTAATCTCCTTTGAAGTGTTTTGTGAAAAGGACTGGCTTCGAGTCATTGCTTATAATTATCTATTGGTAATTATTTTCTAAAGAAGTGTTGCATCCCTGTCCAAGATTTTTTGCATATGCAAACAGTCTTAAAACCTTTTCATCATGTAACAATATTGGCAACACATTTCCATATCTCATATTTATTTTTGTGTTTAAGTTTGTGCCAGCGAAGGAAGATATGTAAAAAAAAAAACTTTTTGTGGAAAACTTTCATATTCTCATTGCAATCAGGCAAGATAAAAAAAGAGGGAGAGATGATGGAAATTGTTGCTTTCCCTTTTTCTGTCTATCTCTGCTAACTTGTCGCTTTATTCTTTGTACCGTCCATGATGAAACACTAAATGAACCAATCAGAGCACTTCATCTTGGTGATTGTAGCTCAGTGGGACCAGCACTTGTCTTGCAATGTGAAAGTTCTGGGCTTGATTCCAGCATTCTCTTGCCACATGTCCATTTACCCCGGGGGAAGGCAGTTGCCTACCAATCTGTGTGCCAATGTGTGAATGTGTGTGCGCTCACAAGTGCGACTGCGTCTCCAGGGTAAAGTGAGTGGTCAGTATGGCTAGAAAAGTACTGTGTGTATCACATCTATTTTACATGTCAACAAACTGGCTGTAAGCATCTAAGATCAGTAGAATCAGCAATAGTGAAACCCATGGTGCGCTACATAACCTGCATGCTACTTTTCCAGCAGACCCAGGCAGTCTCTGTTGCAGCAATGAGGCCCAGGACATCACTCAGTCAAATTGAATCACAAATCCTTTCGGGCAAAGGGGACTGTGGCTCAGGATAAATGGCTCTGGTGTGTCATGTGATTTTTGCTGATGAATGACCTGGGACAACTGGACTGGATGAACTGAACTGAGGTAGCCGAACCAGTAGAAGTTGTCTCCCGAGAAGTTGTTAATGATACATTATCTCGCTTTGAATTCCTTTCTGTAAACGCGTGTGTACATTATCTTGATGTGCTCTTCATAATATGTGTTTTGAACAATTGAAGCTTGAACATTTTTACTTGCAAATTTAGCCATTTACTTGAGGTGGGTAAATTAGCAAAACCTGCTTGTTCTATACCCTTTGGCGTTTGGGTCGTCCGTGTGGTGTCCTCTTTGATGAGTGAATGCTCACTCACTGTGTTAGCCACTCTTTTTAAGCCGTGAATCCCTTTTATTCAAGGTCTTTGAGTTTAGAGATGTTGGTTTATAATTAAGACTTCTTTGTCTTTATTTTCTTCCGCAAAGGCCTCTCTTCCTCTAGTCAGCCATCTCCACCTACTTTCAGTCTCTCTGCATCTCTACCCAACTCTATTGCCTCAGTTGTCTTGATTTAGTGCCGTTGGTCTGCCTGTCCCAAAGTCCTTTTTTTTTTCCCACTTTGTTATATAAATTAGTTGGCTGTCTTCCTCAGGCACTGGCTGTGTTGATTTTGGATGACGTAAGTAACTGTTGTTTAAACCTTGGACAGGGAGCTGATTCTTCTGTCTTCTCAGATAGCTTTTTTTCTGAGCATGCTTAGCTCGTACCTAAGTTACTGTTTGTGTGTGTGTGTGTGTGTGTTTATTTAAGTGGGCATTCGAGAAGCATCCGTTTGAATGTTTATTCAGTCATGCATAGAAAATTAAGGTTAATATGTTTCAGTCAAATGCCACTTTGCTCTGTCTGCTTTTTTGGCAGAATACATAAAACACTATGCATGTGACTGCAGTTAGTGGAGCAATGCCTAACTCCTCTGAATCACTCAGTGAAGCAGCGATGTGTGCCCACAGGGTACGTAGGCAGTCATACCAAACCAAAGTGAGGTGTTCCTCTGAGGGGATGAGAGCTCAAGTCACTCGACATTCCCTGTGTTTATCCTACAGCTTCATTGTGAAAAAGAATCGGCGATGAATGAGACAACCAAGAAAGTGTTTTGCTGTACGCAACATTGTCACGTAGAAACAATGTGACAGAATGTGTTGCAACAACCAGAGCAGTGACAGAAATGTAGATGTTTCTCTAAAAGAAATACATTCAATTTGAAATGATAATTGTATATTAACATAGTTTAATTATTTGCTTAAAAACACTTTCAAAGATTAAAAGACATAAATTACATAATGAATAATTTGTGACTCCACAGAAGCAAGAATAATCCAAAACACATTGATGAAGTTGGCCTATGAAACAGCATAGTAGTAAATCACCCAATTTGTTCCAAATAGAAAACCTGCACTATATATTGCAACTTTAATTATTATTATTATTTTTATTTCATTTCATTTTTAAGCTTACTCCTAATTTACTTGTACTATATTTCTGTTCCTAATGCTATTTTATAGGTGGTCTTTTAGGTCATTGCTGCTTAAGAACATTTTAAAATTACATTTTATTTTGGAAAATATATGTACATAAAAGGTAAATTTTAATGATGACATTTTTTTTTAAATCTAAAAGTTCTTATATTTTTGTCTTTTTAGAAACTGTCATTTTGCAGTTTCTGTAAAAGCATGTAACATATAAAAGCATTTTGTGGAGTGGTCTATTACTTCTTTTGTAGCCAAATGTGCTGTGGTTCTTAAAAGAGGCAGTTTTCCAACGCCCACAGCACACATTTTGCAAATTGTAGCTCGGTCTCTTCTCTCCTAAGAACACGGCACCTAATGCACTGATGCACTATTAATAAGCTTTTTATTCATAGACTATTCTTCCACTTTTGTTCCTATGCGATTATTATTTTATTTCTGCCCATCTTCATGGGCATTTACTGGTAATAATTCTCTCTTTCCAAAATTATGCTTATGTGGTGAATCACATTATTTTTACTTTTAATGGACAATGTTTAGCTTGACTTTTGGGCGATTTTCTTCATGTTTGGAGTTTTGTTGTGAGATGATCGGAGAAAATATTTTGTTTCTATTTTAATTTGTGTATACACTAAGGAAATGACTAATGTGAATAATTAAGTTAGTTAAAAACTGAAGTCTCACTGCTATTCTTAATGTATCTTCTCATGTCAAAAATATGTTGGGGGAATCACAACAGGCTAAATTTGAAATTAGCAAATCAAATCTTCACAAAAAAATATTCTGATTCTGCACCTATGACTTTGAAATCATACTCTTGGTATGTTTTAATCCAATTTCGATCCAATAAAGTTTGCAATTAATGAAATGGGCTTTGGCAGAAATTATTTTTGCTGCATTTCTTATGTCATCATATATGTCATTTCGTCAGTTATTAGCAGAGGAAGCTTAAAATGATTTTTTTTTTGTCAAGCAAAGAAAAGACAGAATTGTCATTTTGCAGCTGCTGTTCTTACAAATGAAGGAGTAAACAGAGGAAAGCCAGAGAGTTTTAAGCTTACTCCTAATTTATTTACTATTTATTCATTGATTTGTTTCCTATAATAGTAATTAGGTTTTATGAAAATGGCTCATTGTCCACAGTCAGAACCCTGGTATCCAAGTGACCCGCTGAGTCCATGCATTGTGACTCTGTTTTCAGTTCCAGCGAACCACATTATCAGCAGCAGACCAAGATGACACACTGTCTCCTTAACTACTACGACGTCTATCTAAATTGACATAATCTTTCCAACGCGCTGCAGTGAGCTTTCAATAAAATGTGCCTAGTCGCGGACAAAAACGGAAATTAATAGTTTCAGTTCAAGGCTCTGCAATTTGCCTTTTTGTGTCCTTGTGGAAAGCTCTGGAGGTGTGTCTATCTATTTTGTCCGAGTTAAATTTTAGTCTTTAGTCTGACTGAAGTTAATAAATGCATGTGTTTGCGTGTGTCAGAGTACAGAAACATACAGGCAATATCTGCTTTTATGAGCAGGTTTGTCCTTGCAGTGAAACCACTCTGCTGCAAATCTAAAAGTTAAAAAAGATTGTGCACTGCAGCAGAGCTTGGTGATAGAAAAGTCTGCCCCAACAGTTAACTAATGACAACCCCTGGAGTTAATATAGCAGTCTGTAAAGGGAAAATAGTGTGCTTCTTGGAAACATCTACGCTAACAGGACTCTGTTAGGTTCATGTCTCTTTCTCTGGAGCAAAAAGAAGCCTCTTTTATTTCTTCCTTGTTACTTTTAGTCTTTCATGCAGTCCTTGTTCCTTTTCTACTTCTAAAGATGCCTGGTAGAGACCTCACTCTGTGAGCCTGTCTATTTCTAGCCCATGGACCAGCTTTCATGTTCAGTGACTTTACCCAGGACTTCTCCTCCATGAAACAAACACTGCACTCCTCTTGTCTTTTTACACTATACAAAGTTGATATATATATATATATATATATATATATATATATATATATATATATATATATATATATATATATATATATATATATATATATATATATATTTAAATTTTCAAAGAATAATGATAAAAGCAACAAATAAAATACACATAAAATGAGTGAATAAAAGATACTTTGTACAATTTATATAACACATTAGAAAAAAAAACAATATTGTGTGTTATATCAATAGCAAATTATTTTATCATTGCCTTTTGCCCCGATAAGTTCTTTTATAAGCATGGTCTTCCTGCTTTTCTTCCTGTAAATATATATATATATATATATATATAATATGGGGTTGGGGGGAAATACCTTCTTGCTAACATAAATTTATGTTTTCTTTTCTACTTAAGAGCCGTCATTTCTACTCCTGCATAGTTAAACATTAATATTTGATCTGTCATATTTGGGCTTTGATTTTACATGATTGTTTTTTGTTTTTTTGTATTTTTAATAGTTTTTATGAGAATCAGGAAGGTTTTTTTTTACAACATTGTTTTTAAGTTTCTTTTTGCTTTAACTAAAATCAAATCCCTTCAAAAAGATCAAATGAACCGACAAACCAGTTTTGCCATTGCGATTCAGAAGCTGTCAAACAAATCTGAAGTTAATTAAAAAGGGATTTTTATGTTGACTAATTTCAGAACAGTGTAGTTTACATGGTTAGGCGGGCATAAGGGGAGAGTGCAATCTGACCTACAAATTATGTACTTTGTAGTTCAATGTAATGCACAGCCAGGCTGGCTTTGGTCTTGTGTTAAAGTCTGTTGCTCAGAGCAAAGCACCTCTTTATGTAGCTAAATTTACAGGAAGAAAAGCAGGAAGACCATGCTTATAAAAGAACTTATCGGGGCAAAAGGCAATGATAAAATAATTTGCTATTGATATAACACACAATATTGTTTTTTTTTTCTAATGTGTTATATAAATTGTACAAAGTATCTTTTATTCACTCATTTTATGAGTATTTTATTTGTTGCTTTTATCATTATTCTTTGAAAATTTGAAAATTCACATGAAAGCAGAAAAACTAATGTAATTTAAATTAAGATTTAAAAGGTTTTAAATATTCAGTTTAAATCTAATGTACAGAGCACCACATTGTAATACACTGGTGACCTGTTCAGGTACCCCGCCTCTCTGACAATGACTGCTGGAGGCATCTACAAGCCAAAGAGTTGTTTTGGAGGCATGGGAAAAAAGTTTTTTCTATAGCTGAAAGTGAATGTGCAGAATTTGCTGAACTTTCTGGAAGTGCATGTTTGGTCAAATAAAAAGAAGTAAAGCTTTTTTTGTTGTTGTTGCTAGGATTACTGTGGAGTGAAACAGAAAGACTTGGTGGAAAGTACTCGATGGTCCTTGTTCATTATGGTGGGGGGATCTATGAAGTTGTGGCCTTTTTCTCTTAGAAAGGCTTTCAGAAACCTGCTAGGCAGCAGGGCATTGTTTATTCTTGGAAATACCAGCTCCAAGAATTCATGTTGTGTGAATTCATTTTAGGCTTCTTCCAAGGCCTGGAGATGTAATCAATTCAGCTGAAAATTGAGCATGAGAAATGTTCACCAAACACAAAATCAGCCTATATCTCTGGTTTATCAGTCCTAAAACAGTCACATCTTGTGGTATTTTAGCCTTGTATATTTTTAGCAGGTGTCAGACCTTCTATTAGGATTAATAGAGGAGTAAAGCAGAAGAGAGCTTTTCAAGTGACACCTCTTTAAAATACTTTTTTTTTTTCCTTTTCATTCTTTCAGTCTCTCCTCCTACATCCTAGCAGGAGGATGGATAACCATCCACCCTTTCTGCAAATGCCGGTGCCCTATGTGTGTCTCCCTCTGGCCTCTTTAAATCCTCTCTCCTTCCTCTTTTCCTCTCCCTTCGTCTCAGCCTGGGAGGATAACCATCTAGCTTTTCAACACAGGCAGCTCTCTAACGTCTGATTGTTGAAACAAAGTGCCATTCTTACACACACGCACACACAATATGTATTTATCTTCACAAGGACTTTGCATTGACTTTCATACATTTTTATTTCATTTCTACAGCCTATCCCTGATCCAAACCGTAAACCTAAACCTAATGCCAAGGGCATAAAACTAAGATGAGAGGTGCACAAGAGAGTAAAATTAGTTTGGAAGAGCCGAGAGCTGCTGCTGTAGCTCTGTGCTTCAGAGTGCACACTTGACAAGCATTTAAGTTTTTCATTGAAGAAACTATGAAAAGCCCTCTTTCAAGCCTAGACTGATAGCAGGATTAGACAGAGTAGCACAGAGTGAAAGACAGAAACATTCCTTTACACATCTTGTGCATTTACCTGTCAGAGCTTTGCAATAAAGCTGCTCCCACCTGGGCGATATGCCAGGTTTTGAATTCTCCGGGACTGCAGAGCCGTCTATAACAAAAAGACAAAAACATTAAACACCTACGACTGCTTTGTGGTTCAATGAGAAGGAATGATTTTCCGTTTGTCTTTTCTTTTTTTTATTATAAATGACACCTCATAGGTCCACATGCCTGTAAATGTGTACTGCTCACATAATTCCAGTAGTTTAACAGTTTTCTCCAAATGATGAATTCCAGCTAAACATTTTAGCATCACAGATTCACATCAGTTCAATTCCCTCTAAGATCTGACAGAGAAAAGTATTCTGCTTTGGTTTACTACTCTGGCCAAATAGAATGCTTGATAGGTAATATGCAGAACAGCTTATTGATATTAAGGTTAAATTAATATGTACATTTAACTTTATACAATCATATTTTTAATTTCAAGCAATTTGGACATGAAAGATGGAACTTTATTATACAAATGCCAAACTAAGTCATGTTCCCACACCTATCTATGTTTTTAGCTTCTAGTATGCTTGAACTTATAGAGAATGTTGATTACATTATGTGATGGAAAGGAAATCTCAGAAAATAGTGGTTTAATCATTATCAATATCATCATAACAATTTTTATCAAGTTTGTTGCTTTTATATATATATATATATATATATATATATATATATATATATATATATATATATATATTTATTTATTTATTTTTTCTGGATTGCAAACTTATTTTGCAAGCCTGTTAATAAAACATTATATTTTTTAAATAATTCCTAACTATTGTTTTAGTTTATTTTAATTCAGGTCTTTAAAATTTGCCCTATTTGTCATGAAGGTTTACATTAAAATTAAATAAAATGACTTCGCATTGTCATGCACCGCTGCCTTCTTGGACATAACGTGGCTCAGTTTCCCATAAGTCTGCCTTGTGCTGTCCCACAACACACACAATGACCCGCTACGCCTAATTTGTATCTGGTCAAAGCGTGTGCTGTTGGGAATCATGCAGGAGATGTGTGACATCCAGGCTGGTGGCCTACATAAGAACAATCATTTGGTGGCCTGGTTTACTGAAATGAGCTTCTGTGGTGAAATGGTTCTCTGTGCAGTTTCATAGGGAGTCATTGTGGTTTGTAGATAGTGCAGGATAACATCAACCACATATTCCGATATCCCTGAACATCTTCATCTTTTTCTTGGGATGTAATGATTTGTGTGTTGGATATGAATATCCTCTGTCACATTTTTTATTTTTTTTGTTTGTTTGTTTGTTTTGCTCTATTTTCTTGGCTGCCAAACTCTTGTTACTGCCTCACACTCTGGTGTCTTGGCATCTGACATTCATGTTTCTGTTTGTTTCAGTCTCTTTGGTGTCAGTTAGCCATGCCTATCCGTCTGTTGTGAAGACATTTCAGTGTTTCACAGTGACTAAGAGTGCCTAAAGTGTTAGCCTGCCCTGACCTGACTTCAAAATAGACAGCTTGGCATGCACGCTATTCTCACGCAGCCTCGCCAAAACAGGGCTTTCCTTGTACAGTTTTAGTTCCCATGTCAAGCCTTCCTTCAGATCACACTTTCAGAATGACTCACTGGTTAACTGACATTTGAGCTATCAACTGGGAGCAATCCTTAGATCCCGTGGCCATCATCATTACATATTTGATTGTCAGTTTGCAGGAATGTGCTGCTGTGTTGGTAATTTATGCTGTGATTGAGCCTTTCATGAATGTTTATTTTATTATAATGATAACATGCTAGAGGTGTAGATAGAAACATGCAATTTACATACTTTAAATGTTAAGAAGTTCAACTCTCTTGCTGCCAACATTGCAGACATTTGACAGGTGATCACACTATTTATCTTGATCTATATTAAAGCTAGACAGATGACATGAAATTATATAATTGAGAGAAACACCCCAAGGTAATGACTGTTGACTAGTTAAAGCCATTAATAAAACAAGTGAATTTTTGAAGATCTGGGCAAGTGTGGATTTGCTGTCTGAAATCCCAGTTTCACTGGCTAGATTCCCAGCCAGAGGCAAGGGAAAGAAAGGGGGGAGATGGCGTGTGCTTGTGTGTGTGTGGGAAGTGAGTTGGGGGAGTTGGGAGGTGGGTGTATGCAGAGAGAAGAGAGAAAAAGATGACTGAACTGAGGGAGGAAGTAAGACGGCAGTCTGTCCTTTGATCTGAATGAGGCAAAGAAACTCAGTCATGTTCTCTCCAAGAAAGGATCAATAGGCAGATCATCCAGCATTTAGTGCTTATCTGAGTCATTATTGGGATTAAAGAAGACCTGATCAAACATTTGACAGCCTTTCTCTCTGGCTTTGAAAGACTTAAATCAGAATAATGGGTGTGTTTTTGTATGTCTAAAGCCGATGACTGATAGATTTTGAAGAGTGGTGGCAAAGATTCACAGATCGCTGGATTGCAGTCAAGTGTTACATTATGTGTCATTTGTGCTCCCAATTTCCTTTCATTAGTACTTTGAACTCAATACTCTTGTGGGCTCAGAGCCTTAATCTTAAGCCGTGTTTCCATTGTTTTCCTTATACCCAATTTCAAGAATCACATTAGAAAAGGTTGATGGAACTGGCAAAGTTTGAAATAACCTCCCCAGTTTAGCAAAAAAGCACACCTTCATATATAAATTGTAAGATATTTTGAAGGCAATATCTTCAAAACTATATTTAGATTATTCTCACGTCTTTAAAATTAAGCATCCCTCTGGTCAAAACATTGCACAAAATTTATCTTCTCGGTACATTTCTAATTTGGGGACACCCAAGTTATTTAAATGAGCATAAGGGTCAGTTAGTGAGTTATTTATTCATATTAGGCCGCTTTCCTGGCTATTGAAGTTTTTGGATAAATGTGACAGGAAGTAAATACTGTAGTTTTTATGAAAGCAAGCTGATTCTTTCCACTCCACTATGAGATTGCATTTTACCTCCTAGAAACTAGAAAAAGTCCTGTGAAGTGTTAATGAATCCCTTCATTAACATGAAGTAGCCTGCATCATTGCTCCATCTTTTAAACAAGGTAATAATGATGCGGTAATTATGCGTACCTTAATGCACAAACATGCACCAGTCCCTCTAGCCACACCCTTAATTATGCAAATTGTAAAATGGAAAATGACTCGCTCTGTTAAATATTGGCACTCGCACAATGTTGAATCCATTAGTTCAAATCTGTATGTACAGATACTTGGTTTGAAGAACACATTTCTCTTTTCCCAGACTTGCTTGCTCTCCATATTGTTTTTTAAATTGAATATTTTACACGGTCACTTTCCCATTCCTCATCAGTTTGCTGCTACACCAACATGCACCTCCAAGTTCCCGTCTCAGACTAAATGTGTTCTAGCCCTTGCTGCTTTGACAGGCTTTGACAACAGCAGGTCAAATTGCAGGAGAAAGTCCTGTCACAAGAAGAACATTGCTGCTGAATAAGAGTCCAGGCTTTCTCTCTCTCCCACACACACACACACACACACCACACACACACACACACACACACACACACGCAATCTCACATATCTGCACACAGTCACACAAACCTTACACTGTTCTGGCTTCTTCGTTTTTGCCTGTTAGCTAATTTTCCTCATCTTCAAATGATGCTCCTGCTTTGGGCTTTGCAAGGTTTATATAAGAATGCCATGTTGATTAATTTAATATGAAGATTGTGCTAATAGCAAAATGATATTTTCATGACATTAAAACAAAAGTATTTAATATACTTTGTTTGCTAAATAAGTGAGCTCTTTATCCACTGAAAAACATTTTGTTTGCTGATCAATGTTTTCTACTTGTTTAATGTAAAAATCTTGAGATGTTTTTAATTGCAGCACAGTCAGCATCTTCTGAGAGATTTTGCCATTAGTTCTTGCAAATCTAAATTCAAGTCATTCATCTTTGCCTGTTTCTTTTTCAGTTCTGAGCTTGCAAATGACTTTGGTTTTGTGGAAACCTACTTCAAATAGAACCGAGCATTATAAAAGATGAACTGTGGGGCTTTATTGATAAAGACAAGTTCAAAGCTACAGCTGCACAATGGTTGGCTGGTGGTTGTCACCTCAAAGCAAGAAGGTCTCTGATTCATGAGGCCTTGCCTGTGTGAAGTTTGCATAACCCTTTCTTGTGTGTTGTATTTTTATATCCCTTGAAGCTGGGAATTCTTGTGCTGTGTTCAGTTTGCAAGTAAGAAAACCAGTGGGATTTAATTGTTTTAGTCAGTGAACAAACTAACAACTATTAGCCAAACATGCTAGAGATGCACCAAGTGGAGTTTTGCGGTCTGTTCTGTTAAGTCTGCCCGCTATGAGCAGGCATTAACTATTTTTTCTTGAAACAAAGGAAATGTCAGTCATTATGTGTGAGACAGGATTCTGTGTAAAAATGGGGTTATACATTAAAACAAAGACAAATGTCAGACTGCTAATAAAATATAAAAAAGAGAAATTAAGAGCAACAGTTAAACCAGCTTGAATGAACAGCAGACAATCCTCTTTAGAAAAAAAAATATTTTTAATACCAATAGTAGCTAACTTTGCCTTCTCACCCGAGCAACAACTTCCAACCTAAAGAGCACTGTTAGGACAACTTGGATTTACAGACTCCACAAATATTTATGTAATATTTGTGTATTTCTTAGCTTCCAACTGACACCTCTCTTTTTTTTTCATTTTGCTGCCATTTTAGTTACTGAGCACTAGACAGCATTCTGGATTTGTCAAATTTGATTTTGGACTTGGAGCAATGAGATTTCAATTTCTGATTACAAATTGAATGCAGCATAAAGGGACAGTATCAGTGAGTGGGAGAGTCCATGACTCCTTGCTTGTATAGGAACTTGTGTTGGATGTAATTGGCACTAGATAAATTCTGGTATTATTGGTTAAGGCAATGCACAGGATAAGCTAAGTACAGAAAATGAACACACACATAGTTGAAATGCTCCAATTCCTGCAGAAGGATCCACTTTTAAAACAAGTTTTCTGATTTGATTACTGTTAAAACTGCATGAATGAGAAATCAGAAAATAGAGTTTTTCCATTGCTATTGCCTAGTTAGAGAAAAAAAACAACAAAACAATAAGCCAGAAACGGGAAAAACTCATTTGCATTGCCTCCTAAAGACCAAGTTACCTTTGTGATGTTCAGAGTTTTTGACAGCACGTTATAGATCCAGAGATCCTACAGGTTTAACTTTGTGAAAAGATCATCTGTCAGTTCTTTCACATCCTCCTTCCTCCCCTTGTTTTTCTCAGACTTCTAGGGTTTATAGATGTGTGTAGTTACACTGAGACGTCAGTCTATTTTCCACACTTGATGTGGCAGGATGTTTTGTCTGATGTGTGCCAAGTCTTGACATCTATTGTCAAAAGCTCTTAAGGGATCATCAGTGAAATACCCACCTACGTGCACCTGAAAACACAAAAAAACAAAACTTCTATGCCTAGAAATGAGGTCAACTCCCAGCAGCTCATTCAATTTCTTTAGAGGTTGTACGTTATAGCACGTCTACACCACATCAGGAAGTTAGGTTTCTTTAAGATAACTTTAAATGACCCCTTCTCCCACCAGTCTCTCCTATGTTTTTGCAGTTACACTCACACTGACAATCAATCTGTCAGGTAACACACTGGGGAGATCAGGTTAAGGCATGCCTGCAACTTGCAAAAAAAGGTTGGGTAAGAGTAGAGGTGTAAAAAAAAAAACTAGGACAGGATGTTGGATGTTTTTTCCTCATAGTTCTCAGCAAGTTGCAAAGATGCAAAGAAGTGCAAACCTGCATTCTAGTTCAACTTAGTGAATTCTCGCGTTCCATGCAAAGCAAAAATAGCTGTAGATTTATTAAAATATGTGGGAATTAATGATGGAGATGTCACCGAAGACAGCAAAACTTTGGTGGATAAGTTAATATTCTGGTCAGTGAACTACAACCCCAGATTGGCCCTCTTTGATGGCACTTTGTACCTGCTAAGTGCATGAGACAGGCTGCTGCTTTCAGTTAATGTAGCTGGCATTCACACACTTTAGTTATTCATCAACCACAGTGTGTGCGTGTGTGTATTTGTGTTTGGGTTAGGTTTGTTTTTGAATGAGAGAGAAAATCAGAATGAGCCTCAGAAATAGGGGACAGAACAAAAGCCAAAGGGTTTGTGCAAAATTGTGTTTCTATGTCACTCCGTGCACGTCCTATCAGAGTGGAAAGTCAAACATGCATCTCAGGACTATACCGACTTAATTACAAAACCGGTTGTAATTCATCATGTTCCCTATATTTTACAACTCCCGTTAGAGGGAGTTCAAAACTGTTGCTTTCTTTGCACATACCCTGTGACTCATTGGAAAGGCTGCAGGAATGGACTTAACATTTATATATAATGCATTTTCATGCACTTGACAGTGCAGTAGAAAGTTTCGGTTTCGATTGAAGCTATTTCTCGCCCACTCACATTCTTCCTCTCACAACATTAGAAATTGCCAGCTTCAATTCATTTTGTTCAGTAAACAATGACATTGTATCGCTAACTCTCAGGGGTGATGCTCTAGCATCTGGCTCACATCTGCTGTGACTGAAGATTATGTAACAGGTTCAGAGATGCATGATTCATAAAGTTTGAATGTTATGCTTCCTCTTGGTAAATGTGTTATTTATTTATCTAAATATGCACAAGAAATGTATCAGTTTGGGTCTCGTTTTACCTCTAGAACTGCCTTAATTCTTTGTGGGATAAATTCTGTAAAGTGTCAGAAATGTGGGTCACTGTTAGAATGATAGCATCACGTCAGCAGATTTGTCAGCTACATGTCCATAATGTGAATCATGGATCTATTCTACCACAGATCTTGTGTTCCCATAAGACCCGACCGGAAGTAAGGCAGCCCAGAAATGTGCCATCGTGGTAGACAAATGGTAAACAGCGCTACATAGGAGTAGCATTACAGAGATTTCAATTTGTTTTTCTGCTCTTCGAGAGAACAACTTCAGTATCCAGCAAAAGCACATCTTATGAAAATAGGCAACAAGTCATGTGTGCTTCCTGAGAGTCATGGAGTAAGGAGGATCATGATGTAATTGGCTGTGACGATGAGAATTATCTGCATGTGTGTTTGTATTTTAAATGCATAAAGTTGATCCGTTCCCCAAAAAAGGTTCTTTCTACTGTACACATTCTAAATGCAAGCACTCAAAGGATTAATAATAAGATATCTTATTATTCACCAGAACGTGTTTGCTTCTCTACTACCTGCTATTTCTGATGCAAAATAAACAAACATAATGTAAATCTGAGTGCTGCTTATTAACATTATGCAGTTATAAATATCACATAAGCAGTGACCGCGTGTATAGGAATGCAGCAGCAACTGAGTGTCATTTAGACTTTTTTTAATCAAACACATGCTTTGCAACAAGAAGAAAATATGTGTTTGCACATCTACATTTTATAATTATTTTTCATACTTTATGCTGCTGGATCTGCCATAACTTTACTTCTTTGTCTACAAAGTACTTTCTTAAAGCCATCAGTTCAAAACAAGATTGACTGACTGAAAGCATCACAGTTTTAATTCCGGTGAGCCGGTGCAAATGGCAGCCTCACTTTTCTATTCTAGCTAACAGGAGCAGAACTGAGTGACAACTTCTGCTGCTGCTGCTGTAGATCAGGGAGTGTCCAGCTGCTGCTCCAACATACATGAATGTGTTGTCAGTGTTACAAGCGGTATCCCTAATAAAATGACTGGTGAGTATAGAATAATCGGTAAGCGTAATATATCTAGTACCTTTCACATGTTGCTTACTAAATAACCAAACAGTTTAATCCTTTAAAGTTTGAGAAGTCAGACTTTCTCTGTGGGATGTGCTAAAGTGTTGCGCAGCAGAAATCTGTTTCAGATGAGACTGATGAGATTTCTGTGGGTGGATTTGGTCTGGTACATTGTATGTTCACAACAGCTTGTAATTTACAGTCATTACACATTTATAGTTTTCTTTTGCACCTTCAGAGGATGCCTTAATAGCCTTTTTCAAGAATTGCTCTATCCTCCTGTTACGCTTCAACAGCACTACTTATTTTCATACAGTTTAAATTAATGCAGTGCCATTTAACACAGTTAGTCTTTTCGAGTTTAAATAATTACTTACACAAACGTTTCCTTAATTGATTATTCAAGTGAAGGAAATCCCCCCCTTTTTCTATGTAAATGTACAGAGCAAGAGTATTTCCTCTGCTACTGTATTGTAGTAAACATAGAAGCAGAAACATGTCTGGTCATTCAGCAGAGTAGAAACACAGTGAACTTGAAGATCGTAGTGCGTTAAAGCAGCTGACCGTAGTGGTAATGTGTTATAAATGTTGTATAGCTGCCATCTAGTCTGGTTGGAGAAAGCTATTTATGTGACTCTGTGTGTCTCACATTACCAGGCTGAGTATCCAGAGTCTGTAGGTGACAGACGGGGGTAACCTGTGGGTCATCCTCTGTGTTTGAACATTTGAGGCTCAAAGAAAGCCCTGCTGAGCTTTTAGACTGTTTTCTAGTTAGAAAGTGTCGTCTATTACGAGCTTTTTGTTAGAATGGTGTGTTAAACATCAGTGCGTGCTGTTTGCGGATGAACTATGTCAACTTTTGCTGCCAAGCAGTCTTGTTGTTCTTCATGTGTTTAACCCTAATCCACTGTTCAAGAGTATGTGGGTGTGTGCATGTGTGCAATTCCTGGTTTTGCATGAATGCTATGTATGGCACAGGCAATAATCCACCAAGCTGTGGACGCACTCTGACCACTGGCTGGATTAGGCTGTTAATCCCTTTGGTCCCACAGCTCAACTCTGCATGCAAACACACGCACACACACCCACACACACACTCGCTCACATATATTGCACATTGTGATTTGAATCTCATCAGTTATATGCTGTCAGTCAACACCAAAAGTCATTAGTGGTGTCCTTGTGATTCTTTTCTTGCTATTTTGTGAAATGTTTTTGAGGAAAAAAGTATTCATAAAATGTTTGAATGTAAAATTGGACTTTTTTTTTGATACAATAGCAGACTTTACTACTTGTATATCTAGAATCGAGTTTGTCTTAATTTTAGCTCAATATATAGGCAATAATTTTTCTTTTTTTGAGACTGTTAAACATCCTGATTAATAGAAAATGATGTATCCTAACAAAAATTATTACTAAAATGCTGAACTGGGATCTGGTTGGAGTCTCTGGAGATCACATGGAGGCTTTCTTTTTTCTTACTGGGTAGGATCTTCATTGGATCATGTCAGAATCTACTGAGCTGTCATGGCGAGTTCCTCTGGGTTCCATTCTTGAAACTATAGTTTTTGTTATATAATCTTTTTTTAAGTCTGTTAAATCATTTTGGTGAGTTTTCCACTCTTTAGCAAGTGTTTTTCACTAGGGGTGTCTCAATGCCAGTTTTTTTCCACACAAAATACAAGTACTTCAGTTTAGGTACTTGCAGTTAACAAGTTGGTACTTATGCTTCCCAAAATAACTTTATGTTATTTGTTTTACCAGATCATAAATGGAGCATGATGCACAGATTGTTTAGTCTTCAACTTCTTTATCAAATTACTCATCAAAACATGTGTTTTTTGCTAGAGTTTATATCTATGGCAGGACCCTGACCCAAAATTTGGGCCTGGTCAGGACAGAATAATTTGCTTAGTGGTCTGGTTGGGTTTAGACTTCTGTGGCACATTTAGTAATACATAATATGAGAAAGCTAAAACAGAATGCACAAAAACATAGTTTTAATAGGTTTAAACTTTTGCTGTGATCCATACGCTTGTTTACGTGACACCAGTGACTAGAATCTCTCACACCGATACTTTTTGAATCCATGCGCATGTGCATTCGATGACATGCTGAAATCAGATCCCCATCTAGTGGCTTGGAAGCAGAAATACAGCTCAAGATGTCTTGGCGGTGCCGTCTAAACGTCAAACGTTTCTCCAGTCGACATTTAGAAATATGGCAGTTTTCAGTCATTGGTCTAGTGTAAATGCAGACTACATAGAGGAGTAGGTAGCTTACCCTGTTGAGGAAGGAAAGAAATTAAGGTCCAGATGTTCATCAGAGTGTAACCCCTAATTTACACTGCATCTGGCTTCGCTCTGCTGTGCATTTCACAGGCGTTCCAGAGTACCTCAATTTCCACTGGTGGCGTTCCTTCTCCTCTCCAATTTGCTGCTAACAGCAGAGGTGCAACAAGAAGCATGTGCGGGAAATGAGGGATTGTACATTAAAGCCGGTGATAAAAAGGATGAGTGGTGTCATGTAAAATACTGTCGTTCTCAACTTCCAAAATTAATATTTTCCCTCCACTGGTCTCCCACTTTGTTTGCCTTGACTGGCGGACCTGCTGTGACTTGATAGGTTTCTGAATTAAAGCCACATGCTTTGTGTGTACGCATAGTAATAACTGATACATTCGGATATATGTATAAATATACCCTTATTTTCATTAATATATCTAGTTTGTGGGCAAATATAGTCTGTCATGGTGAATTATTTTGAAAATATGGATTTTGGAGTTTGTGCTCGTGCAGGTTCAACTGAAGACAATGACGGGTGCATATGTATTGCGGAGGCTGCGCCAGGATGGCACAGAACAGACCCGGAGTAAACCAGAGTAAACCAGGAGCAACAAGCAACAATAAATGCCCACGCAGCTCCACCCTGTTCTGCTTCTATCAATCATGTATCCCAGATGATAAAAGCTAATCTACTGGTGGTCCAAAAACATAGTAATTAAGCTTAATTAATTAAATATAATATGTTGCCCCCCTTGTTGGTAGCTTACCTAAGCACAGAGGGCAGTCTGCTTGTTAAGTGTCCTCTGTGCTTACCTTGAAATATCTCCAGACCAGAGGGTCGCATTAGTCATATTTCTGTCTTTGACAGTTTTTTAAAACAGTGGTGTGATTACAGGCAAGTGGCTAATTTCTACCTCTAGTCCTACTTGTTGGACAATCTTACATAATAATAAAAATAAATATTGCAAATAATACTGTACATTGCAGTGACAAAAAGAGCAGTCCTAAGATGGATCTCACTTTAACAGTGACCTAGCTACATGGCAACACTATTTTGTTTCACAGACTCCCAGAGCAGTGATGCTTTCTTAATTTCCTGTCTTCTTCTCTCCTTCCCCCTTTTCCCACCATCTCTAAAAGCCTGTGACTGCTGGTCTCTCCCATGCTTTATCACAGTATGTGTGTGTGTGCGTGTGTGTGCGTGTGCGTGTGTGTGTGTGTGTGCATGTGTGCGCGTGCGTGTGTGTGTGTGACCTTATTCTGCCTTTTGAGATTGCAGTTTAATAGAACCCTTCCTCCCTGATGAACAATGATAAGCTAATGACTCGGGAATTTAGTAGCCATATCTGCCTAAAGAAAAACAAAAAGAGGAAGTGGTGACAAAAGAACCAAAAAGACCTTAAAATGTACAATTAATTACTCTGAAATTTCCCTAACAAAACTTTTTGAGGGAAGTGCATTTATGGAACTAGTTTCCTCCTTTCTTGTTCAGATTTGTGGTATGAGAAGAACTGTAGGTCTGATATTTTTGGTTGCTGTTTACATGCTCTTATGATTTGAATGTTAAAGCCTGTAACTTCATTTTGGTTTAATTTCAAAATTCGGCTGAGGAGGTGGACAGAAAAGCACTGCCGGATTGATGTTTTAGGTAGATTCATGGGTGTGGCCACATGCGCATTAGTTGTGCAGTGTGCTGCTATGCTCTGTTGCATTAACTTGAATACCTTTCTTTTCCTCAGTGGGTTAAATGATCTCCTCCTCTGTTAATGTCAATGCGGGGCTCGTTTTTGTTACAACTTTTATGACTCCCATAAAATATGTAATTTTTACACAGGACTGATTCGTCCATCACATTTGGTGAGTTTCCATATAGGTTTAGGCCTCCACAAAGCTAGTTCATTTGACAGAAGCATAATAAGAAGAAATAGTGTGATTATAATATGCTTTCGCAGCGCTTTCACTGCTTTGCCCTAATACAACTTCATATACACAAAGCTAGAACTGCCACAAGGGTGACTTTAAATGCCCCATTTAAACCTCGTTCAATTCACCTTGCAATTTTACAATTAATGTAATTCTTAATCAGTTAAACAATGATTTAAAACCAAAAAATGCTATTTTTATTTCATAGACAAAGTTTAAGTATGCATCAAGTGTTTATGTGTTAATCATTATCGTCAAAGTAAATGTCATGCAAAAGCTTATTTGTCAATCAATTCGCCTGAGAACTCTCAAAATATATAGGGACAAATCAACCACAGTTTTAACTTACTTTGTCACAAAATCAAAATTATGAACACCAGTTTTCGTGTCACTAATCTATATGTGATAAAACAATAAACAAATATTAAATGAACAGAACACAAACTGGAAGTCAAAAGTCAATAAAAAGAGTCATATAAGTAAGAATATATTATTCTAACTATTTACACTTGGCTATTTACAATGAAGCTAATAAAATTATGTACAATTTGCAGCCAGTGTAGATTCCCTCTCTTCACCTGGCACAACTCCTGCTGCAGATGTCAGAGGTTTTATTTTTAGAGCACCATCTCTGCACTTGGCACTCCCCCTCTTTTTTGAGCTTGCTGAACTTTTGAGTCCTGATGGGTTAGACTTCCACCTTATTTTATCTGCCTTGATTGCTGTCTCCTCACCCATAAAATCTGCACAAAACTCCTCTGCCAGCTTCTGCAGAAATGTGTGTGCAACAGGACATGAGTATTTAGCTATTTCTGTAAGGTATGTCATATAACACATCAATTGACCATCTCCACATATCACCCTTTACTAAATATCTACTATCCAAATATTCCACCTGTGTTTTGTCTCGGTGCTCCACAGACTCTGGCTTTGGATTCATCCAATGAGTGATGCACAGTGCTAAGGATACAAACATTTTTGTGAAACATTCCCTGAAAAATGGACAAAAAAGCAGAAATCTTTCATTAATTAGAAAAATCCTTACTGTCCAGAGAGATTACGTGACAGCTTTTTCTGAGTGACATTACATTTTTTTTTTTACATTCAGAAAGTAAATCAATTACCTTGAGAAGCTGTCATAGGACTTTATTATTTTTTACTTGTTACTTCAAAGATGTTCACACAAACGGATACAAATAATTTCTCTTTTCCTCTGCCTGCATTTTCTCCACATAGTGACCTGCCATCTGTGTGCCTGGTGTTTCCAACTCCAGCTGCCTTTGGGATGTGCAGAATTATAACAGTGCGCAATTACTTGTCTGCATGTCAAGAGCTTTGATTATGCCTTGCCTGTCACTAGACAGCAAACGTGCAAGATAAAGAAAAAGGAGGGAGAGACACATCAGTCACAGTTGGATACGTGTGTCTGAGGAAACAAGATCGTTTTTTGGACAGGGCCATCAAGTGGAGGGGTCAAAATGCCCCCCCCCCCCTATTCTGGTGCCCATGTGAAATGGTGAAGTCGCACTCTGATTAATTTATAGAACAATGAGACAGAAATACCCTTATTATTCTATGAGCAAGAGCAAGTTTCAGACATACAAAGGGAAGGCAAAAGAATCTGTAACACTGATGTCTCATCAAATCGTGCCTAGAGTCTTACCCAATGTTCAGCCAGGTGGATAATAATTACAGCTTTGACAAGTTAAACCATTAATCAACCACTTATGTGTGTTTACCAAATGTACGTGCAAACAAAGTAATGCTGATGTGAGCTGACACATTAATTAAATGCTTCAAGTTTTGGAACGGTGTTAGATGAGTACAGTCAGTGGAAAAGCTCTGATTACACAGAGACTTGAACTTGCTCCTGAACTTGTCACACTTAGCTTTTTCTTAGACCTGTTATTAAACCTCATCCTTCTTCCAATGAGGAAAATGTCCTGTTTTGACCACAATTGATCTCCCTTGTGTAGAATGGTTTTGCATAGTAACAACCACACGAGAGACATGTACATGGGGAAATCTTAGTCTGTATATGTAAGTGGGAAAATATACATTTGTGTCAACTAATAGGACTTCCAATTTAGGCAAAGCAGTGAACTTCAAGACTGCCCAATGGGATTTCAGAGGAATATAAGCTGGACTTGATACAAAAGGGCAGGCAATTGTCTTAGTCTTAACAAAGCATTTGTGCATGTTTTTGGAAGGTCTTTACACAATACACTTAAATGGCATTCACTGTTAATGGATGAATAATGTAATCAGAATAGCAGTAAGGTAACCTGCATTACAAGCAGTACTTTGTATAATATGCAACCTATTGTTAAACAAGAAAGCACTTTGTACTTCAAATTTGATGCTGGTTGTAAATGATCACAAAAAGACAATGCAAAGAGGATTTGTTTTTCAAAATAATTTTATAATATGGTTTTAAGGTTCGAGGATTTTAGTAAGACAGACATCATATTTGTCATGATTCTGTGTGGTTTATAGGGGACCCCAGAGAGACAGGGGCAGCAAGTGGTGTTGAAAGCTTAACAAAAATGATGAACAAAAACATATTTAAATTGTAAGGAATGCAGAGAGCCATTGTAGAACAAAAAAAAAAAAAAAAACAGGAACCAGGAACAAAATCCAGCAGAGTAAATGGGGACGCAACAAGATATAATTGGAGAATAACTGGAGGATTCAGCAAGCAGTGACTGAGAATGAGTAGTATGTTTACTAGGGAGTTTGATTATAGAACAAGGAACAGATGGCTGATTAGAAACAGGGTGCAGGTGTGTGGCTAGAGAGCCGAAGGCAGGCTGAGGAGACAGAAAGAGAGAGTTAAAATAGCACAGGAGGCAACGGAAAGTATACAAACTGGGTAACTAGGTAAATAAATCCAACACCAAAGAATGAGTAGACATAAGGAACATAACAAAACTAGAGCAAGGTGGAATAATTAGACTCAAGAAATACACATAAACTAGAATCACTAAGAAAGAACTGAACTAAAATAAAACAGAAACAAGGCTGATTTAATCAAAGAAAGACACTAGGACCACAGAATAATAATGAAGCTAAAAGAAATGAATCAAAACCTAAAAACAACTCAAAACAAATCAAGGTCTTGGCAATATTATTCATTGTTTCTCTTCAGAGCATTAATATTGTTTATTCCATACAAATATTGTATATATATTTTTAACAGTTTTCTATGTTTGTTTTTTGTGGAAAGTCATAATTTCTTCATTTTTTCCCCTCAAAGAAGCCCCTTTTCTAATGTGATCATACATAAAACTTTCAAATATCTTCTTGGACAAAAAAAATGTTTTGTGTTTAATTTCCAGTATGATGTTACTTACAATGTTCAGAGGCAAGTGTACTTTAAGTAGTGTGTGATAGGAATCCATAATAAAACTTTAAACTGACTAATTACCAATATGTAGATGTGACTATTTCATCCATCTCACACCTCATGTTTCCATATTAAATTATACATTTCATACCTGCATGCAGCAATACCATAGACAAGTCAGGTGCAGTCAATTTGAGTAGATTTTTTTTTTTTTTTTTTACATGACAGCAGTAAAATTTTTCATTTTAATGCTAATTTTTGGATTTTATCTTCAGTCTTTTCCTTACCTCTCTAACTCTTGCATTGTCCCTCTGCCAGGGGAGCACCTGCGCATTTGTCCCCAGGGTTACACCTGCTGCACCATCGAGATGGAGGACAATCTGGCTACGCTCAGCCGCAGGGAGATGGAAGGACTTCTCAGAGAAGCTAAGCGACCCTTACAGAGCTCACTTTCATACAGTTACAACACCTTCAATGGTGAGTAACAGCATTCTCAATAACTGCAAGCAGCTGCAAAGCGTTCCATGTGATGCATCTCTTTATATATTCAGTAAAAGGGCATGACCAGATAAAATGTTTTTCACTCCCTGGAGAGAGATAATATTGTCTACAAAAGAAAATAATCTAGAGCAAAAGGGGAAATTATTTTAGTGAATTGTTAAAGTGGAAGGTTCCTCCTGGAGTTCACTTATCATGCAGCAAGGCTCAAAATACACCTCACAGTGTTCCCACTATTGGGTTGTCAAGGTTCTTGTGTCAATCATAGCATAAACTAACAGGCCGGATGTTTTTCAAGCGATTTTCATCTTCAACAAATCACTGTTTTACTGCCTTCTTAATGCGTTGTCAGCAGTAAAACGTTAGAATACAAATGTATGCAGCTTTTGTTACCAAATCTAGGAATTTATTGTGGCGTACGAAATGACTTGGTAGTAGAGTGACTTGGCAAGCTTTCTGCCACCATTGGTAGTACTTTATATATAAGCAGTGGTGATGGTGTGTGATGTTTCGACTCGTACGTAAGAGACTTTGAGAGTCAACATCATACAGCACAATGAAATAGGACATTACTGTCTTAGTAAGACTTGAATAAAAATTTAACCTATAACAACACAGAGACAACTCATTGATGAATGGGTCAGTGTCCTGTATAGTGACATGCATACCCGGTCCAAAAGGGATACTGATGGTTGTTCTCCAAACATATGAAAAAGTAATTTCCATTGTTGAAGATTGATGCAACAAGGTAATTATATGTCTCCAAAGACTTACTCCAGTTAATGGAAGGGTGCTTTTTCTGCTCCACTTCTTAATCTTAGACAGTTTGTGACAATAGCTCTGTTGGCCAGAGCCGAGCTTGACTAGTTTGTCTGACCTTTTCAGAGCACAGTGATTAGTGGCTGAGTGAGACTTGTTTGCTTTTCTTCCATGACTTTGTGCCCTTCTTTCTCCTGACCCTTTCTTTTTACTCTCAGCACTGAGTTGCAGTGCCAAAGGGATACCGTCACTGCACCAAAACAGAAATACGCAATAATATGTGCAGGCCAAGAACCTGTCAGAGATTTGAAGTTTTATTCAAAGTTTGTTTGTGTTTTCCAGCAGTTTTCAAAATGTCCCATTCTTTGGTTAAACATGTAATTTAGCACAACAGGAACCTGCAAACAAACAAAAAAATTCTAACAAAACTCACATTCAAGCAGCACTCATTGCTACATGTTTTATATTATTTTTTAAGTTAAAAAAATAAAAGAAAAAAATAAAGGTTGACATATCAGAAACACTTTTGCATGCTTTGCCTCAACGGTCATTTGGAGATCATTTTGTTCAGAGGCTTGACAAACAAGTAGGTGCAAGTTTATGATAATTGCTTGTGATTTGAAACAGAAAGATAATAAAATTGTTCTTTCTTGTTCATCACAAATGCCGCTACAAGCTTTAATCTCCTATTCTCTGCCTTAGACCTTGGGAGTTTGCAGGGAGGCTTAAAGTGTGTTAAGTTGTTGTTTATCTGGGTTTTGTGGTGTATTATCTCACAAGAGCACAAATAATTTAGTTGTAAATGAAGTTGCCAACCCTACAGACTGGGAAGCTTCCTATCTATTAGACATGAGGTTGGAGATGTCTCTTGAGCATGCTTTTCTAGCTAATGGGAAGCAGACTGATTATGATACGTTAGTATTGGGAGCTGGTATAAATTAGATGCCGTTTGTCAAATCAGTAAATTTACTTCACTAATTTATTGAAAAGAGGCTGCCATTACATTGCCTGTTAGTAACTCCTCACTGTAGGTGGTATTTTTTTGAGTTTGCCATAGCCCATAGTCAATTCCTTTGCCAGCTTGCATCTTTATTTTGTATTTATGCATGTCTATTTCATCCTTTATTTGTAACTATAAAGGTATGGTTTCATACCTATAAACCATGATGTTCCAGTTAATATTTTGCTGTAGTTAGCATAAACTTGTTCATATCATAGAAATGGTCATAAGAAATGTTCTGATCTCATGTGTATTATATATCTTATTGAAAATTTGATATTATGATCTTTTGTCATTTATTTTGTTTCTGATCCTAATTTAAGTAGGTTGACTCTTATACAATATGACCACGTCATGTAAACTGTCATCATCCATACCCTATTATGATACACACTTCCTGTTTTTAAGAGAGAAAAACTGGACCTTATTAATGTTAATATATTGAGTGACCCTTTGTGGAATTATGAGTTTGAGGAGTTTCCGTCAAGAGTTACAGCACAATAAGGCGCTTTGGCTGAAAACAGACATGTGGCACACATAAGACCCAAGATCAAGAAAAGGGAGTTGCTGTGTTCTCTCTGAATATGTGGAGACCTTAGAGCTCCTGTGGCTTGGCTGTTCTACACTGGCTTTACTTTTTTCTTAGACAGTGGTTAACAGGGTATTTTCAATGTTGTTCTCAGCGGAAGCCTGTCAGTTTGACTAACGTCTTTATTGTTCAGGCGAATATCTGAACATTGTCTACTGTAGGCAGTGTTTCTAGAAAGAGCTGAGCCATAGACAGGGGTTAAATAGACTGTGATAGCTTATATTTTTGTCATTTAAATGACAGTTTGGCAGTCACAGTGCTTCTTGTTAAGGACATTGTTTTTTGATAGCTTAAGGTTGTACAGGAAACCAGTTGCAACGGTTTCAGCCAACAGTTAGACATATGTTGCTGTTGACTAATGGCTGTTCCTTTTATAGGTGTCATGTTCATTTGAAGCCAGAAAAAAAAAAAGATGTTGCGGAAGAATAAAGTTTTAAACAGACAACTTTTTTCCTTTCATACGACCAGAAAAACATGCAGTGACATTGTACCATACTTTTATTCCTGCACATCTGGCTGTATTTAGCAGGGTGTGGGCTAACTAGCGCCATGTGGCTAAGTGCAGGGTGTTACTGTTCCAACCCAGTATGGCTAGGGCTTTTGAGCCCAGGAACTTTGGAAGAAGCACCAGCAAAACCACAGATTAAAGGACCAGTATGTTCACATGCAGATGTCTCTGGGCATTAAGTTTGTACAATCTGTAAACGTCCATCCGTCTGTCCGTCTGTCCGTCCATCCGTCCGTCCGTCCATCCATCCAACCATTTTCTGAACACCCTCGTCCCTTAGTGGGGTCGGGACTCTGTAAATGTGAACATACAAATATGTTTTATATGCATTTTTTTTTCAGTTTCTAATGTCTGGCCTTCTATATTAGCAGCCAGGTATGTCAGACAAAAGCCCAAAACTTGATATTTGCCATTTGGCCAAATACTACCGTGAGTGATTTTTGGATTTGTGAAGAGACGCTGTGTTTGTGTGTGTGCGCGTGTGCATACTTGTGAATGCATGCATGCGTCTGTGTTCCTATTGGATTCCTCCTTCACTGCTCAAATGCATTTGAAATTAAAATAATATTGTTTGCTTGTGTCAGTGCTAGATTCAAGTGAGAGTGAGAGAGCCATGTTAACAAAGCAGGTATCTGACGTCCTTTAAGCAGTCACAGTTACAACAAAGTTCTGCAAACAACGCCGCACTCCTCTGCTAGCCCTGTTGTTTTTAATGTGCTCATTTGACTTGGTTTGGGTTAAAGAGCAATAAACTCTGGAAACATGTGAAAATTGCCAATCAAGTTCAGCCTTATGTAGATTTTAAGGTGTAAATAATTTTTATTTAGGCAAAATGTTTATCTTCAACAGAAAATGAGAGAAGCATCTCTCAAAATAAAACAAAACAATAGATTTTTTTTGGGTGGAAACAAATCGGTTTTATTACCAATGGCACATTAAAATTACTTCTAGACTTCTCAATAATCTGTTGAAAGAACACTGCATGCTATTACAGTAATCTATATCTTGTTTTAATTCATTTTAAAGCTTTTTTAGTATTTGTGGATGTATTTTCTACAACATGTTTTTCGGCCACGGCATCAACAGGCTAGGGCCGTCCCTGCATATGCATGGCCCATCATGCGGTTTTTCAAGCCAGGCTCCTGATTTCTAAAACTGGCCCGTGAATTGGAGCCCAAAGCTTAATGAGATTATAAAATCAAAAAGTACACCATTCACAGATACCAGAAGTTAAGATTAGTCGGGAAGCCAAAACCAGTCAATACTTCAGATTGTATCAAGACCTCCCTTCTGTTACGCTCCAAATGAATGAATGCAGGCATACCGATAGGACACTATTGTCATTAATCTCTATGTAATATAAGGAAAGTCTAATCCACTCCTGTAGTCTACCTACCAAATTATAATTTTCTACTATTGGGGTCACCTTTGATAATGTCAGAAAAAGACAAGGTCATCTACTACTGTCATAGGGCTTGATTGACTCAATTTATCCGCATGCAAATCACGTCCATGGGGACACAGCATACACTGACCCAATTATGCCAAATACACTTTTGCTCTTTAGTAGTGATGGCACCTTGGGAGAACAAAATGATGAAATGAACAACTGAAACATGGAAAGAGAAGTACCTATGTAAGGAAGAAGGAAACTGGGGCAAGACTTGGAAAGCAAATTAAGATAGAAAGAAAGAGAACAAAAGAACAGAAATGATAAGAATAAATAATTGTGTGAATGTTGTAGAAAACGGATAACAACAACAGAAAAAAGAAAGATGTTGCAAAAGGGAACCAGATGGGTAGTTGAAGAAAAAGGTCTTAGCAAACGGTGCGTTATGCCAGCCAGAGAATGTTTTGAGAGGGACAAGAGAAAGGAATAAAGGCTTCCATTGAGAGCTTTTGATAAATGGCGTGCATTATGTGATGTGTTGGCTTGTTTAATGTAGGGCACCTTTTAATAGTATCTAAATTCTCTCTGAGGTTTTAGCAGTGTTCCTGGAGCATAGTGTGTTTGTGATAAGTGTTATCATTGGTGGAGAGTTAGTCTGACTCAGAAGCAATCTAATGGCTCCCAGAAAGCCATTTGTCCATAGACAGTACTCAGGACAGAAACAACATTTGGTTTGGCCTGTTATGTTTATTCTGTTGTTGTCCTTGCAAAAGTAGGACAATAACAAAGGCCCAAACTTTAACAATCTTTTGTATGTTTAGATTGAGGGGTATATTTTTGCTTTAAGTGAACTACTATGCAGTAGTAACAATTACTGCAGTTCTTATTTTCATACAACCACTCTCCATAAATCTCCATCCAGGTGAGTATAGAGAAAAAGCTGAAATAGTGGCCGAGTTTATGGTAATAATTTTGTCAAAATGCAGGTTGAAATA
Organism: Poecilia reticulata; assembly: GCF_904066995.2. Lineage (NCBI taxonomy): Eukaryota > Metazoa > Chordata > Actinopteri > Cyprinodontiformes > Poeciliidae > Poecilia > Poecilia reticulata. The sequence goes on along the minus strand of NC_088846.1, from coordinate 14,416,414 downwards.
CAAGGAAAGAACATTCTTGCTGTTACAGTAGCTTGCTAAATGTGTTTGTTGACTAAGTAGTTAAGATTGACTTAGTAAGGTGTAGAATGTGGATAAGAGGATATGGATAGTGTAATTTTAAATGTCTAAAATATGTTTGCATATTGAAAAATGTGGTTTTCTCAAATGAGAAATCTATACTGTAATCTATACTGAAAGTACTGTACTTTCTCAGTACTTAACCAACATCTCTTCAGAAATAGCCACATACACTATTACTTTAATATTAAAATAAATGTACAAGTTTTTTTAAACTTTGTTGTCATTTTGTATTTTTATCCTATTTTCATTTCGGTTGTTGTCTTAGTGACCATATTAAGACATGAACCATTTACACATAAAATGTGCTCTCATTAGATTTTGACTATCCAGAGGAATTTTGACCAAGTAAAATATTTCCAGTACACAGGCCCATCGCATTAATCTTTCTTTGAGTCATGCATGCAGTTCACATGCACAAGTGAGAAAAATCTTGGGGTTAAGTAGAGTGCTTGGCAGCTTGAAGGGCCTCTCCCCAACCTCCATTTTGTCCCCCCAAATGTCTTCCCTAGTATTATTCAAACTCAAAGTATGGGAAATACTGAAGACAGATATACTGCAGCAGAGACAACCATGCGCAAGAGTTCATGTGGAGTTGACTATAATTGAAAGCTCAGTATTGATTTGTACAAAGACAGTTGCGGTTTATAGAACGGAGCATTTTCACACATAAAACCAGTCATTTTGTGGTAAGTAAAGATGTGTCTTTTAAATGATGATGTATGTATATTTGGTAAAGTTTAGACGCAGTGGGAGGCAAAAAGCAAGAAAGTTAAAATGAGTATTTTATATGTCAAAGAGCCTAGGTAAGAAAGTGTGGGGTGATTACAGATGTAAGCATTAACTCCACTCTCATCTCAGGAAGACATTCATTAGGGGATGCATGCCTCATTTACCATTTTGTAGGTGTGTGTGTGCATGCTCAGACAACAATGTGGTTGTTGCTTTGTGCATTTCCCTTATCCAGTGCTACATTCATTAAATACGGTTTGTACCGATTTTTAAAATATGTTACTCAAGTGATTGGTCTCTGATGCAATGCAGAATTTTACAGAATTAAATATTTTTGAGAGAAATTGTGATGTCAAAGCCAAATAAAATACACACTTACAAATAAAAAAATGCACTATGTTTATGTATACTTACCTATAATTTATCCATAGCTGCAATTGCTGCTTGTTTTAGCTCTATAACCTCTGGGAAATTCACATTTGTCTTTCTTCCATAAATGTAAAATCTCGTGTCTCAGTTTGTGTTTGCATGCACAGCATAAATGCAGTCAAACATTTTCCAAATTCTCTTTGACCACAGAGATCATATGGAGATGTTGGCAATTCAAATAGCCTTTGGATATCTTCTGCCCCAAAATATCTATATATATATATATAGTATTTGCTTGCAATTTCCTAACAGTCTTTTTTTTTTTAGTTTATTTTTTTTTCCAAAGTCTTAGAAGAGAAAATTCTTAATTTGGTTGTATCATCTTACTGTGGCCTAATTGTCAGCACTCTTTATCTAAAGTGTTTTAATCTCTATTTCCTATGTGACCTAAAAGTAACTATACGACATCTATATGCAATACACAGTGGTAAACAATAAAACGTTTTTTTGTTTTTTTTTCCCCTCCGGTCTGGGTGGGAGTTAATTGCTCCATTTCTGTCAATAAGTGGTCTACTGTGGGTAAAGTTTTTACACTAGCCTGCTAAATGTGTTTGTCGACTAAGTAGTTAAGAAGGACTTAATGAGGTGTAGATCCTTGACAAAAGGATATGGATCATTTTAAACGTCTAAAATGTGTTGCAAACAAATATAGTCATGAGCATTCTTTCTAGAACATAGGTAAAATTGGTCCTACATGCTGGCATTTCTTTGCCTGTTTATTGAGTTCAGAAAACATTAGATAAATCCTGAATAGCAATCAATCAATCAATCAATCAATCAATCAATCAATCAATCAATCAATCAATCAATCAATCAATCAATCAATCAATCAATCAATCAATCAATCAAGTTCATTTGCATAGTACGTTTTAGCAACCAGGAAGTTCAGAGTGCTTTACTTCATAAAAACACAGAAATACAAAGTCATAAATGGCACCATGTAGTTAACAATTGAGAAAACCAGAAACAAACATTGTACTTTGATGAGTGCTATCATCAAAATCATCAGTACACATCAAATAGTTTGGTCAACATTTCATTTATAATGGTTCAAAAGCAAACGGTTGGTTTTTAGTCTAAACTTAAACTCAATGTTTCAACTGTTATGCAGTAGTTTGTTCCAGATTTGTGGTGCATAGAAGCTGACTGCTGCCTCTCTACATTTGGTTCTGGTTCTGGGGATGCAGAGCCAGAACCAAACTTAAAGACTTTTTATATTTTAAAGCCTTGTGATACTCCAGTCACTGCTGTTGTGTAAATGAGCAGCTGGATTGCAACAAAAATGTTACGGTTTAACCAGAGAGCAGCTCTGTGTAAATGGGGCATAATTAGGCCAAAAATCTTCCACAGTGATGTGAAAAACTTATTAATTACTCATTAATTATTGCAAATGCCTGTGACAGCTGTTTCTCCCAAGGGTGGAACAGTTTATTCAGTTTAGTGGACAGTTACATATAGAGCCAGGCTGGCATTCCTTATTATTAATGAATAAATGCTCATTTTAAGCCTTTTAAAAACTGAATTTTGTATTTACATTAAAATGTCTTTAAGGAATGGAAATATTGTGTTACAAAAAAGTAAAAATAAAACTTTTTATTTTTATGGGTCACTGCACTTTGACTTACAATGTCAATTTTTTTCTGTTTTGGACACTCTTTTTTTCTTTTCTTTTTTTTTTTTTTACTTTTTCTCCAGACAGTTATATAGGCTGTATTTTTATGCCAGTCACGGTCATGAATATAGTGCTGGTATAGTACCTTATCAAGGCTCCGTTCAAAGGCTTGAAACTCATTACTGTTCAAGTGAAAATGGCATAGGACTCAGACTTAGCAGTTAGGTGCAAAACTTTTTGATGAGATTCCTGTCAATACTGAAGTAAAACCTCTAGACAAATAGGCTAAATATTACTTTTCATCTTGAGTCTGTTAAACATCCCAAATATAGCCCGGAAAAAAAAAAAAAAAAAAAAAAAAAAAAACCTAGGAACTTGTCACAAAAAAACCGGCTTTTAAAGTCCTTTTTTTAAGAAAAATTTGCTACAACTTATGTTCACTGACATTGTTCAGAGCATGTATCGAAACAAGAGAAATTAGAAATGGGTGGGGTATTTTTGTCAATATATTTTTATGCACCAGGGTGCAGACTAACATTAGAATGCGAACTCTGAAAAGAGAAAATATTAATAAAAAATTATTAGTGGGGCTTTGTTTCATCTGAAATAAAACATGAATCACCCACATCTCAGGAGGTTGTCTTTACCAATATTCTGGGGTAAATAATGAACAGTCTTTAGCCAAAGTAGGAGTTAAGTTTTTACCTCAAAGCATGGTGAATGCTTAGAAGTAGCAAACAGCAGCTGAGAAGCAGTCTTGTTTCTTTTTAATAATGAGTGGGTAAAGCAGAACTGATAAATGCTGTCTAACGAGGCCAGTGCTTAAATTATGCTACACAGATGGGGCAATATGAGCTTAGCATATTAAATCCTTACGTAACGCGAATTCTGAGATTGACTTTAGCTCTTTTAAATGTGGGTTGTTATATTTCTGTTACAGCAAAACTTCACTTCATATGATGCTATTTCTGTAATCAGTGATGGTTTTTTTTGTTGTTTTTTAATGGATGGTTTATGTGTGAGTGCCTCTGAAACTTGTGACTGAAACTTGCAGCGTTTCGGAAAATTCTTAAATGCAGAAAATAAAAAATCGTTTTACAGGAGAGATATCAATTCTGCCGTTTTAAAGTGTGAGCATGCCTCCACATAAAATAAGCTATAATAAATAGTCAAAGTTTTCTCAGCCAAATAAAATCCCATCCAATAACTTTATCCTTTGTGATGTTTTCTGAGCTAAAACGATTTGCTGAACAAAGTGGCTGACTACAAGGCTACATTTTACGGCAATATACCTGTTTTTAAATGTGCCTATTTTTTGTGTTTTTCAGGTTACATGGATGATTTAATGAACAGGTCCATGGTCACCCTTCAGGACACGTTCACTTCAACATGGGGCTTTTTATACACCAGAAATTCCCAGCTCTTTCATGACCTGTACCAGGATTTGAGGGACTACTACCGGAGTGCCAGTGTCAATTTGGAGGAGGTGCTGAATGAATTCTGGACTAAGCTGCTGGAAAAGCTTTTTTACCAAGCAAATAAGCAGAGTTCAATAGGTATGCTATTCCAGCAAATGAAGTCTTATTTTGTGTTGTTTCGAAGTGTGTAATGTGGAGTGCTTTGCATATAGGAAAGAAGCAGGTCTATCAAGCTGCACTATTCATACAAAATCCTTTAAAATGTTGTATCATTACCACTAAAAAATGCACCAGACGGCTTAGAGATACAAGTTTAGGTTATAGAACATTATCTCTTATTATTTGAGACAGCAATGTTCAATCCATCTTTCAAAGATGGAAGAAGGATGGTGCAATTGCAAACCTACACAGGCATGAGAGTCCAACCAAACTGTTGGACTGTAAAAAAAGAAAAAGGACATTAATCAGAGAAGCTCCACAAATCTGGTCTTTGTAAAAGATTGGCTACAAAATGATTGTGGGGGGAAAAAAGCCGCAAGAACTCCTGTTTGTAGTTTACCACAAGCCATAAAGGGAGCACAGCAAATATGAGGAAGAACATCGGATGAGAAAGAGGTAGAATGTTTTATGTAGTCATGTTTTCTTGAGGGTCCTTGAAAAAAAAAAATTACTTAAAATAATTTAATTTTAATCACTTCACAACAGTATGGCACCATGAACTTAAACTGATTGTTTGCTTTTTTTCTGGTTGGAAAAACAAAAATATTTCTTATGATAATGACACAGAACCAAACCATGAACTGGAGCTACCATCGAATACGAAAATTAAGCAATTTAGCATGTTCATCATTTTGTCTTTTTTAAAGTTATTCCAAGGAGTGCATGAAAAACTAAGATGGTGTCAATTTAAATCATGTTCTATGGACTTGATGCATCTTTGTTTTATGTCAAGCTCTACGAACACAGAAAGTTTTACACATGTTTGCCTGTTACAGACGAGGATTACCAGGAGTGTGTATCAAAGAAAATAGAGACACTTCGACTTTTCGGAGAGGCCCCCCATAAAATGACGATACAGGTCACTCGTACGTTTGTGGCGGCTCGTGCATTCCTCCAGGGACTGCAGACCAGTCGAGAAGTGGTGGGCAAAGTCTTACAGGTAAAACTTCCAGCTCTCAAGTCTACAGATCCTACATTAAAGAGTCCTGTTTTCCACGTCTTGGAAGAATATGTTTACTGGTTTTGAGAAAAAGCAATTTCTACATGTTTTTTATAATGCTGTGTTTCGCTTGCTAAATTTTTATTAAGTGTGCTAAAATGCATGTATCTCCTTAGTGATGCTGCTTACAGCTAAGCTCAAACGGACTCACCCATGCAAGTTTTACCACTACTCATGAGCAGTATGAAGCTGTCTCAGATTAATGTTGGTAGAAGCCATAGACTCTATAAAATATGTCTTGCAGTGTGGACCATCAGCCCTTGCAACCCCAGTTAATGTCAACTCTAAACTGAAAAATGTCTCCCGGGGACATAGGGAGGGTTAATGTGTCCCAAGAGAAATGGTTTTCTCTGCACATAACACAAGAGTAAGGTTAAGATTGGAGCAAGACCAAGAAATCATTTCATGGGGGGAGCCATTTTTGATGCCGCAGCTAAAAGGATCTCTTGTCAGGTATTGGATTAGGAGCGTGGTAAGAGAAGTAACCCGAAGAGGAATGCAGACATGCACTTAGCAAAGAAAGGCATGGATTTAACTCATATTGTTGATGAAAAATAAATAAGTAATGTACAAGAAGACAAAAACCAACTGAGACTTCTTAAAGGGAATTTTCTCCATCCTTTCCGATTTCTCTCGGAGATTTGTAGTATTGCTGGCACAGGGAGAAGGTATTTCCAGTGTAAACAGCATAATTAAATTATTTATTGGATCACACTGGATCACTCCTTACTTAAAACTCAAAATTAAAAGAATATGACTTAGACTCGTTTCATGACTTGAGTACCTTGAGGCATTCGAATCAACACGGGACTTTTATGCCTTTGCCTGTAATTTGACTCAGGATTTGGGTGGAATACCTTGAGACATTCTTGTGATTTGCAAAACAATGACATGGGTCCCACCTCTGGTAACAAAAGAAAATAAGTTCAACATTCACTCACTCTGATTAGCTCAAATTATGGATTAGTATTGAGGATTCCTTCTGACTGAAGTTGTAAATACATGTGGGTGTTGAAATGGACAAAAAAATGGACAAAGTCAGGACAGAATTTAAATGTAGCTCTCTCACAGAGGTCTTCAGCAAAACTGACGTAAATCAGCAACTTTTCAATGAACGTGTGCATGACTACGAGAAATGACATCGTTGCGAACAAAATCGGCATAAATGATTATTGCTTGAGGCTGGTTTGATTAGAAAATAAAAGCATGCAGTAAAAGATGATAGTGTCTCTAAAGGAAAATAAAAATAAAGCTTAATTAAGTGGCAGATGGTAAAAATAAACGTTGATTGACAGAAAACGGATCTGAGCCAGAACTCGCAGTCTCTCTTTCCAGTAACGCATTAATTCCACCCTTCCTTTGCTCTAGGTTATGCCAGCTGCTTTGTCCTTAACTTTCTCTGGACTGTTTTATTCCCTCGGGAAGGGGAATGTTGGAAGTAGGCCATGTGCTGCACAGCTGACTCCGGAGGCAAGCGGTCTAGATCGTCTCGCTCTGTAGCGCAGTGAGAATGGGAAGTTTAGATATCTGTGCTAATTACAGAAGAGAGACAAGTACTGAGAAAGTTATAAATACTGAGCTACGGGTCAGACAGAGGTGGGGTAGGAAGCGTTGTAAGGTTGAAACTGAGACATGTAAAGTGCGTCCCTCTTAAAGATACATTAACATTAACTGGATAACTTTCAACCACATCTTATGCAATGTAACCATAGGGAGTATTCAGAAAGAGTCATTTGACAATTGTACCTGTGTGCACCACACGTGTAAATGGAGAAATGTGTGAAAAGGATGCTCAACTTAGAGGATATTCTACTTTTTCTCATTAGAGAATTATCATTCACAGGATAGACAGAGAACTTATACCTTCAATAATTCTAATTTGGTCATAATGTTTGCACTAAAATGATTTTATTGCAACCATTGAACAAGCTTTTTATCTTTTAAAATATACAATGAATTGTATTTATTTCTGGGGCCTCTTGGGGAATTTTAGACACTGTGGGTAAGTAAATATTTTATGTAGCAACTAGGTTTCGGCCAGCATAATATTGTGACTTCGTGGTATTTTGGAAGTGACACAACAATTTTTAAGAGCTAATGAGTCAACGATCTTTTTGCCTTAATTTGGAGCAGCTGGCAAACCGTTCCACAGCTTGCCACATTTAGCTCTGAAATACTGTTACCTTCGGATAAGTGATTCATCGGCCACTGGAAGTTTTTTGCATTAAATTGCATCCTGGCTGAGCACCTCTTTCTGCTCCCCCTCAACTAGTCACAACAAAGATAATCATCTGAGAATTTGGGACTTGTGTGGAGTTCCACACAACCCATTGCATGGCATTCTTTCCTTTTCATACACATTGAATGTTTTCCATGACATTTGTTTGTCTTCTTTAACTGAAAAGTGAGACACTGTTTTCAGTGCAAAGAGACTCACAAAAAGAGAAATCAGCAATAAGGCCTTTTTTTTTTTTTTGGCTGAATGTAGATTTCTTTGGGGCTCGGACCCCAGCAGAAAGACGTCTATGCTAAGACTCGCCACCAGCTTAGGGCGAAGATTAGGATCTTCTTCCCCCGGGGCCCTGGTGGTGGAGTGGAGACCGGAAAGGAGAGGAGCCTGAAAATCCTGGGAGTGTGAGAGTGGAGATGGGGTGGAGACAGGTTGAAGCCGACCCGGGAAGCAGAAGGATCTGTGGATGACGAGGTTTATAAGGGGATTCTTGAGCGATGATTGGGTGCGGCAGAGACAAAGTAATTGGATGATGCAAGTGAGGCTGGAGAACGTCTCCCGGCTTGAATTTGCACCTAGGCTTAATTTCTCCACCAGCTGAGCAAAGCACAGAAAAATGTGGGGGGAGGGCCAGCACTAGTTAACTTTGTGCACCGTAAAGTTAACTAGTGTCCTTGTAGGACAAGAACATTAAATGACACAGAAAATTCTAGTTATCCCATCACTTTCTTTCCCATCTCTTTAAAAGGATCTTAAGCCATAGTTTGAAATTGCTGCTGCTTAAGATTGGAGCATAACTTGCTACTGATAACCAACTCATCAAGTACACAGAACAAGTATTTTTAGGATTATATACCAAAGCTTTACCATCATTTGTGTTTTAAAGGTCATGTTTAATCCACATTTATGTCAGCAAAAATGATATGAACCTTAGTTGAGCTCACATTGCTTGTTTCATCCTATCGTGTCTTTTTGGTATTCTGCCCAGTCGTTGCTGTATACTCAACTAACTCTTCTGCTCACTTAAAAGCAATCATCTGACTCATCCTTAGCTAATGAGGGCAACGGTATGGATGGAAAAATGGGGAGGAAAAAAAGGAGTGAAGGAATGAGGATGTGACTCATCTGTCATATGAGTTGAAATTGTGTATGGAAATGTGTTCTTTTTTTTTCTTTTCTGTTTCCCTTGCACTTTATGTTGCCTCTTTAGCACAAATGACATTTTACTTCCACTTATTCAGATTTAAGAAAATCTAGATTAATTGCCTAACATGGCAAGTCAATCTTTTTTCAGTTACAGTACCTTAGATACTTCTATGGAAAGTTGACTTAAGCACATTCCATATTTTGCAGAACCATCAAAGCGTCTTTGTCTTTTCTCGCTATCATACATTATTGCCCTATTTTTACTCCAGATTTGATCAAATGTGGCTTTAACTGGGACTTTACGACTGGAGGAGGAGTTTCCAGTAAAAGCATCAAGCTGGCCCAGATGTCAGCTTAGAAGAGCTTTGTATGCGTAGCTGGGCTCATTCCACCTCTCTCCTTCTTTCTCCCTCTTGCGCACAGACACACACACTCCATACTTCTTGAGGTTTTGTATGCATAGCTGTACTCTCTTGTGAACAGAGCTTACTGGTATTAACCCAGTTTCACTTTTCACGCACGAAGGCCTCTTCCCCTTTGGGAATGGCCTTGTGGAATAGGAAGAGAAATGCAGGAGGCAGGGAGGACAGAGTGGGGGGCTGAGAACACTTGTATCAATGTCAGGGTCTTTTCATCACATGTAAAAAAGAAAAAATACATTTTAACTTTGTGGTTTCCAAGGGAACAGTGCTAAGAAGAAACTACGGTGCAAACTCAAAGTTCGCCACAGGAGGTGACTTCCTACTGTTTTGTGGCTGTTACTGCCTCAGCAAAAAAAAAAACATACTCTTCACATTACATAAAATAAAGCTACTTTTGCATAACCCAATTTTTATTTCTCCAGTAGAATAAAAAAGTGTCACAAAAAAAAAAGAGATCAAATGTCCAGGTTCATTAACTTTTGATTTCAGGCTTTCACTTTAGAAAAATGAGACGTGTTTGACAGAACAGTGTTTTTATTTTTGTCATGATGGGACCAAAGTTTATTTTTTCCTTTGCCTGACCACAGGTGCCACTGAGCCAGAAGTGCGTGGGAGCTATTATGAGAATGACTTACTGTCCCCACTGTCGTGGTATGCCCACTGCTAAACCCTGTGCCAACTACTGCAGCAACGTCATGAAGGGCTGCCTCGCCAACCAGGCTGACCTCCATACAGAATGGTCACATCTAGCAGGTCAGAGGACATTCACACGTACTAATACACATTGCGAGGATACTGTAAAAGTACATGTATTCATACAAAGACATTTTTGTGCAAACCTTTTGATTTGGCGTGGAGTGTACTAGTAATACAGCATCTTTTTGCGACTTGACACAACCTTTATATGAAAAACTTAACTGTATATTATGCTGTCGACAATTAATGTCAGCATCAAAGCAAAGTAGAGTTGAATTAATTCCAGCTATCACTAAAATCTGCTTTGCGATGGATTCAGAAGTCTTAACTTGCACAACATCAACACCATCTTTTAGGGGAATATAGACCGTAAGAGAGTCAATGCAACTTCTGAAGTATTTGGTGCAATAAATGGATAACACTGGCAAAACAAATCTGTAAACAATATTATGACATAACTTCTGTTCATTGATTTCCAACATTATATGAAAACCATTGAAGTAATGGGACAAAACATCTTTCACTTTAGCCCGCCTACATTGAATGTCCCATTCTTTTCAAGTTTTTCCATATAACTTTGCAAATCATTAACTAGCAGGTGTGTCCTATAATTGTTTACCTTCCATAGTATGATACTCAAGCACCAAGGATTCAGGTCACCTGCATATCTTCTCATGATGTCGTTTGTTTATTAACACGCTGTGTTAATAAAAGTTGCTGAACAAATGAGCAAAATTTTATACTAAAAAACAAGTTATTCTGTCATTGTTTCTTATTTTTTTAATGCTTTACAGATACAATGATTGAGGTGGGAGAGCGCCGCTTGGATGATGTGGAAAGCATGATCCTTTACCTCCCAAATCAGATATCAGAAGCCATGTTTAGTATGATGGATAACATGGAAACCATCAACAGCAAGGTGAGATTGCACTTTGATTTACACATGGAGATTTAAATGCCTACTAGGCTGCAAAGACTGTTTTTATTACAAATAAAAAATGATGTACTGATCTTCTGCTTACCCGGGTCTGGGTCGCAGGGACAGCCCCATTAGCAAAGGGGCTCAGACGTCCCTCTTCTGTGCCACTTATGCTAGCTCCCGAGAATAACCTTGCAGCAACCCCTATAGCATGACTTGAGGAACGTGGTTGTAAGCCATCTGAAGAGATAAAAAAAAAAACAACTGGACTGAACAATCAAACTCCCCTGGATCTCTGAGCTGTGGCTTGATGGAAAAAAAAAATCTTGTTTACTTTTCAATTCTCAGGACAGAAGCTAAATCGCTTCTTCTGGATCTGAGACTCGACAGACTGTCAAAGTCAAAGAGTAAAATTCAACCAGATATTCCTAGGCATCCTATAGTATGCATAGCAGGGACACTCTCCTTGGTCCTCTTACTTACAAATTGTTAATGTGTCCATGTCTACCACTCTGCAGGTGTGGTCCCAATTCTCGAGATAACTATAGCCCTTGTGTCTACAAATGGGGACCAACCCCACACACGTAAAACTTGTATCATTTCCCACAGTCCTCTAGTTTTGCCTCAGTCCTCGACGGCAGGTCAAAACTGCTGACAAGGAATCGTTTAACTTCTATATTGCAGTGACTTCTGAAGTGGTAATGGAATCACCTTCTCTTGAGTCCTGAGCCCTGCGTCCTCCCAGTTGGAAACATGACTTGTTTCCACTGTGCAGCGTGGCACTGCTCAGTGTGTTTTGGTTTTTCTATTTAGCCCAATTCCATTGTAAAAACGTCCCATTCAATCAAACCCGAACCACACCACTCCTGGATCTCCTTTAGTTGTAAGTTCATAGGACAGAGGCACAGTATGACTCAGTTGGAGCTGCTGGCGTCACACAGCATAGTCCGTTGATTTGGAAACAGAAAAACCTGTTTCACAAGACTCCTATTTTCACCTGCAGACTTCTGTGTTGCTGCTGGAAGGAATATTTACTTGAAAAGTAATTAAAAGTTTTCAAAAGCTTTAAAAATGTCAAATGTGTTTTCTAAAGATGTAAAAATAGCATCATGGATAAAAAGTCTCCACTGCCTGATATATATTGAAGTAGTGTCTTTTATGTCTAGTCTTTCCACAGTCTTTGTTTACATAATACACTAAGCGTCTCTCGCCACATTGACGCTATTGTACTGCTTCTTATATCTAGTTGAAAATGGATGGTTTTGAGTCATGATGCAATCTGCAGGCAAGGCTTTTATTTACAGGCATAATGATGTTTGGGTAGCAGTTCTATATGGCATTCAACAGCAACTGGCAATAGTACAAAACAAACTGACTGAGCTGTTCAGTGAAGTTGGAAATCCAGGTGGATGGCAGGAGGAGAAATCAAAGCTTCCTCTGTTCAGGTTTCCTAAAAGGGCCGGTCTGGCCTGGGATGAACTGTGGCCTGGTGGGAGTGTCTCTCACCTGTGTCAATATGGTAACCACACAGTGTGAGCCTTTGATTCTCATCTCTTTATGAAAGTGCTGTGTTTAAAGTTCAGCGACATTCATTCTGGCATGTAGCTTTATCCCAGCAGTAATGTACTGCAGTATCATTGATTAAATATATTGGAGCATATGGTTTTTAATACAGTTTTTAAAAACCTGTTTGAAATAAATCAAGTAAAATCAAATTTTTTTCCTGTGCATGAAGTTTCAGACATCTTGTTCTCATGTCTCTGTGTTTCAATACATTGTCTAACCTGTATAATCGATGGGGACAAGTAAGACTCAATTAGCTGTGAGTCAGGCTACATATGAAAGCAATGGCTGATTCTTGGGTCATGCAAATAATCAGCGCCATGTGTCAAAAAATAAGATTTGTCTCTACTTCTACCAAAAAACTGTTGCACAATCACTGAGTGCGCTTAATCGCATCAACCTTTACCCTCTCATTAATTTGTCTTCTTTCTGATGTTTTTCCCCACCCTCTTCTTTTCTTCTTATGTTTTCTTGATTCCACCTCCTCCAGCTGTTCCAGGCATGTGGCAGCCTCAGCGAAGGAGGAGCCACCGGCTCCGGATTTGAAGATATTACGAGTAGAAGAAGGGTTGTAGTCGATGACAGGTTGGGAGGGAGTGTCACCAAAATGGCGAAGTCGGTTAGTATTTCTCTAGCTGATTCTAAGCTTCCCTGGCCTGTTCAGATGTGCACATCATTGGAAGTTAAACCCCTTTAGCTTGTGCACTCAGCTTTGCGTGGACAACTATTCAATGATTAGAAGCTGATAAATATTAGATGGGCGAATCAGTCAGAAAATGCACACTGTTGATGACAAGTACTTTATTTTCCTCACCCCTTCTATTTGAGGCTGTTTTGTTACTGTTTCTGTCAATGATCTCATGATCAATTCTGCTTTAGGTGTCAGGCGTCAACATGAAGCTGAGAGAAATTCGACCATATTGGGTTTCCCTACCAAAAGTCCTTTGCAGTGACAGAGTTGCCAGTGGAACAGGGGCTGAGGACAAGTGCTGGAATGGCATGAGTCGTGCCAGGTAACGATGAATGACAAAGGAATTTGTTGTGAAAGCTTAAGTTTTTTTTTTTTTTTTCTTATATATCATTCAGCTTTTTCACAAAAAATGTATATTATGGGGATAATTAGATGTAAATCACTGTGTCGTTATTTCAAAGCTTAGCAATTAGGGTTATTCCCCAGCCAGATTTTTGCCAAAACAAGGAAAATCACTTTTAGCAAAAAAAAAAAAAAAAAGACATTTTAGGAAGGTTGTGATATTTGAAAAGAGGTGGGAAGATATTCCACTTAATTTCACCCCATATTTCTTTTAAGCATAAGATATTTTATTAGTGAGCTTTTTCTTGCTATTTCTGACAATTTTTCTGATATTTATCAAACCCAAAAGAGAGCAAACACCAAGTGCAAATCAACAACTCTTCTCCTTACATCTTGTAAAGTTTAACTGTAAATATGTGTTTTCTAATTGTGTCATGTTTCAATTTTTCCTGTTCTCTACTTCAAGGGTACTCAACAGTCACACAACATATAATTGAGCAAATATTTCTCCATGCAGTGTGCACACTGTGACTTTTATACTTAATTATAACTCTCTTCCTTTTCACTGAAGGAGTTTTGAATATTTTCTAGTAGAGGTTGTTTTTGTGCGTCAAATAAGTTCTCTGTAATTCAATATAATTCAAGTTCGACATTTTTTTTTTAGTTTGTGTAATGATAGAAAAATGTAGTTTGTTCATTAAAGGGAACAAACAAGACAACTTGAGTTTCTTTTAGTGTTTTAATTGCCAACAAGGAAAAGTACACAAAATTGGTATGTCAGTTCACATCTAACAAACAGAAGGATTCTGTTTTCATTCTGAGTCTGTGCAAAGATGCATCAATGGGTGATTTTTGCAGCCTTGAACAAAACACCTGACACAGGTCAGTTTCTTGCCTCATAGACAGGAAATGATAATGAACAAACATTGTTTTCAACAGATGTCTCTAACTTGTGTCCTCAATCACGCTGGGTGAACGGGAGGCTAAAATTGCTCAAATAAAAGCAGAGATTTTCTGGATGCAAACGATGATCAGTTATTCTATCACAGTGACAACATTTTGTAGCTGACTTAGGCTATATTCACACAACAGGTTTGAATGCTCATTTCCAATTATTTGCTTAAACCCGATTTGTTTTCACTTGGTCGTCTACACTCCAAATTAAACCTGACTGCAATGACAGTTCTGTGTGAACGGTTTAAGTCCCTAAAGCGACCCGCACGTGCAGAGGAGGAACGCTGACGTCACACACAAGCGCATTGTTCATGGAGGCAATAGAGGATGGAGCAGCTTATAGATAGATTTTAAAGCCGACTGTGTTAAATTAGCCTTAGGGTCACTACAAAGTCATTAAAATAAGCATATCAAGGTAAAACTGGTAAAGATGTGCTGTGACCATTTATTTACCATGACAATCTTGAAATGCTTACGTTTATCAGGTATCTGCCTGAGGTGATTGGTGATGGCCTAGCCAGTCAGATCAACAACCCTGAAGTGGAGATCGACATCACCAAACCAGACATGAAAATCCGCCAACAAATAATGCAGCTGAAGATCATGACCCATCGGCTGAAGAATGCTCTTAATGGCCAGGATGTGGATTTTCAAGATGCCAGTGAGTATTTTGAAACATAGTTTTTAATACCCTCTTTTTTCCATCCATCACCGTCGTCTGGAAACAAATCTATCTGATCCATGCTGATCTAAGCAGTTGGGCTTTTTATCTATTTCCTTGATATTTTTTAGAAACCTTGTAAAATTAAATTAGAGGGATTGATTCGTTTGTTTTAATTAATGACTTTCAAGGTGAGTGACATGCAACAAAATGTGATTCTTTACCATTTGCATTTACCAAATACATTTTCAACTTCAAATTACAAAATTATTTCATAGTTACGTTTTTCAACATGAAATATCAGTTTGAATTCCAGCGCTTTTAAAAATGACTTGTCAATGATCTTACTAAGAAAGCTTTTAGAAAAGAACTGAATTTGCTATTGAAATTTAAATATGTAATATTGTGCTATCAGGTCATTGCTATAATGATTGTGTGTAGCTCTTACATACATTTTGTTGGTGTGTTGCCTTTTACTCCTAGCCTTTGACTCTCCTTGTTTGTCACAAGTTATTTTCAAACATTCTAATTTGTCATTCTTGTAATTAAGGAGATTGTTTCGTAGCTTTCTCTCAGCCAACTGACTGACACTTCACCACTACTTAAGAGGCAGTGCAGCTACTGTATAATATGACCTGCATTATTATATGTCCAGGTGGTTTTCTTACACTGATACAGAATCATGGACTGGGCACAGCATAAAACGGAAATGACTTATTTGCAAGAGAAAGATTACATTGCAGAGGCTTCTGGGGCTCTGGCTTCTGGAACCAGCATCTGTAAAATAAGGCAAAGACTGTGAGACGGGCGATGACTTACAGTAAACACTCAGATTGCAGAACAGCTTACGGTCTTGTGAGGTGGCACAGTCATTGGCAGGGGCAGAGATTCAACCTGCGCAGACCTTCATACAAGTTTAGTCCAGAGCTGCATAGAGCGAGTGGTTTGTGAGGGCGAAGTCTGAGCAGTGGAAGGTTTGGAGAGCGGACAGGCAGGTAGGTGGTTTTAGAGCTGCCGTGGTTGACTGAGGAGGTAGGTGTCTGGAGGAGATTTGACACAAGGAACTTTGACGAGGTGTTTTGTGAAGTAGCCAGAAATGAGTTCAACCTGGAGAGCACAGAGTAGTGAAGAAATAGGCAGGTGCTCAGGACAGGCAGTTTTTTTAACTGGAAACTACAGATTTTAGTGCCAGCAGTCAGACCCTGGTGGCTTGATTATACCCAGAATAGGCAAACTATCAGGCATCATATAATCCTTCAACATCTCCTTAAGAGCTTTACCTGGTGATTTGATAATTGCAGCCAAGTGTGTCATCTGCAAAAACATCCACCTCGCCCAGTCCCTGAAGGAAAAGTCTCTCAAGCACACGCGCACACACACACACACACACACGCGCACACACACACGCACACACACACACAAGCATAAACGTACAAACTAGATCCTGACATAAACAACTGGAGAAAACTTGCACTTTCCCTGACATCGCATTAATAAACTTTAAACCACAGTAACGGAATGACAAAATCTTTGAAGACTTGGAACTCTAAAGTCTTAGTACTGCATCATACTTTGATATGGGTAACTGGCCCCTGTTTGCTTGTGACATGAACTTCATCAACACCTAAAAAAACTGTGGCTCCTTGGCTTAGGAGAAAATCACATCTATTTACTAGGCTACCAGCTGAGTAGAAAGGTAACACTGTCACTTATCTTATCATTGTGCCAAATTGAAACACAAGGTACTGTATATATGCAACAGTGTCACAGCTGTATAATTATCTTCTCAAATCTTGGTTGATATGCTGCTAATTTTTTATCAAGATAAACTGAAATCATTATCTCTTAATTTATTTGTAAAGTTGTTAATATTTCCAAGACATATGAGACAGCTTTTGTGCATTGTTTAACCTGGAAAATCCATAAGGTAGGCTTTCAAAGAATGCTCTTGTAGCAACGCAACATTAAGAAAATTAAGTGAAAGATGTATTTTCCTATTCTTTGACATATTAGAGAGGGGAACTTAATGTAAAGACATATAAAATGCAATTACCACATGCTAAATAGGCACAGAAACACCCTTTTTTTTTCTTTATAGGTGATGATGTCAGTGGATCAGGAAGTGGCATGTGTGCAGATGACATGTGTTCCCGGGGGCCACGCCTCGTTGCCCCTGTGACCGAACCACCCAGAGTCTATGCCTACCCACCAAGGAACAAGGAAGTCAGAGGTTCAGCGTCACAAAGTCTCCCTTCATTCAGCATCCTCTTGCTTTCACTGCTCATCCTGTTGCTGCGGCGATAATTGGTGGGAGAGTTCTTCTTCCTGGGACTGAGTTTGGGACATGGGGGACTGGAGAGTTTTAACAGACAGGGAGGAAACATTAGGGGTTAGTTACTTTGCCAAAAGTAAGCCAATTAATAGAAACGATAGCAAAAATTACTCAAATGGACCTTCTTTGGTTTTAAAACACAATGGAGTCATGAGTGTTTCTGTGTTTCTGTTCTTCTCCTGTTCTTTATTTGTCGGTATTCTATGACACTGTTAGAGTTGGTCTTTTGGCATCCTCTAATAGTTTGTTTCTAGTCTTTGGGTTCTCTAAAGTAATATTTTCACCCAGGACATTATACGACTGTACAGCTAGCAGTAATTTAGATATTGACATGATGGGAAGAAGAAGACTGGAGCAATGCGGTTGCCTCTACGTGCACATTTGATCTCCACTTTTAATCTGTAGAAATTATTTATTTATTAGAAGTTATCAATAGAGCAATAATTAGACTATTCACACCACTGGTTTAAAAGCAAAAAATACAAACTAGATATTCAAAAGACATCTTTCAGGAAGGATAATCTGAACAACATGACCCATTAGACCTGTTGATGCATTAGGCTTTGCAGTGTTATTACATATAATCTTTTTCTGCGGCGGGATCTGAGCTGATGCCGTCAGCACTTTCTGCCCGTTTATCTCTAATCTGCAATAAAAGTCGTCATAATATTCACACAGACATGTCCTTTCTACACTGGGGAGAAACGTGTCCCGTTTTCCATTCCAATCCATCCACTCCTCCATTTGCTCCCAACACATCCAACTCCAACACCACTCAGTTTCCCCATTCTCCTGCTGGCAGGGTAGCATCAAGCTGAGGTTCCGGTTTAAGCAAAAGCGCTCACCCGACCGGACATAGTCTCAGTTGACAGAGAGTGGAACAGCGTAGTTAGTTAGAAGGCTGCCCTCTTGAGAGAGCAGAAATGTACGCAGAAGCAGAAATACAACTTTCCTGCCCTCACCCTGTTCAGTACTTTTTATCAATGTTCACGGCAGATCAAAGCTGTTGTACACAGTCAGAATTTTAGTGCTGTGGGCTTTATGTTGTGCGTGTAGCAACAATTACAGTCAAGGCAAATCAAGCACATCCTTGAAATTTACTATTGTTTTAATGGCAGACGAAGCGGTGTACATATTTTTTGTTTGTTCTTTTTTTTTTTTTTTGCTTTCTTTTGGAAAATACCAAAATAATTCTCCCACTTATGTATTTCTATCATGACCTGTTTGCCATTTATTTCCATGCAACTTTTCCATATGAGTGCTACTTCTTAGTCTGACTCCTTTCTCCCCCGTTTTTTTTCTTCTTTTTTTTTGCTCATCAAAGACCTATAGAGCTTTCTTCATGCTTCTACATAATGTCGAGGCAAAGATGACAATGACACAGTGCTTTGTTACGTGTCAACCTTCCAGGGAATGTTTTGGGAAAACATTATACCTTTTCCTGATAAGATGCTTGCTAGGGAGAAACCATGCACCACATTTTAATTCAAAGATGTGTTGCAGTTCTCAGTTCAAATGAATTCACATGCAGGATGAGGGACAATGCTTGCATGTATGTATGAGTTCATTGCGTAAATCTGAATGTGTGTACTTGTCTGTGACCGATAAAGCAAAGAGGGGACAAACAAAAGAGCCTGTATAAATCTTGTTTGGATGGCACAGAAAGGAAATCTATTAAAACGTTCTGGTCTATTAAAATGCTCCGGTCTAACAATGTATGACAGAGCGCTGTTAAACTGACAGCAATAGGAGATTAATATAGTCAATTTTTCAAAAATAGCATTTTCAACTACTGCTGTAATAGCTCACATTCTGTATTAATGGCTTCTGTACTGTCAGAATTGCATGTGACAACGAGATTGAAATAGAGGAATTAAATTGATGTGATTTTGAAAATGTGTCACTGCTCCAGATGGGACAGTCCGTGGAAGTTTATGTTAAAAAAAACAATATTCTCTGTGCACCTAGATTTTTGGAAATAATGAAACTCCAAAGTGCATTTCTTTCATGTGATAATAGAAAAGTCTCTTATATAGTCTTCTTTCCTTTTTTTTTTCTTTTATTTTTAGAAAAAAAAAGAGCTCTATTAATGAATGAGTTGTTTCTGTTTGACTGTGTATGTCTTTTTTTTTTTTTTTTGTCCCCGGTTAGAAAATGTGCCTGAGACTGCCTTTGATACTTTGGGGTCAAATTAAAGGTATAAAGAGAGAAATTGTACAATGTTGGTTGGTTAAAAAAAAAAAAAACACAATGTATTTTAACAAAAAACCTGTAGTAACACTGCAAGGGTCTCAGTGTGTGACTGAGAATAAATGTGAACGTCCTAATAAAAGCAAGAAATTACTCTCTGTCATGGTGACATTCCAGCTCAAAGACAACCCTTTGACTTCAGAACGATAGCTTCAATTTCAGTGACTCCCTCACAATGACATTGGCTGAAATTTGCACAACCCCCTCCAAACCTCACCCTTTTTTTTTCAACCATTTTCTGATCTCATTAGTTTGCTCTCCTTGTCCCCCTCCCATTTACCAAAACATGCACTTTTATGAGGCCACAAAATGGTATTGTCTGCACAAAGACATCACAAGGTACTCGATCAATGAGAAAGTCAACACCTTCCAGAAATGACTATTGATTTGGGAATGTGTGTGTATGCAGATAGATGTGGTCCGGCATGCTGAGTCCTGTTTGAGGACGGTGACGGAGTGTAAACATGAAGCTCCAAAGTGTGAAAGGAAGCTTGACAATGGTTTGCACTGATCTCAGGTCAGCATGTATTCTACAACCCTGCCTTGGGTCATCGCTGCTCGGTTCCTTGCAAAAGTATTCATACCCCCTTTTTACCCATTTGTCACTTTACAAACACAAATTAGAATAAATTTGATTTAGATTTTTTTTTTTTTTGTGATGGACCAAAGCAAAGCATCACATTAATGTCAAGTCGAAGGAAAATATTTTCAATGTTTTTTTTTTTGTTTTGTTTTTTTACAAATAAGAATTTGAAAAATCTATGTTTATGAATTCAGCACCAATTTTCAAAATCACATTTTGCTGCAATTGCATCTTTTAAGTAAAATACCTGAGCAAGATTTGTACATCTAAAGACTAAACATCTTTCCAATTTTGTTTCCAACATAGCTCAAGCTCAGTCAGATTGGATGGAGACATGAAGTTTTAAGTTTTGGTACAAAATCTAAATTTGATTTATATCTGGACTTTGAGTAGATCATTCTAATGCTTGAATATTCTTTAATCTAAACCCCTTTGTCCCGTGTTTAGGGTCGTTGTTCTGCTGGAAGGCGACCCTTAGAGCATTGCTCTGCATTTTTTGCACCATTCTTCTTCTGACCAAATTTAAGTAGTTTTCCCAAATTTGCTTAACTGATTTATCCCCACAGCATGATACTGCCACCACCATGTTTCACTGTGTGAATGGTATGTTCACGATGATGCACATTGCCAGTTTTCTATCACACATTGTGGTTTGCATGTTGGCTAGGACGTTCAGTATTGTGCTTACCTGACCAGAGCACACATTTCCACTTGCTCTGTGTGTCCACTACAAGACTTGTGGAAAACTGTGAACTGGATTTAAAGTGGCTGTTTTTCAACAATGGTTTTCTACTTGCCTCTACTGTATGAACACTTTTGCAATGCACAGAAGGTGGCAAAACCACAATGCATACTACCCATCTCAAAACCAATGTCCTTTTTATTTGCGCTGGGAGCTTGAAGAGTGTTTCAAAGTGGTAACCATGTATGGGGAAAAGAAATGTTTTATTTCTGGTTTAGATTTACATTGATTTTATTGTTATCAGAAATTTATTGAGAGTCTGTTTCTATGGTGAAAACAGGTGCCGTAAAGAGATGGAGAAATATCTACAATAACATGTCTCACTTGCTGTTGTACCTGCAATATTGTGTCAATTATATACATTGTAAGATTTTCAACTTCCCTGTGTCTGGTCTCTTCAATCAAGGCTGTGATTTTATGGGTGTCTCTTGAAAATGTAAGTGGAATCATATGAAAAAAACAGGTGCAAGTGCATCGCAATGACTTAAAATACTAAAAAGATACCAAAAAGTCGCATTTGTTTCAGTAATTACATTTTTAAAATGTACACATTTTTTACACTTTGACCTTCCATTCAACTTTCCATTGAAATAACTGAACGCAGCAATTTGAACATCTAACATTTGAAGATAAGTTTTAGGTTTCTTTCTTGAGATTGTGAGTAACTTTCTGCTAGTCACTTTCAACAAAGCAGTCTTTCTATGATGGTGTAAACTCTATTCATAAGCATTATATGTTAAACAGCTTTTTTATTGTTATTGTTGTCATTTTATATAATATAGCCCCTTTTTTTAATAAGCTTATTTCTAACTTTATGTATACTAATCTATGCTCATTGAACACATTCACAGAACTAAATGCTGGAACTATCCAGTTGTGAGTTAAAGACATTTATAATATGACCTTCTTAAGGTACTGAAATGTATCAACTGTTCAGTAATATTCTAATTTATTAAAATGGACTTGTATTTTCTCCAACTAGCTGCCTACATGAGAGAGAATGAATGCATAAGTGAACGGCTTTCGAGAAGAGAAATGTGCAATACTCACTGAACTGATCACACCATCTGTTCGAGTCAATTTCTTGGAGTGCAGTGGGGGATTCCACTACCTGGAAAAGGCCATTGTTTTCCAGGAATTATGTCAGAAGTGACAACCGCTGTCAAGTGTTGTCACGCTGCAAAGCGGCCACATGCTCAGAGCTCACTAAGTGCATTCTCTTGTTTCTGTGTGAAGACAATAGTATGATAAGACCTCTTGGGGTTTAAAAAAGGGCCCCCTTTACAGTGATCGTATGGGAGACACTCACAAACAGACCCTTGTGAAACTGAGTAAATGCAAGAAGTGCAAACCACACTGTAGTAGCATCTGCACAGTCGTCTTTTTTTTTCGGTTTTGTACTATTTGTGTTTCACATTACATTGGTCCGCCAAGCATAAAAAATATCTACTCTAAGTTGGTCAGACTCAAGGATAGGCATTTCAAAATGCATCAGCTTTGTTTAGGAGTTCATTTGCAAAACTTTTCCTCTAAGATAAGCAAGAAAGATGTGGGGGAAATTAGTTTTGATGACTCATGCGTGAGGTTAATGTTTGAGCAGCAGTTGTACCCTGAAGGTCTTTTGCTCTTTCGATTTGTTTGCCATAATTGTCCCATAAGCAGTTCCCACACAAGGTTTTAATTATCTTCAGAATATCTACTTAATCTTCATCTCCCATTTTTTAAATAATTCGAAAAAGAGGAAATAAAAAAAAAGTCTTGCATTCTAATTTATCTTAGTCTTCCCTTTGATGTGCATCAAATATTAAGATTTATTATTATTATTATTCTGAGAAACAGAGCAGTCGTGATTCCTACAAATGCTGCTCTGGGTAATCTCATCCTTATTCTGCCAGGTTTTTGTGCTCTCTCTCCTCTTTTGATACTAGGAAATTATAAATAAATAAAAAAATAAATGAAAACCTTGCTTATTGCATTCAATAAAATCGTCAATGTAATCTTCAAACCACAAAACAGTTAATTTTGACCAGAGAGGTGGAGCCTTTACATGTGAGATTGCATTATCCTGTGGCAAATTAAATTTTACCCAAATTATTGCTGCACTCTCTACAGTGTTCGTGCATTTAGGCAGTCACATGCACAATTTCAGCTATTGATTGTGTCTGAATTCTCTGTTGCTCACTTCACACTCTGCTGCACAAATACACACAGCTCACTCTCAGCCTTTTGGCTTTTAGTTTGCCCTCTGGTTCACAACGTTTTTATGAGTGACTGCCTCACAAAAATACATGACCTCCATGTTTAAAATATCAAAACTAAGGAACAACACACAGCAATAAAATATCAACTCATCACATATGCCTTCGATTGAATTATTCACAACAGTATGGAAACAAGAGTCGATATTGTAAACCTGAGCAAGTGGATTTTAATGATGCATTGCAACAAATGCAGTATGTGTTCATCTGACTCACTGAAATCATCCTCAACTTAAAATAGAATGCCTTACAAAAGTATTCATACCTTTTGAATTTTTCAATTTTTTTGACACTACAAACTCAAACTCTAAGGTATTTTATTGAGATTGTAAGTGCAAGTGCTAAAAACGCAGCAAATTAATGTGGAAGTGGAAGGGAATGAAGACATCCCCAAATAAAATCAAGGGCAACCTGTTGTCTAAATAAGTGACTAAGCTAAAAGAGTCCACCTATGAATAATTTACTCTAAGTATAAACACAGCTGTTTTATGAAGGCCTTTGAGGTTTACTGGAGAGCATTAGTGAACAAACAGCATCATAATGAGGAACAAAGCAGACAGGCTAATTATTGCAATTTAAGGGTTGAGTTTCAAACAAGGTATAAAACATTATTCCAAATTCTGGAACACTTAATAAAGCACCTTTATATTAATTATATGAAGGAGTATAATAAAAGTTCAACCCTACCAAATCCATAAAATGCCATCTGCTGTTTGATACAAGCCAAGTGGTTGACATATATAAAAAACAAATTTTTGTTCATAAAGACATCTTAAAGCTATCTATAATTGTCCTTTCACTTCTCAGTTGTGCACAACTTTGATTAATCTATTGCCTATAATCACAGTAAAACGCTTAAACACAGTTAAATGTAACAAAGTGATTGTGAGCACTTTACAAAGATGCTAAAATAAAGAAATAAAACATGTAGACTTTTCAACCAAATTTTCAAACATAAACAGCATTTTCCTTAAATCTTTGATTTATTAATTAAACCAATGCCTGCCACAGCCTAATTTTACTCCTTTCAGGCGCTCGAGATTCAGACTCAATTGTTTTGCTTTCTAATTATTACGTCAACGACTATATTTAAGATGAAGGGCTTAACGTCAGTTCCCTTTGTCAGATGACTGAGTAGATGACGCAGACCTACAAAGGTAACCTCAGTCCACTCCATACCATTGTGCACACTGCCGCCCTCTGGAAGATGGGTTTTATTGCAGTATAATTTTATTTCACAGTGCAATTTAAGAACAAATAATTATTCAGTTACAGTTGAGATAAAGTGATTTGATGAAGTTTTGATTAGAATTGATTAGAATAGGCATGAGCTAGCCAAGGAATGAATGTGTTCAAAGTACAGAAAAAAAAACCTACTTCTTATCTTTTGACCCTAACCTCTGACAAACAGTGTTATAATGGGTCAGGTAGTGGATGTCAATGTATTAACCATGACATTTATTCCTTAGGAAAATACAACAAGCAAGAACTTTCTTCAATAAGTTGTACATCAAGTCTGCAGGATTATTCACAGGAAACAATGGAGAAAGGAGCGATAAAGCCCAAGAGAAAGAATGACGAGGGGCACAAAGTCTGTTTGGATGTAAGCGTGAAAGCTGTTGGACGTATTTTGTCCTTGCAGAAACGGGTGAGTAATTACTTAAATAATATGAGCTTGTGAAAATCTGCCTTCAGGAAAGTGGAAAGTGCTTAAATTTAAGTACCACAGTTACTGCAGCACATGTTGTCATGCTGCCATAGAGCTACCTATATGGAATTAAACACAAAATCAAGTTTAATTGCTTTCATTTACTGAGCAATGATCTGACTATCATACAGCATCATTATGACAAAAAGAATGGGTTGTTTACTACCAGTTACCTTCTTACAGAGGAACATGTGGAAGATGTTCGAAGAACAACTCGACATGAGGACGGCTGCAGACCCTAATCCATCTCTTGCATTTTTCCAGATTCCATTTGGGTTTTGGAAATGTAAAAAATTGTATTCTGCCCACCAAACGCTCTGGCTACAGTTGTCGGAATTGCATGTTTCCCCACTGACAACATTTGACAAGATTTACCTGTTATTTTCCTTGAACTGACTATGACTGTAGCGCCTTAGTGTAACCAGGGTAATTTTTTTCCATTTCTGTTAGATTCACTTTTATTTATTTTATTAATTTAAAGATTTATTTAAAATAAAATCCTCATTTACTTAATTTCTTTCAAGCACAAAAATAAACCAAACAAGAACCAACATCATTGTGTGTCTGTTCTCTCGTGCTTGTAGTGTCACATGACAAGCCGTACGTCAGCGTCTTAAAGGGAACTACAACTAGTTATAAAAATAGACCTTATTTGGGAAATATAAGGTATAAATAAATATAACATCTCAGGGATCTCATGGACTATTTGAAGAACCTATCTGTATATATTGGAAATATAATTTAATGCATTTCACTAATTTTGGTTGTCTGTGTGTTTTTACAAATTACCACCTCCTCCAGCAGTTGAACCAGAAATTCTTTCTGATTTGATTTCATTAACTTACTCATAATTAGTCATTTTAATATCCATGTAAGTAATTTATGTTACATTAGCAATGGTGAACCCTGGCATTATTGAGGGATGTTCACTTCCTCCAGATAAGGGGTGCGTACTTCAGGTCAAATTGTGACCTCCAATTGGTCAACCCTACAATGACAGGCGGTGTCATGTTAATTGAGCATTGCAAACAATGGTGCTATATGAAAGGATTTTGTTTTTTTTTCAGTTTCTTTTGGTCAAAATCAAATGTGTAAATGTAACCTAGTTCCAGTTTCACCAGTTCATTTCCTCTTCATCCTTCCTTCAACGAAGTAGGACAGCTCACACCATATTGTTCCCAACTGTAAACTTTGGAGTTTTTTTGTGGTGCAGAGCCAGTCATCCTACAAATACAGGATGTGTGCAGTTAAGCTCTGGCTTCTAATGACCAAACCACATTCAACAATCTGCTTTTACTTTGTCAGTGAAGAACTGCACAATGAGTGTGTGCATAGTGGATATTGTAGTTGTGTAATTGCAGTTAACGTTGTAATCAGAAAAGCTGTAATTACTTTTTCCAGGACTTTCTGAAGCTTTCCACAAGTGCTCTTTGCAAGCTAGACAATACATTGATTACTCTTTTGACTTCTCAATCAGAAAGCTTATAAGGGCCACCTTTGTTGTGAAGTCACATTCTGACCAATTTCTGATTGTGGCTCCAACACTACTTGCAGGAACATTCAGGAGTTTAGAAATGCAGCTTCAAAACTACCATAAGTATGATTTTCAAAAATAAAATGTTTATGTTAAAATTTCTTTGCTTTTTACCAATTACGCAACGCTGAGTAATACTTATTTTATCAGAATACTGATTTTGCACAGCAGTCAGAACTCTCTAAATGCTTGCTTTTTTATGTAGCCCTGAATCTTTGAGTTAAAAAACAAAAATATGCAATATTTTTTTATGAAATTGCAATTTAAATGTTGATTTTTTTTTTTTTTGCCACTAGGTGTCATATTCCTTTCATCATAGCAGAAACTCACAGGTGTATTTTGAATGTAATTACTATATTCAGTGTGTTTTACACAATGTTTTGCTTAAATTACAGGTTTTCATAAGTTAGAGCAAATCATGTGGTTGCTTCTCTAAACACAATTTTTGTGGTAGTAAAAAAAAAAATAGAATCAGGCAAACAAGTTGAATAGAGTTGGATTTTCAGTGTTCTCTCTTTAACTTTAAAAATAGGTTGTGCAGAGTAAATCCCACTTGCCGAGTGATATTTTGAAGTTACTTGTGCAGCTATGACAGAGCGTGTATTCCTGAAGGTAATGACCGGCTTTATGCGTTTTGATTATTCTCAGCAGGCAGCTAACTGCTCTGGAATTTTAATCCTGCATATAATCCATAGTTAACAGATTGATGGTGGGTGAAGTCATCTTTTCGCACAACAATAATATAACTTTGAGAGTGAGAACATAACATTTTGTGCTTAAACAAGTGTGCTTTGTCCATTGAAATGCATGTGGGATTTTGGTGGATGACAGTGAAATGACTTTGATGAGTCTTCTGGGACAGATTTTAAGCCATGCTGAACTCAGCAAAAAGCTCAGCATTAACTACTAATGAAGTGGATTATTTAAAATAAGATTTCAAGAATAAAAAGCATCAAGTTTCAACTTGAAACTAGAGAGATATCTGGAAAAAGGCACATTTAATATTCTTTTTACAGATGGCTGTCACTCTCCATAAGATTTATTATGTAAACCGTGAATCGTAGGTGACTGAAGGTCATTATTATAATAATAATAATAATTAACAATGTGTATGTGCGTGCGTGTGTGTGTGCGCGTGTGGGGGTGTGTGTGTGTCTGAGGAGAAATAAAAACAAATGTTTATTTGGTTAAAACTGAATTAGAGAAAGGTGTTTTTCTTTAGCAGGTGGAAGAAACTCTCTGGACTTCACCTATGACATTTAGACATAGAAAAGAGTGAAAGAAAAGCACAAAAAGCAGAAAGAGGGGTTACTTTTACTGTGGCATCTGTAAATAAAATCTAGCACAATCAATTGTCTTCAGAAGTTCCCTCAAGTCTTATATTTTAATCTTTAAAAATATGGGAATCTGCACCAAATTTATATTTATATTTATTTTTTTGTCTGTCTGACATAATTAAAAAATATTAAATCTGATATTATGGTGGGTTGCTCAATAGAAGTCTTTTTACCATAGATTTTTTTTTTACTCGAGTATTTTTATAACAGTTTGTTAAATTACTGGAGCAAGAATATACTGTGATGATACCCTTACATGAGTAAAATTACAACTTCAGCCTTATGAACGAGACTATAAATAAAGGGTGTCTTGTAGTTTTTAGGAATGGATAATGCGAGAGCATTTTCCCAGTTGTTTGAGAATTGACCACTTCTAATTTAAACATAAGTTGAGCAACTGTGTTCACTAAAAGTTATATATTTTTTAATAAATGCAGAATCTACAGGGTGGGTCATAAGTTTGTATACATAGAAAGAAATAAACATTTTATATTGGACAACTGTTTTATTTTTGCAGGACTATGTGTAATCGCTGCACGTCATGGACCACTTTGTGGTTGATCTGCAACATTTCCAGTTTTCAGAAACTTTCAAATAAGTTTTGCCACAGTGTCATGTGTGCATGCGTGTGTGCGTGTGTGTGTGTGTGTGTGTGTTCATGTGGAGGTGCATGTGTGTGTGATGCTCCATGTTTTCTGTTAAAGTTTTGTGCAACCATGCAACTGCTGCCCGATCCAGCCATCAGTATAATTTCAGTTCTTTGCTCTGTTGTCAAACGCATCTTCTTGGGTATCTAAAATATAAAATATACATCTTTCTCCTATGTATGGAAACTTATGGCTCACCCTGTTATAAATGTTCTAAATAAAAATCTGGCATTAAAAACTTTCTTTAAAGTCTTTTCTATGTTAATAGATTTTTTTTTTCTGTCTGAAAATCTAATTAATTGTTTTTATTATTATTTATACCCAAATTATTTATCACCTGCATTCTCCCATCAAACTGCAGTATCAAGTCTTGGTAACCAGGTGGCACTGTGGCATCATCATGAGGCTCAGTAATGCAGTAAGAGTAATGTCAGGCTTCAGGATAAGTTCTGGGATATGTCCCTGTTTTACTGACAGTCTTTACTTTATCTATCAAATCGAAATAAGAGTTACATAGACATATTTAACAATGTTTTATTAACAAAATTCTCCCCAGACTTGCAACAGTTCTTACTGACTCTTCAAAAATGCAGTTGACATTTCAGCCTTGAGCTACCTGAGTCACAGTGAAGTCCTGCTATTATCTATTATAGAGAAGCATTACACAATTATCATACAGAAGTTGTATGAGTAATTGTATTTTTAAACAACTGTAAATATTCAATAATTTTTTTTGATGATGTCCTCTGAAAAATTCACATATAGTTTGTCCTTATCCTAATTGAAACCCAGGAGAAGTGTAGGCAGCTAAGTTACAAGCCACTGCAAGCCCAGCTGTCGCAACAAATATAACACAGCAGTGATATTGTTACACATGGATAAAACCAAGAAATAAGTTGAGTCCCAACACTTCTGGGGATTAAGTCTTTTAAGTGCCTGAAGCAGGTCTGACCTGGGAAGTAGCCCAAACAAAAACAACGCAACCAATTACAGAAAAAGGAGAAATAAACTGAGTCTACCCTCATGGGACAATCAGACATGGCTACAAAAAGAGCAAGGCAAAATCTAACTTTTTATTTCAAGTCTTATTAAGTATTATCCACAGTTATTTGCTTATATGTATTGGAAAAAAAAACATATATATTCATTCATATATTTTATATACAGTTCTGACAGGTTTTCACACATTCATCATCAATTATCATGAATAAAATACTATATTTGTGCTTCGGATTAGTTTTTACAGTGCCAATAAATAAAAAAATATATTTTCAGCCCCTTGGATGTTTTAACCTTTTAATTACATTTACAAGGAAATAGTGATCAATAACATGTGCATTCTCCGGGCAAAAAAGATTACAAAAAACATGTCATGTCAAGGTAAAAACAGATTTCCACAAAATAATGGCAATTATCTTACATGAAATGACTGCATAAATATTCACCCACTTCAAATCATAATTTTGTATTTACAAACTTTGACTTCATTCTTCCTTGCAAAACTGTTCAAACTCTGTCAGGTTGTGTGGGAATCGGCTATGAACTGCCCTTTTCAAGTCCTGCCAAAAAATTGAGATTGAGGTCTGGCTTTGACTCATCAGCCACTCCAGGCCATCCACCTTGGAGTCTTTAAACAATTTATATGTAGCTTTAGGTGTATGCAAGCGATCATTCAAAATTCTCTCCTGTCCTCCAGGATTTCACTGTATTGTTCTGCTTTTGCTGGGTGTCCTGGTGGCTTATAGTGTGGACACATAGGAAAATGACACTAAACATGGTAAAAAAAAGTAATAAAAACTGGATTTGGAATTGAACAATCTGATTTGCTTCAAAACCCTGAAGTCAGCCTTATTGAAATGTATTATACTATGCTTAAACATTGGGTGTGCGGTAGGAAACTAATTAAAATAAACTCTACCATTTGAATGAAAGAATGATCAAGTATTGTGACAAAACTAAACCAGAATTGTACAAAAAAGGTGGTCAAGATACAAGTGTCTAAGGGACGTTAAACATAGGGACAATGGTAGCAAGTGTGGTAGGAGTTTGTCCCGCAATTGGTGGGTTGAGGTTTTGATTCCCGCTCCTGACTCTATTGTTGTGTCCTTGGGCCAGACACTTCACCCGCCTTGCCTCCTGGTGGTGGTCAGTAGTGATGGGAAGTTCAGCTCTTTTCAGAAAGCCGGCTCTTGTGACTCAGCTTCCAAAGGTGAGCCAGCTCTTCTGGCACCCAAATTTCTTATAGCTTAACCTGGGAAATATTAATGTTTTGCATGACATATCCTTTTTCATTCAGTGCTTCCATTTATGAGGAGCCTTATAATTGCTAAATGTTTCAAATGTACAAAAGCAAAAATTCTTCCTTTTGCATAATATTTTAATTAGGGCTGTCAGCATTAACCCCTTATCACATGTGATTAATCTCAACATTTGCATTAATGCATTACTGTTACATAGCACAGATTTATCAAACCACAACAAAAGTTGAAAGCGTTTATTTTTATTGTATTGTGCTTGCGTGTTCACATACATGTGTAGTAGCTCTAAACTGTTCATGCAGGAATAACGGTGGTCACTCATCTGGATGAGGACAACGACTGTTTCCTCATCACCCAAGTTCAGTAGGAAATGAATGGAGAGGGACATTTCCAAATAAACGTTTAAAACTAAATTACTTCCCTTAAGCCTTTCTGACTATAAAAACCTAGAAAACTGAGACTCTCAAGTTGACAAAATATTTTTAGAAAATGATACAGTGGACATTTTGACAGGATGCCTCCTGGGCGCCAAGAGGGAGACCTAAGACATGCTAGAGGGATTATGTTTTTCCCAGCTGGCCTGAAGACGCCTTGGGATTTCCCCAGAGGATCTTGCCCAAGTGGCTGGAGAGAAGGAAGTCTGGGCCTCTTTACCTTGGCTGCTATCCCGATGGCATGACCCCAGATAAGCGTAAGGAAATGAATGGATGGCATACAGTGGCAGTTTTTGATACAGGGTATGTGGGCAGTTGCCCAGGGTGGCATCAGAAAGGGGGATACACACAAGAACAAGGACACAAACTATTTCTTATCTCTGTCGCCTGAATAAGTTTGCTATTACTTGTAAGCATGTTTAGTAGTGTAGGTATAGTTGCTGTTCAGTAATGTTGGACTACATTACCTGCTTTCTGCTACAAAAAAAAAAAAAGAATCTGAGAATTGCTTGCATTTTAATTGGTTGAGTGTGGCAGGAGGGGCTTGCACAACTGTGTGCATATTTATATTCTAAGCTTTCTAAAGAAGGCATAGCGATTAATCATCATTAATGACAGCACCAGAGTGTGGATAATCTGGTTAAAAATGTTAATCAATTGACATCACTAATGTTAATGAAATGTTACTTTTACTAACTTAACATGAACACAAATGAACAAAACCCTGCAAGCCAATCTACCAATCAGATTACTTACCCTAAACCTAACCCCTAGCAGTTCATTCCTATTCCTAATCCTAGACTGAACACCTTAGTCTCAAATCTAGCTCCTGACCAAAAAACTGAACTTCCCAAAGCCCAGGCCCCATAAGGAGCAGTGCGTCCTCTCAATGTAGTATTTGTTGGAAAAATTGGCCTTCGAAGGTGTGAAATGATAAAACACATACACACACGCATGCACACACACACAATGTGCAAAATTTGACAGGGCATCTATCAAGGCCTTGTTGAGCCAAAAACCTGAGGAAGTTTAATCTAAATAAAATCATTGACTAAAACTGTGGTAATGGGATCTGCTCCTGATTGGATAAGGAAATCGAACAGTGTTGGCTGAGTGGCCTACTTTCATGCAGGAAGAGCCATAGCTGAATTTGAGAGGGGGAAATGGGAAAAGAAAACAAACAGGAAAAAAAAGGAGGCTTAATGCAAAATATGTAATAATGTTTTTTTGTGTCTTTTTTTTTGCTATTTTAGCTTATGTATATATTTTTATGCAGCACACAGTTTTGACATTTAGGACTAGACATGGACTTATACAGCGTATATATAGAAGAGCGTTCCCTGTCTCTAAGCTCACTGCAGGCCGATTACGCTCCAAGCATCACCTGGCAGCAACCATTATTGATTTGACGTTGCATGCTGGGAGAAAAGATTGCTTTCAAAGGTCAGTGTTAATATGAAAAGGTCAGTGTGTTAAGTCTATTGTTTGTTTACTATTGAATAGTTGACTGCATGACTGTTGTGTAGGTGTGTGTATGTGCTAAATGAGGTCATTATCCAAATAATAAATATCCAAGACATTTTTGGCTCACAGCAAACAATAATAATAATGATTGATTGATTGCATTTGTATCTTTTTTAATCCTTTTGTTCTACTCTGATTTACTTTGCATAAGTTGCACCACCAAACTTGTGTAAGTAAAAGTTTCTTTGCTTGCTTGGGAGTATCCTTAAAGCTTAACCGTGACTTGTAGAGGATTTAAGATTTATGGAGGACAAATTTACAAACTGGCTGAGTAAGAAAAACGTGGCTGCAACAACATAAACGTAAAAATGAAATCAAGTAATGTGACAACATGTTGGCAGAGCAGATATAGAAAATCTCAAAGGTTAGCATTGCAGCTAACCTACAAGATCTTGCCAGACCTCACATAAGCTTCAAATATAACATCAGACCAACAGAAACATTTTTTGAATACCTATCCACAGTGGGATCCATATTCAAATTAATTGCAAATATACATACATACACATATACACACATACACACATACATTCTTTTGCACTACTTGTTTAGAGACTTAGAATTGATCATTAAGTCACAGCCGAGCATTACGAGGAGTCCATTCCCCTCATCCACTGTGTTAAACCAGAGTCAAGCACTGCAGTTTTTGTATTCAAATGCAGCACAGGAGTTTCATTTGTTGCAGAGGTCAACCTGTGACAGGGGATCAGTGTATGGCGGACAGAGGGCAGATTGATTCCACCTTTTTCTTTTTTTTTTCTTTCCCTCCTCCACCAGATGTTTATCCCATTTAGTGTGACAGTCTAAGAGGTGAGCACTCTTGTGTGCACGTTCTGTCCGCACGTGGCTTTACAAAGCTCCGGCCCCGACTGTGGCAGACTGAAGTTGATAGATTGCACTCAGCTATCTGTCACAGGCCAGAGAGAAGAGAAAAAGACGGGTCAGAGGAGACAGGGGGCTGCATTTTAATAGTGTCCCTAGGAGACAAACAACACAACAAAACCATACGGGATGGTCTGGCATTGGAAGCTGACACAAAGTGATGAGCTGCCAGTCTAGCTTGTTTTTCCTCATTAAAAAGCACATTTTCTAAGTGGTACTTTTGCAGTGAGAAATCCCTGTGAGGCTCTATTGGTTGACAACTCCATGACAACTTCTTTCACACTTTAAACAAATAATTTAAAGTTATTTTTGTCAAGCCAACTATTCTAAAGAAAGTTGGGGAATAAATTGATAAATGCACAACACAACAGAAGCAGGAGAAAACATGGCTAATGGAAAGTTTTCTTAAATGCCGCTAGAACCCCCCCCCCTCCATAGAACTCTATTAACCTTATCTATGATTAGATTTCTAATCATGTGCAAATGAATGCAAGCTTATGGTCATCAGAAAAGAAAAACAATTAATGGCTTGTCGTGGGCTTTGTGAAATGTTTTGAAGGATGTCCTTGTGCTGTTTTGTGGGTGTCCAGAGTTATCCTGTGAATTTGCAATCTTTACAGAATAGTTTGCAAACTGATAATGGAGTCACTAAAGGTTCGCTCCGTGCAGATTGAGCCACTCCACACATGCACATTTGATCTTGCTCACATGTGTATTTGCTCCCACACAACTAGGGAGATAGCCTCTTCAGCTTGCATGAACTCATAATCCCACAATGAGTTTTTTTTTTTTTCTTTTTCTCTTATGCACACTAACACTTAATGATCATCATGATACTCCTACTCTTTTCATACTGAGCAAAATCTCTTTATTGTGTGGCTTAGATTAATGGTAACAAAACAAATTGATCTCAAATAGTGAGAATGTGTACAAAAGCTCTCTAATCCGTCAAACTGTGATTCATGGCAATTAAGACTGTCGTGGCATGTCTCCGCATGAGCAAATGAAGTGTAATACTTTGTGTGTCCTTCAGTCTAACCCCACAGAAACATGCCCTCTCCTTGTGTACACATGAAGGCGTTTTGCCCCATTTTCTGCTGCTGCTTTTATGTGTTTTGAGTCTTTCTGTGTTTAGCTCTGTCTCAGAGAAGTGCAGTTAATGTTACTGAAGAGTCTATGTGCTGATGGCAAGGTGCAGGTCCCATCAGTTCTGACATCAGAGGCAGATTAATGGAAGAGCTTTATTTAGCTCCTGCGAAGTCCCCCCTGTCTGACCCACTGTCATTCTACTCTTAAAGGTTCAGAAATGGCATCTTGTTTCTTCCGTAGCCGTTCACAAGCAAACCACTGACCTGTTTTCTTTTCTTTCTTTTTTTTTTATTCAGAGGTCTGGCTGTAAGTGGCAAGCAGGTATGAACATTCTATGCATATTATTGGTCAGCTGTATTAAAACTTTTTGCTTTTATTTCTACATAACCCCAAAGAGACATGGCCTTTGCCATGCCCATCTTGTAAAATGCATTT
Source organism: Poecilia reticulata (assembly GCF_904066995.2). Taxonomy (NCBI): domain Eukaryota; kingdom Metazoa; phylum Chordata; class Actinopteri; order Cyprinodontiformes; family Poeciliidae; genus Poecilia; species Poecilia reticulata. The sequence continues at coordinate 14,381,289 of NC_088846.1, read as the reverse complement.
TAAGCAACCTAACCAGCCTTCCCTGTCCCCCTGTGATGAACCTACTTTCCAACACTTCTTTTGAGCTGTGACCCAAAAAGTCAGACTATATGTCTGGGACTCACTGAGGAGTCTTGACCTTTCATTTGGACAACAATCTTCCAATGTGTATTCAGTCTGTGTCTATATTCTGCACAGACTATGCACTCAAATATTCAATTGGCTACGTCCAAACCTACTGAAGTTGGATGTGGCCAGAGCTTGATCCGATAGGTAGTGTATATGATGAGGGTGTGGAGTGGTACCATTCTCCTCTGTTGCCTAAATCCCTGCTCATACTGGTCAAGGTATTCCCTCTCTGCATTCATAATCATCACAGGCTTCATTTTTAAGTTATGAATGTGTGAATAAAAAGCTGGTTTCTGCCATTATCAATCTGCTTTGTTGAAAAAAATTATCCATACATTTCTACCCCAGAAAAACATTTCACACTGTCTCGTGTTTCAACCACAATCATGAGTGCCTTTAAACAGAATTGTATTTGACTGGCTAACACAACGTTAGCCAGTCAACCCGCTTTACATAACTATGAAGCGGGTGGAAAATGCTAAATGTCATTTAATTGTATTTTTTCTAACCAAAAAAATTGAAAATGCTTGTGTCTTCTGGTTCTTTATAATTGTTTTCAGAAAGGGCATCTTTTTTTTAAATACAGTTAATCTGTGTGTAATTTAATTACAATATAAAAGCAGCTTTTCTGTAAAAGGGGTCAGAGGCTTGTGAACATTAATTAGCAAACATAAAGATCATGAAGACCAAGGAACACAGCAGATAACCATTGTTTAAAGAAAAGTAACACTGCACTTCAGCCTGATCACACCATCCCCACAGTTATACATGGTGGTGGGAGCATTATGCTGTGGGGATGGTTTGCTTCAGTAGGAAAGGCAAACAGCTACTTGAATTGATGGGATGATGCATAGAGAAAAGTACAGAGTAATATTGGGCGAAAACCTGTTAGAGGCTGAAAAAGACAGGCGTAGGTACACAATAACCCTAAACACACAGCTAGCACTAGAATGCATAGGTTTGGATGTAATTACATTATTTCATAAGAGTGGCTAATTCAAAGATCAGAGCTAAATTCAATTAAAAAGTTGTGCGACTTGAAAATAGCTATTCATAGATGTTCTGATTTGATTGGAGCTTGTAGGATGTGTAAAGAAGAACAAAATTAAGTCCAGATCTTGTAAATACATGCCCCAAAGTCTTGTTTGCAATTGTTATTACAATAAAAAGGGCTCTATAAATGTTTTAATCATGTGTCAATTTACTTTTAATTCACAATTATGTACTACTTTATGTTGATCTGAGACATAAAATCCAAATAAAATGTGGTGTAGCTAGTGGTTGAACAAAGGCTATGAAAAATAATTTTGCCAGCACACTAAATGACTTGTCTCCAACTAAACTTTTTTTGTCTTCACACAAATATTGTGGGTTATTTTTAATACTATTATTATCGTTATTTTATGTAGGTAATAAACCACCGTGGTCCCAGAATTCAAATTTGAAACAAGACAGAACAAAAATGTGAAGGTTGAGGTATACCAGTCAAAGAGACATTGGTTAGGTATTTACTGGGGTGCGATGAATTTAGGGTCACCTTACAGACTGCAGTGCATAAAACACATTTAATCATTCTCAACTCATCCATAGCTCAAGCTAGTGAGGCCACCAGTTGATCATGCTGTGAATTTGGTTCTGCAAGAGAGGAATGAAAATAGAAAGGTTGATGTTGCTCTCGCAGTGCTTAACTACACAGACAGGAAATTAGGCCAGAGCAAGAACAAGAGGCTCTCTGCGATGTGTTTGGGCTCAGTGTTGGTATTAGGTGGAGGCTCTTGAGCTGAAGTAGGAAAGTGCTTCTGAGGCTTTGTTTGGATCATTTTCCAGTGGCTGTGTAGGTGAACGACTGCAAATGGGTGTGCTATCATGCGGTTGTTTGTCTGTGTGCATTGTAATGGAGGATGCGTCACGGCAGAAGCACTATTGTTTCATGCTCCCCTCTGCTCTTCCTTCCTTCCTTTCTTTTCCCCTGGGTGGGGACAGCAAATAGGGACAGTCTTCCTCAACAGGCCTATGTGGAGATGGCCTGTGGAGGCCGGTGGGTGAAAAATAAGACTGCTAGGCTGTAAGAGACCAACGAAGCAGCCAGCAGCACCAGGGGCCATGCTGTGCTGTGCCATGCTATGCCTCACTTTTGTGCCACTCCTCACCACACCATTAAAAATGACAAATGCTCCCATCAACTGCTTTCCCAGGTTAGCAACTGCCGCCTGGTGCTCCTGAAGCCCTGTGTCTGCCCTAGTTCATCAGTTTGCCACAACTGGAACAACCATTTATTATGTGGGAGTCATCTTTCATGCACCAGATTTGATTTCTATCATTGAAAGGTTATGAGTTGAATCACATAGGGACACACAAAAAAGAGAAAATGTTAAAAAGATGGTTCAAATTAACTGTGCAAATATTCCTTTATAAATAATTATAATATTCTACAAAACATTGCACTGTATTACCAGTCAACCCCTGAGGTTTGAGTTGGTCTTCTTTTTATGCAACCCTTCAATTCCTTAATTAAAATTGTGGCAACTTGAATAGTTCAGAAGACTTTTTTTCTGAATATGTCATATGTTCCTTTGCAGAGGTCTTCTACAGATTTTAGTGTTTTTAATCTTGAGACAGTTTTTCCCTCCAACCTTTGCTTTCTAAACATCTTTTCAGCGATGGCGCCAGAGTACATCTCTGCAGAATAACATTAAAGCAAACCATCCATTCATCCTGGATGTCTTAATTAGGATATCTTGATGCCCTGAAAAAAAATATGTTTTCAAAAAAGTTTCTATATCATCATTACCTTGTTTTTCTCTACCAAAAGCTTAAATTCAATCTTCATCAGTTCTTTCTCTACGGCTGGCATCTGCATTGTAATACAGAGTGTGATTGACAGATCCCTAGAAAAGCCCTTGGCTCCTGTTAGCTGGGACATGTTTTAGAGGACTGAGTACTTACAAGACTTTTAATTAACACTCATTTATTATTTTCCAACTATGCTTGAAGCATGTGTTAGCCTTGATGTGCTCTGATATGCTTGCATTATTTATGTTATAAATAATAAAACCACTTCTGGATTGGCTTAAAAAGTAAATAGTGTTTCAGGTTTTAGCTTTAATATTTTGTAATGGGGCAATGATTTAATCATTAGATTATTCACACCTTAAATGTATGTGAAATACAGTGTCTTGAAAAAGTATTAAAGCTCTGTCACATTGCAACTACAAACTTTTATGTATTTTGCTTAAAGCTGCAGAGAAGTGTATAACAAGGCTATGTTGTAAAAGTAACATTCCAAACTTTGAACATATCATAGTATTAAGCCCATAATCTGAAAGTGGAAAAAGTCAGGTGCAGTTTAGGCTGTCCACCTAAACTTTAGGCTAGATAGACATATATCAGTGAAGCGGTCTCTATCTGTACCTGTTGTATCTCTGGATGAGCTGCAGAGATGTGTAGGACAGACACCAGAAGAAAGCCATGGTTAAAAAAAAGACATACAGAGTCCCATTTGTAGTTTGCCACAAGACAGATGGAGGATATAATGTCTGAAAAAATATTCAGATGACACCAAATAAAATTGTTTGATCACTATACAAAACACTTTGAGTGGAAGAAAAATAAAGTATAGCTCATCACTCTGAATGCATCAACTCTCTTGTGAAACACGATGGCAGGAAAATCATCTGTGAAAATGGTTTCCTTTAACACAGACAGAAACGTAGGTCAGGTAAGGCAATGCTGGAAGAAAGTCTTTTTGAGTAAAGGTCTTGAGACTAAGGTGTTGGTTGAACTCAAAGGATAACATTAAAACAGATTTACAATGAAATGGTTTCAATCAAAGATTAATCTACTCTAAAGGTTACTAATGGTCCAGTCAAAGTCCAGATCTTGACTGCAAATCTTAGGAAAAAAAAGAATCTTTACATGTTTTTATATAATGGCTACATGGCCAGCCATTAATAATTTTATAAAATGGACCCAAAATATAAAGTTCTATCCCATTCATTAAGCTTGTAAAAAAAAAAAAAACTAAAACAGGTGAAAATTATCTAGGCCAGTGTGCTGCAAAGAGACAGCATTGAAGTATTAGTAGCCTGGAGTAAAATCAGGCCTATTCAGGCTGAAGATTAACAACTCCATTCCAGTTCTTCAGCTCTGGGGACTTGGGGGGACATTTCTAGCTCAAGACAGGTGTATGATTCTGGGCTACAGGGCGGGAACTGCCTTTTCCTCTGTCGAGGCAGAGTCTGGTCCTCTGTGTCCCTGCAGGGAAAGACCTATTGTGCGGACCATCTGTTACAACACACGCACACACAAAAAAGGGGGTAAGAGGTCTATGGTGAGAGGATGCGACTGATGTGCAATGCCTGTTAAATAGCATTAGGAAGTGAAGCTGAATTTGTCAGAGCTATTAGAGATGCAAATAGATCTGCACTTGTGTGAACTATAAGGAAGTTAAAGGAATAAGTAATTTTATAACAGAGATTAATTGCCCAGATTAGGAATTTGTCAAGAGTAAGATAATATATAAATTAGAAATAAGAGTAGCATCTATAGGAGATACTTACGGTGATAAAGTGCTTAGCATATTATTCTGAGTTACTTTCAAACGGCTGACTGAAAAAACCACCTAATAGCCGATTTAACATGAGATGCAGTGACACCTGTCCACCAAGTGGGGGCGTCATGTCCCTTCAGTGCATCGGGGGGGCCGATTCAAATAGGTCAAGGAAAAGTTTTGTGTTTTGACAATGCAAAGTAGGCGGAGCGGCGGCGTGGCCATTGGTTAGTGAGTTTCAGCTTCCAGTCGTTGATTGGTTCTGGCTCTCTAATGAGTCCGTGAGCATGCAACATCGGGTCTCCCCCCCTATAGCCACTCCTCGGACCCCCCAACAACCTATCCTCCCCTCCCTCCCCGCCTCCCGATCTCCTCGCATCCCCCCCCCCTCGGCCCCTATACTCCGCTTCTCCCCTTGCGCTGATTGTCACACATTGTTTACTACGGCTTGAAATGTGACTCACAACAGAGGCTGTCTGCTGGAGTACCGCTCTGACAAAGCGAAGGATTTCTTTTCTTGACGCGCGCCGTGCGTCTTGATTATTTTTTTGGAGGGGACACAGGTTTGTGGAGACTAACCCTTCTGCCATGTCAGTGGATTTGCTTGCGCTTTTATCCGTCCTGGTCATCACGTCCTCTGCGATGGAAGGTAAATAATCAATTCGGGATTTATATTAATGTGGAAAACGCTGCTTTTAAACAGGGCGCGTTGTGATGGTCTTTGGAAGTGGGAGGGGGGTTTGGGGGGGGGGGGGTGAGAAGCGGGGGCGTCCTGGTCCTTCTGCTGGGCAGCGCCTGCATCTCCCCGGCGTTCAGGGATGTCATACACGTGGGTCGCAGCGGATTGCTTTGGTTCTTCTCTCTTTATGTCGGAACAGCATCTTCCCGCAGCGCTGAACGCCGCTGATACTTGTTTATGTGACTACACAAGTTTGTGTCATTTTAACTATAAAGGCATAACCGCCACGGTAAGAGTAGTAAATGCCACATAGCTGTGATGTCTCTGTTTTTATGCTTTCGCATATTATCCAAAGAGCAATTACTTTTTTTTTTTTTTTTCCTCAGAGTGGCACAAAGAACACGAGCAACTCCTTACAGGTTTTCTCATAAACAAAAATGATAATATATTATTAAGTAAATCCCCCATGTATAATTTTCTTGCATCTACAGATGCTGAGACAAGCTCCTATGGAGTCTGAATATAGTTCTGATGGGAAATCATGTGTAAAAAATGTTCTTTTCCCTGTTTGCATCTTTGTTTTCTTCCTACTCCGAGACACTCATTTTTGCAGCTTCTTCTTCAGTTGTACAGAAGCCAGCATCTCCTCAGTCAAACATGGTTTTCATTTCCTCTGTCTTACCTCATGGGACAGGACTCTGGGTTGTGTGGCCTCAGCCAGGATATCTGTTGGGTGGATGAAACCAGCTTCCTCCCATCGTGGCTGTGGAACTCTTTTTACTTCATGTTGTTTCCTCCCTTGTCAAACATGGACAGGAACACTAGCTTCTGTTTATATCTACTGTCCTTATAAATGAGTTAGATCAGAATTAGTTTCCTCACACACAGGTTTTCTCTTTAATCATTCACTAGTTTGATCCTGGATCCTCCCCAGCTCTGGGATGTGCTCTGTAATTTTGGCTTCAGCTTTCTTGTTTTTTGCTCATCGCATTTTAACACATAGCTACAGATAGCAAGGCAAGGGACCAAATTGCTACCTCTTCGGGAAGGGATACGTTTTGAGGTTGGGACGTTTACCCAACGTTAAATGACTGCAAACAGTTCAGAGATGAGAGGCTGAATGCGAGAGAAAAAAAAGTGAAATTTTACTGCTTACTGAAGAGGACGTAGGATGAAGATGAAACAGATGGGTATACAGAGATAGCCCCTGGGTTACTTCCCTATCAAAGATTAAAGTGATTTCCTTGTTTGGGTTGCTAATTGAAAGTAGGTGGCCCCACGGGAAGGTTAAAATCTTCACTGATCCGAACTCCAAGCTGCTGCTGTTACCCCCCTTCTTTTTCTCTAATACGCAAGAGAGAAAGTGGAGTCTCTGACCCCATTATCTCGGCCCATCCTGGCTCATATCGATCTCATTATGAATCCAAATCAGATGATGACAACAAAAATTCATAGAACCATGTGTGTTTGCAAGTGTCTGAATATTTTTGCTGCTGCGGCCGTATGGATTGACGCTTGAAATAATTGATTTATCTAACCTCTATCTTCAGTCACATTACTCAGATAAACAGCTCATGACAATATTAATAGGACAGTCAACTTTGGAATACAAATGACCAGAAATAAATATTCTTAAGAGCTTTAATATGTTAATGACAATCAAGCGTATGAGTTAAAATTTGGTTAATGGAAAAGTTTGCTGTGGTAAAAATGTTGGGTGGGCGCAAAGTGTTGTTAGCTTCCAGACATTTTTAAAGTGGAAAACATTTCATATGTCCTAATTTCTCCTCCCAAAATTCAGCCGGTTTTTTGTCACTAGGTTTTCCATTCGACTCTGGGCTTCTTCTTTCCCATCATGGTGCTGCATAGATTGGTCTTCAGACAGCAGCAACAGAAGTCATTCTCCTCCGCTCGGAGAGTCATCGCTTATTTCTGTTTGCCCTTAAAGCAATTAGGCTTAGATAAACCCGCTCATTTAACAACCCAGAACGGGGTGGTGGAGAGAGGGGGAGGAGGAGGAATTGAGAGAAGGGGGGATTAATCATAGCGGCTGGAAGATAGGCAGGCAGGGACAGAGGGAGATGAAAAGATGACAGAGGCAGAAGAGGAGAGGTCAAAGGAAAACAGTATATATGTCTCACAAATGGGTAGACTGAAACAGTAAAAGGGCAAAAGAAGTTTAAAAAAAAAGGAAGAATATGTTGACAGTACATGCCTAAGCCAGGCTACTCCTTGATGCAAAACAGTGTCTGTACTTAATATGAGCCGGATTTGAATGTGTTCGCGGTGCTTTGTAAACAGTCCCACAGGATGATGTGTACATGTATTACGGAGTTGTAATGCTTTATCCTTAGAGGATGCAACGGAGAACACAACAACTTCCTGAATAAATAATATTATAGTATAGATTTATCAGGTGTCCTATTATCTAAAGGATATTCTTGTCCTCCTGATCTGTTGTTTTGAACTTGCTTTGCGGAAATAACGATGTATATCATCCAGCTTTTCTATTATTTCAGAGCTATGAATGTCTTGAAATGTTGATATTAGTACATTACATCAGTCATTTTTGAAATATCCACTTGGTGGAATTGCTCTAAACTGTCATTTTCTCTTGTTTTACAAAGTGATGACCTCAAGAAAACACTTCCCGCCAGGGTTAGGATTATGTCTCATAACAATATGTCAGCTGTTTAGAGTGTTGTGTGCCTTTTGAGTTCAGAAGGGTGTCTCTAATAGTAGAGAACATTAAACTTACCAGCACTGTTTCTGACACAGTGAACATGGACTAAGGGGAACTTCTTCTGTTGTCATTAAAGTAACTCTAAGGAGAATACTGTTGCCCTGTTAAAATGGAAAACGCGACATACAATTTAACCTGAACCTGGAAAGAATTATTATCAACAGCAGTTACAATAATTAGTGGGCACAAGAAGAAATTGTTCTTTTTGGCATTCTAAAGCTTGTAATGGTGGAACCAGTCGTTTACTGAAAAAGACAGCTGTGATTCATATTGTAAAAAGGTGTAGAGGACTGTCCATTGTTGTCCTGAAATAAAACACCATCTTCCTCTCTGAAGGCCAATTTGCTATCCATAAAAACTGACAGATTATACTGCATTTTGTTTTCTGTTTGTTTGAGGGGGTTTTTGACCCTGGTTTTGTTACTGCGTGGGAGCTGGCTGCAGGCAGGGAGTGAGTAGGTATGGGTTTCCAGGTATAGCAGAGGCGAGTAGAGTAATAAAGCTGCAGCTTATTGCATTCTGTCACTTCTGTCTTTGCTCTTCAAACGTGGTACTAGTAGTACATCCAAAAAGACCATTGCACATATTTTCTAATTATATGCGAATCACAATTTCATCAGACAGCATACTTTAACAGCATCAAGATTAAAGAAAAGTAAATAAGTGTGCCTACGCTGGTACACAAATAGTAAACAAAGACATGATCGATATTTTAATTAGCATATGATGTAATAAACTGCTTAAATTCTAATTTTATTTCACAAAAACATGGATATTAATGAATTCATGCTGTATTTGGAGTGAAGTGATTCAGTTTTAGCACATGATCTGAATGTAGGACTAGTTCTTGTTAACGGGGAACTTGTTAACTTGTTATTTCAGACTGATGCATGTTCAGTGAGGACAGATAATGACGGATTTTCAATCAAGTCATCAGTGGAAGATGGCCTCCTATCCACGGTATCAGTTTTGTAAAAGAAGATTCATTTTATTGTTGATATTTATTTTTACATTATTCTCATCTACAGAAGAGTGAAACCAAATAATCTGTATGCATGAAATTTACTATATGCTATTTTTGTTCTGGTTTAGAAATAATTTGTTAATTATTTTCTGTATAGTATTTGCCTTTTACAGTTTTCTGTATTTCTCCCAAATCAAATCACATGCATACACACCTAACTGGACCAATAATTTAGTGCTCTTAATATTTATACTTTCTTCTCACCTTTAAAAAACAAAAGGTGAGAACAGAAAACCAAGCTGGGCTACAAGCTACATTTGTGAAAAATCTGTTACTTGTGGCAGTACGTTTTCTTGTCTTGTACGGGTGTTGCGTGTTTTATCAGGCTTCGGTGCGCCCCACTTATTTATCCCACTTTTGTAATTTCGTTGTGTCAGCCGAGGTTGCACAAATGTAGAGTTGCCTTGTGAGGCTGGTGTAGTTAGAAGCTCCGCTTCTCAATGTGTATCTTGTGTGTGTTCACCAGCTACACAGGGGACACAGCAAAAATAAAAAAAAATAAAAAGGAGAACCATTGAGTCTCCTAGGAATGTGAAAGCAAAACTGTTCCTTTACGGCAGTCTGTCATTTCTAAACTGATGTAAGAATGAAAAATAAAGCTGGAACCTAGTCCTCTGGATGGACACAGTATGCAGCTGAAAAGACGTGAAGAATTACCTGTTATGTGCTCACATGAGGGTATTTTAGCCATAGGCACTACTGCTAACTTGGGACCACCTGAAGTAAAATTCAATTCTTCTCTCAGTTTGTACTACAGTGGGTGTTCATGTGTCGCCAGTGTGGTGCTACAACTATTACGGCTGAATTGGCCAGCAGACATGCCCTCATCTCATAATAGGGGCTCTATTTTGCCCACAGTGGAGCAACTACTTGGTGTTAAGGCACACTTAGACAGCCCAGCCAGTCAGCTATGACGACCCTAGTGCAAACACTTGCCAGCATTCGGTATGCCTGCAGTGCTGTAAATATGTTGCAGTCATACATGTGCGCAGTGATCTGTGTGTCGTTTTCTTTTAAACACGGTTGTATACCGCAAACTCTCTCACAGTTTATTCGATCACTGCTTTCTCACCCCTTTTGTTTGCCTCTTCCTCTTTCACTTACATGCACACATATGCAAACACACCCCCACATATCACATATAAACACATAGCAAGTCCCCCTCGGAGCTCACCTTACCCCAGAGACATCTGAGCCTTGGGAGGGCCAGATGGTGGATACAGACTGGGAGCTTTTGCGTGTGCACTTTTTTTTTTTTTTTTGTAGCCCCCTAGCGTGAAAGTGAGCAGTATCAAGGGAAAAGAACAGAGCTTTCGGCGTGCCAAATCGAATGCGTGTTTGTTCTTTTCTGTCCAGACCTTTTCCTCACGTGCTGATATCTCGTGTTGTTTACCTCGTCGTCAGCCTTCGTCTTCCCAGACATTCCTCTGTCCAGAGATTTGCCACAGAGATGCTATCAACGGTGTTAGGTTCCACCTGCCACACTCTGTGCCCCACGCTTATCAGAGCAGGTGGCAGACTGCGGGATGAGTACTGATGCCGTATCTGTCCAATCATCGGGGGATAAGCAGACCTACTGCATCAGCAACATACATAACATATTAGAGCGCAGGAGTGGAAGCGGCGACGCTTGTGACACAGTTCAACCTCAAACTGTGTGAGTCATCTGTTTGCTGCAAAAGCCAGTTCCATCATTTTTTTTTTTTTTATGAACGCAACACACACACACACGCCGACACAGACGGTGTGAAGGCTTGATACGCACAGGAGCAGAAACTAAGAGATAACCCTCCAAGCTGCGCATTGTGGAAAATAGAAACGCTAGTCACTGATTGGCCGCAGTGACCCGGCTAACCCCACTACCCAAGGATGGAGGTGTGAAAAATGTGCTTTTTCTCTTTCTTTTTCATGCTTCTGAGCTTTTCGTTCTCTCCATTATCACCTTTCCTGGTGATTGGGTGACAGTTGTTCAATCAGCAGGAAAGGGAAGCGGCTACTATATTTGTTGAATCGAGAGGTGAGAAAAGAAACGATTGATTATTGAGTGTTTTTTCCCACTGTTCCCAAAGTCTAGTTTTAGATTATTCTATGCTCACAACCCCATTTCACCCTTTCCTTTTCCATCCTATGGTTCCTTAGGCACCTCCTTCCCCCATGCACTCCAACCCTTCAATCACCAGCTCCGAGCAGGCTGGGTTTACAGGACCCTTTTGTTTATACTTTATAAATGTTCTCGCTTGCCTGTTATATTGCTTTTGACTGTATGTGAAGTGAAAGGAGAGGGATTCCTAGTTTTTAAAAGTGTTTTTTTTTTATTGTACAAAAAACTTTTAGAGGTTAGTGAGACAATTGATACGCATTTTAGTTGCACATTCACCTCACCCCAATTTCCTCCACCAAATCTGCACACAACTAATCCCATTTCCAAATTCTCTCTCTCTCTCTCTCTCTCTTTCTCTCTCTCTCTCTCTCTCTCTCTCTCTCTCTCTCTCTCTCTCTCTCTTTCTCTCTCTCTCTGTGTGTCTCTCTTTTTTTCCCTCCCACCCTCCTTCACCTGCTGTCCCCTTACATTTTTATGTTTAAAAACAGATGCATGGTTTGAACTATTGCTGGGAACACTACAAGGAAGAAAAGTGAAACATGAGCCTTTTCTTGGGGGAAAAAAATAAAAGATGTAATAAGCACAGCATTGGCAGAAACAGGAAGCGGGGTAAAGAGATGGTTGGGGTTCTGGGATTGTATGAACAAAGAGATTCTTTTATGTTTGTCATATGATATGTATTTTTGAGTTGGGCACATGATGTTTTAATATAACTTTTAGGGCAGAGGCTTAAAGCGCATATTTTAGTAGGTTGGTCAGTCACTGAGTGATGAGAGCGTAAAGGATGGAAAGGTGCGAGTCTTCTAAATGTATGTTAACTCACTCTGCATATTTGATAACTACACAGCATACCGTTTGAACTATTCCCTTGTCTTTCAAGTATACATGTGCAATGTTTTAGATTCCCTCTGTACGGACAGAAGCGTGCAGTACAGTTTGCAATGTAAAGTGAATTAGCAGCTCACAGGATGCTGCGTCTGAACGCTCAGAGGAATTAACAGCAGAACGTTAATAGGGCTGAAATTATAGGCGGTGGTGGAAGCCGTTCCACTTCTGATTAAATAAAAGACGGCTCCTCCACAGGCTGTTTCTCACTGGGACTAAAACACGCACGCGTGCACGCACGCGAATGTGAATGTGTACAACCTCTACACTCGCAGTCATACATATACTGGTGTGCAGAAAGGAAATGAGCAGAGATGGGAAGCTAAGGGCCTGGGCCTGGAGCCTGTCCCATTATTAATGAGTAAGTACCAGCCCCTCATCCAGGTTCGGGACATGTGGGCATATTTCACCACTCTGCTGCCCTTCTCCTCTCCATAAATGTAATCACTTATTAAACACTGGTCTCTTAGCAAGAGCGTAGCAGAGAAATTGTGTATGAATACTTGTGTCTCTATGTGTGGGTTGCTTGTGTTGGTGTGAGAGAGGAAAAGTGCAGTGGAGAAAAATGAAGTGCCTTCGCGGCGCTGCAAAATGGAATGCCAGCTTCCAAGAGAGACACTGATGGGCCAATAAGTAGCAATGGTGGGAGGACAGTTCTCACCCTGTGTAACACTGAATCCCTCTGCCAGGCAAATTTCCACCTGCCCTGTGCTGTCCACTTCTGTAACTGGATAAGAAGAGCATTTGTGGAGATAATTAATTATTGATTTGAAGCACAGAGGGTAATGGGAAATAAGTGGACAGTATCTCAATCCACTGGGGGTGGCTGGAGTACGTCTTTAAAAACTTATGTTTTAAAGAGACTTTTCTTCACAACTTCAGGACGGCCTAATCAGATTACTTTATTCAGGTTTACCATCTAAACATTATGTTCTTGTTTTATAAGATGACAAATATTACTTCTATCTCAATCCATCCTAAACCAACCCTTTTTCATACTTTTGGCTGCTGATTGGCAGTGCAGTCGACAAGCGGCAGCACAATGTTTCTCTCTGTCATACATTAATCCTAAAAAGGGCATTAGACCAAAATATTTATATGAACAATTGTTTTTTGTGGTTTTGAAATTAACTAAACAGACCAGAATGAATTATGGAAACATTGATACATCTTGAGTTCAAATTAAACTTTGATTATACTCTGATAAAAAAAAAAAAAAGATTACAATGTGAGAGGAAACACAAACATTTTATTATTATTTTATTACATATACAGATGGCATCTAGGTAAATTAGAATGTTAGTAAAAATTTTACTTCTCTTGGTAATTTCATTCAAATTGTGAAACTAATTTAAATTCAGTTCATGTGATCATCAAATCAAAGTGTTTTTTTTCTGCCAATATTCTTTTTATGCTTTACAACTCATGAAAATCCAAAATTCATTTTCTCAAAAAATACAAAACTACATCAAGCTTAAAAATCTGCATGCCCCTGTACTTTAGAGTATATGCACTCAGTTAATTGGGACTCCTTTTGGTTTAATTACTGCATCAATGTTGTGGGATCTTTATAGAGCTTAACAGCAGTGGGAAGACGCTTCTGACACTAATAGTTCAGACAAAAAGAAGGTGACAGACAGTTATTGTCCATATCAAGGATAGGATAGGTGGATGCCAGACAGATTCACAGGGACCCTTGGGAATCTGCCCTACACTCTTTAATTGACTTTGCTTCACAATCTTTAAAACATTTTTGTAGACTTTTGTTACCTCTGTATCTTATTTCTGTAATTTAGCTTTTTCTCTTCTGCTCAATTTTCCTTTAACATGCTTGGATGAACCACATTTTTGTATAAAAGAAAAATCATTTGTTAATGATTTGTGAAAAAAAAATTTTTTTAATGAAAAACTAAAACTTTCAGTTTAGCCTTAAGCTATAATTATGAAAATGTCCAAAAACAAATTAAATGATCAAACTATGCCATTCACCTTTTGAATGGAATAACTGAAACAACTTCACTTTTCAATCATTTGCACTACTTCAAAGGTTAATTCATTTCAATTTTATTTATTTTTTTATTATAAACCCAGTAAATTCCAGTTCAGTCCAAATAAATAATGAGAATCAGACCTATGTATGTATATACAGTGCAGTCACTAGGGGTTTTTTTTTTGTCCAAGAGCAGCTTGAAGACTAGGATTTATTTTAGAAGAAAAAGTATAGATGATGTGGGATAGCAAGAGAGATAAGGATAAGCCATCATGACTTCAATCTTATATGTGCTTATTAGGAGGTTCTTGTGGGTAACCCTTAAGCACATACAGCCCTGCAGAGAGTGCATTCCTCTGAGAGTACCTGTCCTTGGATTTCTATGAGGAAAGGGACTTCTATTTATATGTAAAAAAACTGAAATGATTTAAATAAACTTGTTCAGTGCTTTAAATCAGTGTTGATTGTGTATTTTCCTTTTTGTGAGAATTGCTAAAGCACCAATCTCACTCAAAGAAACCTCTTCTGCATTTAAGCTCACAGAACATTGGGATATTTACAGCACTTCCTAATTCTTCTCTTCCTCATCACTTGCCGTTTCTCCCAAGGCTGAGCATTTGAAGAGGGTCACTCCTGATCCGAACTTTCACACACTATTTGAAATCCACTGTGTAGATTGACAGATGACGCTTGGCGAGGACTCGGAACGTTTTCCGTAAGCTACAGGAGAAATGAACTGTGTCTGCACACTGTCCGCATATGTGACACACAGTCGGGTATTTTTAAATAAGGTAAAGTTTAATGAACAGATGTGCTCGTTTTTCCTCTGCGGCCATGTAGCTACGTGCTGATGACATGCCAAAATGATAAACGCTCCCACTAAGCTGAGCTGAATGTAATTGTACAGCCGTTTTCCAGATGTTTTACAACTGGACCGTGCTGGTTTTAGAGAGAGTTCAGTTAATATCAAGAAATATATCTGCGATACGGAGAGCAGAAAGCGAGTAGGTTAATCGAAATCTCTAAATTCACAATGTAACTGCACGGCACGACTTTACTAGAGGCACCGAAAATAGTCAGTGATTTGTAAGGACTTAAATTGACGACTTGTGTGAGATAACTGCATGTTCTACAAATTATTTAACATGGTTTAAAAATGGTTTAAAATTTGATTTGAGTCTGTGGTGTTCGCTGCATAACAAGTTTAGCACAGTGGCACTCTATGGTGCTGACCAGATCTCTGAAATTTGACTAGCAGCTACCTCAAATATTTAAAACAGTTTCTGTCACATCTTATTGGCCACCGACTTAAGCCTCCATGTCACGGTGCCCTTTATAAATGTTGTCTGTCACGCTTTGTTGATCTGTTTAATCAGAAATACTGCCCAACCTAGGTAAGACACGGCAAGCGTGTCATTTTATGGCTATGTAATTGACTAGGTGCATGATTATGTGCTAACTCTCTGAATAATGTGTGTGGATCATTGTCATTTTGCTGAAATCTATTTTTGTCATTTTCAATTCATTTTTTGAGGACATTATTAACAAAACTGAACTGGCTTGTGCTTGGAAGTTCTGAACTGAACAAGTTAACATCAAGAGTGCAGCCTGTGTTCTTTCAGACTTTTATTCTTGAGGTCAAACTAATTATACTCCCCCTCACTTCATTTTTAGATGGATGCACACTATAGTGACATTACAATCACAAGGCTACATTTATTTCATTGGGATTTTATCTGACAGAGTAACACAAAGTAGCACATTTTGATGTGTTAAAAGGAAAATGATACATGCTTTTAAGCATTTATTAACAAATAAAAACTTTAGTCGCTGCAGATTAGGCATCTGCTTCAAAGTCATTCATTAGCTGTAAAACCATACTTCTTATAACGCTTAGACTATGCAACACAGATTCAGATTCATTCATTGACTGAATCTGCATTCAGAAGTCAATACTGGGGTTCAACTGGCGTAACTTTTGCTGTTGCTGGAGCTGGAATGGGATGAAAGATCAATGCATAAAGTGATCATTTGTTAGAACAGCCAAGTGGGAAAAAAAAAGAAAAAAAAGGACCTAAATCCAAATTAGAACCTTTGGCAAGACTAGAACATTGATTTTCACAGATTCTATCCATCCACTCCAAGCTTGAGCTGTTTTGCAACACTATTAGAGACATAAACTAAAATGGTAATTATATCCCTGAACTGATTCAGTGGAGCTGAATGCAAATGTTCACAAACACTTTCAAATAAGAAAACAAAGTTGAAACTTGTGTATTCATTTTCACTTCTTTGTGTTGATCTATCCCAAAGAAAAAATTCTTGAATGTGAGAAGATCTGTAAAATTTCAAAATACCTTTAGCAATTTAGCAAACAGTTTTAGCAGACAAAGTTTTATGTCTAATGCTACTGTGATTTTTAGGCTCCTTTGGGTTGTTGCTTTCTTTTTTTTTCTTATGAATAGTGAGACATATTTTTGGCATTCTGAGCTTTTGTACTACAGTTTCTTTGGAAATCATGGTTACTTTTGTTCACAAAACTGACTCAGTCTACTGATTACATCATCTCTTACAGTTAATGACTTATTTCTTTGTAAGTGAATTACAAAGACAAATCGTCTTTATTGTCAAAACATAATCCATGCTTATTTTGTTTTCAAGGTATAAAAGACTAAACCTTTTTCTCATCATGAAATGCCTTTCGTTTCTCACAGATTTTTTTTTTGTCCTATTTATTTATATGGTATATCTGAAACCCACATTGGACTACTGGAAATACTCCAAGTGGAAAAGGGAGTTAGATGTGTAAAGCACCTATCATGTGATGGTTATCACTCATGACAAGGTCACTGTGTACGCCTGTGTGTGTGTCTTTACGTATGCTTGCATGAGTGAATTCATCGTCTGGAAAGAAGGGGAAAAAAATCTGTCAGTCTGCTTTTAAAAGTCTTTTAGACACCTGTCAATGATTTCCTGAGAGAGGATCCCTTCTCTCAGCTGTTATTGATGGACAGGAATTTAGAAGGAGAGTGGCGAGCGCTTGCATTTTTGGACTCCTGTTTTCAATCTACTTTGGTGTTTGGGTAATGCTTTGAGAATCTTTTGGTGTCTCTTTTATAAACATCCTTCAATAGTTTCTAAAAGGAAAGCAGTGTGACAATTGCTCAGATGGATGAATTGTGCTTCTTAAACGTGGAAAAGATAAAAAGCAAACAAGCGGCCTCCATCTGTCTCTTTTCTCCTGGCTCCTATGATTGATTGCGCCTTGTCCAAGACATATGAGCGTTTCGATCATATCATGGATCACAGCGCAGAGAGGGAATGACACGTGTCGTAAGTGTTTTTTCTTTTTTTATTTGTTTATTTTAGAGGCAAGCATGCATCTGATGGATTTGCTCTGTCTGATGCATATTAGGATGATTTGTCATCACTCCCATGATTTTTTTCCAAAAGGAAAGGATTTATCCTTAACCATTGTTGCCATGTCAAGGATATATGGATTTTATTCAGGACAATAAATGGAAATATAAACATAGGGCCACATATTTTAGTCTTCACCAACTTGCTTTGGATGTATGGGTCATATTTATACTAGCTGTGTCAAAAAGCACAACCCACATAAGGAGGCCTTAGTCCTCGACGCAGGTTCAATTCCCGGCCTTTTGCTACATGTCTTCCCCCCCTTGTCTCATTACCCATTTTCCTTTCAATTCACTATCAAATAAAGGCCACTAAAGCCAATAAAACCTTTAAAAAAAATCTAATTTTATAGGAGACCTGGTAATGACAGGCAACAGCGTAATCGCAGTGGTGACTACCTGGTTAAATCAAAATTAAATAAATAAATGAAAAAATACATATCTAGAAACACAATAACTTTAATATAATGGATGTCTGAGTCAAATCCTGCTTTTTATTCCCAGGAACTTGTAGTCGGCTGCATTGTTGGTATTCAACTGGTCATAGTCTTGGTCTTGTAAGGTCTGATTTTGGACTTGACCTTCGAGGCTGCAGTCTTTAATCAGTCTTGACACCATACCTGGGAGGCACCTGTATGGTTGGAACAACATAATCTCCCATCCAAGCAATATCTTATTTCAGACAATACCAAGCAACATTCTGCACATGTTGCAACAGTGTGGTTTCGTAGTAAAGGAGTGTGAGTATTAAACTCATTCAGTACACTCAAATACATTCAGTAGTTTCTTGAAGTCATTCTCTCTTGTTTATTTCGATGTATTCTTCACCATGCTGCGATGTTGAAAAATAAAATTGAGTTTCGTCTTAAGAACTAGATGTTTTCCTGCAAAGAGTAGATTTGGGTCTCTTAACCCTACTGCTCAGATCAGACCTACAGGAGACTGTCATCACATGTAAAACAATGCCAGTTCTTTCTGGAAAATTCCTTCAGCTTCTTCGGTGTTGTTGTCAGACTCTTGGCAGCCTTCCCCACTTGTTTCTATCCCATTTTTTCACCAGTGTTAGAGAGACATTTAATCTCCACATTTCCCTGTTGTTTCATATTTTCCTTATTTGTTGGTGACTGCCTCTTGTGCTATGGTGTTTATTCAGTTCAGTTTAATTAATTTTGAAAAAACGTATTTAATCCTAAAGGGAAGTATCTTTGTAACTCAAAGTATTTGCATTTATTTTTAGTTGTTGCAACCAGACTTTCTGCAGTATTTCTTTTGAGTTGTTTAGTGCTTTTTTTCACTTAAAATGTAAAAAAATCCTCACTCGGAAAAATGGGGTGTACAGGTTTATGAAACAATGTTAAATACAATAATATATAGGTTCCCTTGTGTTGCAATGAAATGTGATTAGCATTGTGGTCGTTTCATGGATTACTTTGCCTTTCAACAAAGTAAGATCAGCACATTATAAATTGTCAGATAATTGCCAATAATCAGATAATGGATCCGTGTCAGGACAAATAGGGGAACTTGCCGCTGTAAAAATCTTCAGTTTGCTATTATGAAGCTAAACTTAATTGCTTTTTAAAACTCTTAAAAAGTGTGTATAGACTTCTCCTGAACATTCATAATGCAATACATGTAGCAGTTGCTGCTTTGAGTTGAGATACAAGATACAAGCAAGCTGATCAGGTCTGTTGGGAGAAGATGGAGGAAATTGCTTGGAGCAGGAATGCGCTTGACATGGTGATTTTGGTTTGTGTAGGAAGTGCCGGTGTGCTAGTGTGTCTGTCTGTGTTTTCTAAAGCTTTGTTCAGTCAGCAATAGAAAAAAAAAAAAAAAAAGAAATATGATATGAATATCCTCTCCATTCTTTCATGAAAGTACCTGAAAATACCCCTGAAAGGGTCCCATTTAGGCTCACTCCCAGACAATACAGTACAATGCCCTTGATGACAGGCTAACTGGGGAGGAAATAGCCCTTCTAGGGCCAACATAATAGTGGCATATTCTGGTAGCCACAGGAGGGAATTTATGGTAGCAAATAGTCTTTTTCTAACATGCAATGGAGCAGTGTACCGCTCGCATTTGTGTTTCTGTATGTAGTGTGTGATTGTGACACAGCGACCTTTGTTGCTGTATGTGGACCACATTCTGTTATGTGCTAGATGTGTGAATTGGAGCTTTTCCTAGCCTGTCAATCAGACGGAGAGATCATTAGAGGTGTCACAGTCGAGTCTCTCATCTTTCTAATCAGCTGTCACACCAACAACGCCTAACATCTACATGCGTCTGTTCTTGTCTGGCAACCTCAAGATCATGTGATGAGGCTGATCAGTGGAAGGGAAAACTTAAACTACCTTTAGAAATGTACCACGGTGACTTATGTCAAAGCTAGAACCCTTCGGTCTTTTCCCTATGATATTCCACTGAACAGGAGATGACTCCATCCTGGGCTCCATATGGACCTCATGTTGAATCCACTCTGCTCCCTAAGAGAGAAGGGATGGCAATTAGCGCTACATTTGCTGATGATGGCATCAAACCACAGACCTGTCACCTCTACTTCACAGCTCTGTCTTTGAAGACATGTATGTGTATGTGTGCACGCTTGGGGATCAGCATTCTTGAAAAGAGGGGGTAGAATCATATCACGACACCTGCTACACAGCAGGTGGTGGGAGTGCCTTGGTACGATTGTGTGTACTTGCGTGTGTGTGTGTGCAAGTGGTTGCATTCAAAAAAAAGGTGGGTAGGAGGGTATTGAGGGTTATTGGCATATTGCATGCGATCAGAGGCAAAGCGGCATCTAAATGCATGTGATTACTCGCAATCAATGTTACCACAGATCGTTTTGGGTATGCTAATGTATTCTAAAATGCTAATGTGTTTCAGTGGCAAAACCCTAACTTGTATTATCTCAGTGAATGAGCAATGGTGCACACAGTGACAATGAGATGGAAATCTGCACGATATGTGTCATAAAGTATCTTGGGACAAATGAATTGTTGTACACACAGCGACAAAGAAATTGCCCTGCACAACCATATGAATTATTTTGGTAGTAACTATTGCATCCCATTTGGTTATAGAAACGTCCATTTTGAAGTTTCCTTCACATGTCCGCTAAAATACTAATGTCACAACAATTTTATTGCCCAAGGATTACAAAATAAATCTCTGCTTTATATATATATATATATATATATATATATATATATATATATATATATATATAATATATGAATTATTTTGGTAGTAACTATTGCTAGTATACCGATTTCATTTTATTTAAATGAAATCAGGATGCTATGTTAAATATCTATAATTTTTCACAACTTGATGACTAATCATTTTGCTTATCATTGGAAAAGAAAATAGTTCATTTACAGGTAAGCACAAGAATTTATGGTGAATTCTATGATGGTCATTGGACAAGGTCAAGCTGCTGCAAAGGTTCCCCAAACTATGTTACTCATAGTTGTGTAATTCATAGAGGGTATGGGGTTCTTTTCCTAAAATGGTAAATTAAGTTCATCCCAAACATGTCCTGTGTTCTTGTGTCCTTTTTTAACTAATCTTAGCAAAAAATATTATTCCAGAAGTCCTGGACTATGTCTATGACCCTTTAGACTGATTCTAATATGTCCTTTCTGTTTTCCTTTGAGAGGAAACAGTTCCGTCTTGCTTTTAAAGCTACACTTGTGCGATCTCATTCTGATTGTACAGGCATGCATTTTCCTGTCCGCACGCTTTGAAGTTGATGCAGAGTACTTCAAGGTTTGGATAGAAGGATTGGTCTTTTTTTATTACCACTTAGAATAGTAACTTACATTATGTTCTTTTACATTGAAGTAACCCTGAGTTAAAAGCCACAAATCAGAGGATCAGGCAGTCTCAAACCTAGAGGTTTTAAAGACAGAAAACGCTGGCAAATACAAGGTGTGCAAATAACCTGCGGGAGTTTTGGAAGCAGGTGCGTGAACATGTTATTAAATAGAAAACATTTACTTAGCAGACACCAGGAGTTCATAATATCTTTTCAGTTACCCAACTACAATGGGTAACACTGTGCCGTCAATGTTATCAGAGATGTATCTCTAACACCCGCCATAATAGCCATTGGGAGGATTTTTCTTTTTCTTTTCCTTTATTTTGTTGTTAGCCAGCCAATCAATATTGCCCCTCTCTCGCCTTCTCTGTCTCTTTCTCTCCCACCGTCCACACATTAGCCTGCCAGGTTGTGTAACATGCCTCTTGGCTTTGTACTCACAGACGACGACTTCTGTCAGAAGCCCACACTTTTGGAATTAGGTCCTTGCTTCAGTTGAGCACATGCATGGTCGATGTGTGTTTTTTGGATAAGTGTGCCCACGTGTGCACGCCTGAGTGCGACAATGAGTGCACATAGCCAATGACAGCTGACAGGGCCCACGCTTCTTGAATTAGCTTTGCTTTCTGGCCCCCAGGGGAAGGCATGGATGTTCCATTAGATGAAGCTTTCGTGTGACAGTCAATGATTTCTTTCCTAAAGGAGACACGGTGATGCTAGTCATCCACCTTAGAGTCAGATTACTTGTCAGAAGTAACACAACACAAAGAGGATTCTGGGCTAAGTACTACGGTTTCAGTATTTCTTCTGGGACACATTTTGTCCATTTAGGTTTTGATGTAATGGGGAATGAAATGTTGAATGACCTTTTGTTTGCAGAACTTCTTGGCTGAGGATTGTTGCTATGCAATCATTTTGCAAAACATATTTGCATGTCATATTTTATTAACTTGACCTTGAGTAAGTAACTGAAGTAATAACTTATTGCAAAATGTTTTAACATGAGTGCAGTAGCTAAAGAGCTGCTTACAATAAACCATAATAATGTCAGTGCTAAGCCTTTAGGGCAATTGGAGGGTCTACATCCAATTGTAGACTCTCCATGATCCTCCGAGGGTCAGGGTACTGCAACAGATGTGTTCCTGGTCCAAGACACCTGAATCAAATGGCTGAATTACCTCTTCAGGATGCAGACAAGTTCTCCAGAGACCTGCTGATGACCTCACTGTTTGATTCAGATGTGTTGAAGCAGACACATCTAAAAGTTGCAGGACACATACAGACCTCCGAGGCCTGGATTTGAAGACCCTGGATCTACATTGACTCCCTGTTATGTTTTAAGCTTTAGGTTAGTGAATTCTGATGTGAGTCAAGTGATTTTGAGTTGGGTTGTGATCACAGCTTGTGCAGTAATCTAAGGATGATCAATTTGGCACTGGAATGCGTTTTCTGCATTTGGGTGTGTGCATGTGTGTGTGGATAGATAAAGGAAGTGAAGGGTCCCCTTGTGAGTTGGGCTTTATTAAAGAGAAGTTAATGAGTTCCATGTCTGACTCTCCAATTTTCTTCTCCCCTCCCCTTCCAATTTATTCCAAGCGACATCTTTTCCCATCTTGTGCTTCTAGTATTGCTCTAGCTGGTAACGTTCATATTTGCATATGCGCTTTCTTTTGCTTAAGAACGCTCTAAAAACAGAGAAATTGGGATGGAAAAAAAATCTAGCCATTTGATATCACCACGTATTTGTTGTGTTTTTTTCTTCATCCTCATTGCACAAAGAAAAAAGCTATATTGCTCAGTCATTCCCAGGCTAATTAACCCATCAGACTACTGCTAATCAGAGATGTTTTAAAAGGTATTCAGCTTTCCTGTGTGCATCAGTGCTCGTATTTAGAATTCTGATATTAATTGAGAAAAATGAAGTACAGATAATTTATTCTTTAATATTATATCCATATAAAAGCAGTTGACTTTCGGGTATATATTATATGAGTGACACCAATTAATTTCCACATTAAAATTGTGGGTTTTGCAAACGACTCCTGAAGCTTATGCTTTTTTACTGTTCATGGTAGACAGTTCATTAGCCCTTATAAGATGCATCACATCTATGCAAGGTTGACACGTGGAAAGCTTTTTACACTTATGAAATTAAATTAGGCTACATGCAATTCTGTTAATGTTCATTCAAGTTTCATATTGCTTCCAAATAAATCTTAAATATGACTACTTTTATTTGAACTCCTGAGCACAGGATGAATCTGAATAGTTGGTGCGGAGGAGCACCAATCAGTGCTCCTCCGCAGCACTGATTGGTTAAGCAATGTAACGTGATCCTCTGCAGCAAGTGACGGCAAAGCGGGGCGCAGAGGCTCTGCCGAACCCCTGGGGTTCGATCAAACCCAGGTTAAGAACCACTGCTCTAGGGACATAGGGGGAAAATGTAGTCTTATTCACATGCAATCTCAAAAACTAATTTAGTTCAACTATTTTATTTTCAAAGAGGATTCCTAGAGGGATAAAAATAAATAAATAAATTCTGCTAAGATTCTCAAATGACTCTTCACTTTAGCTGTAATATCTCAAAAACGATGTGGTTCCACATTCGTGCAACATCATCGCACATGTTAACTTTAGATTGTAGAAAAGCCTGTGGAGCAGAACAAGGTGGAGGGCAGAGACAGAGCCGTGTGTGTTTGTGCTCTCCTGAGGCACAGCGAGCAGCAGGTGACCTGTCATGTTATCAAAATAGTCCTCCACCGCTGCAGCATCTGTCTGCTTGTCCTACAACAGAGGCAGGAAGAGAACAGCAGCCTGAACAAACAATGCTCCCATGTTGTACTCTTTGTAAAGATGCTTGGAGAAGTGTTTTGAAAATGAAAGCAGACTAAACAGCAACCATACACAAACACAACAATGTGGCTTTGTGGAGCAAATGTTTCTGTGAACCGAACTTTCCGATGGCAGTAGTAGGCTCACAGCGTAGCGCCAGGTACTTTGCCAGTTTGCATAATGGCAAAGTATGCAAACTGGCATGTTTTCTTTGCCTTCTTTGAAGGCAAAATACTAAATAAATATGTACCTGTAAAGGTTACAGGTATGAATCAGGTATTTATTTATTTTTTTCATCTTGTAGGCCTGGTAAATATTAGTGACATCTTTCAAATGTGTGGCTTAAGGTGGTTTGGTGTTCTCCTTGAAGTCGCAGACTTGACAACAGCTAATATGACAACAGCTCATTTTAAAATAGGACCAACATATTTAATTTTGTAGGACATATTTTACACATTATGTACATTTATGACTCAGAGTCATACATTAATATTGCCCTTCTTAAGGGGCAATGGTGGCAATTTGTCCTGTAACTGGTGTATTGCCGGTTTAAGACCCTACATGTTTCTCTGTTGTTGGGGAAGACACTTTACCTATTTTACCTGCCGGTGGAGGTCAGAGGTACATGGCAGCCTCGCCTCTGTACCGACTGCTCCAGGGCAGCTGTGGGTACATCGTCATAGTTTCCAGCAAAAAATTATCTAAGGGACATCAGAAAGAAACATGAATGTGTAAACAAAGACCTCTGCTCTCAACAAGGCTTAATAGATAATATTTTGAAATCCTGATTTTTTTTCCTTTTTTTAAAATTTTTTTTTACCAAAATTGAATTTTATAGACTGCCTCAGCCAGTGAACGACATTAATGTGATCATATAGGTTTTTATAAAAAAACTTACATAAAATAAGTTTGTATTGCTCTGAGCAAAAGAGGTTCTCCAGAGTTTCTCTTTTCCTCTTGTTCCATTATTGCTATATTAGTTTGACTTTCTTTACAGCAGCTAAATACACGGTTATATTCTTGAGGTGCAATGGGATTTTACATCCAGTTTGTTGCATGTCATCTGATTCAATTCCAGTTTACACAGAGGGCATTTATTTTTCCTCTCCAGCTGACTGTAGCCATCTGGGCTTTTGATGCAGAGGAACCACTGAGAGAGACTTGTTTGACAGGGCAATGGAAGAACGATGACTTGTCTTGCAGCAAATCTATAGAAAGGACATGAAGGGGCCACCACAACAAGACTTGTTTTGCAGAAAGTCAGGCAGCTACTATAGCCATCTGGAGGATCTGTGAAGTGCGACGTGTCCCGACACTGTATGATATTTGTTGGCTCCTCATTGAACAGGGTGAGATGACACATTTGTGGCAGGGAGCCAGATGAAGTCTGATTTATACCACACCACCATCTAGAACGGGGCCTGCCCAGTCACCCTGCCATAACAGAAGATGTATTGTAAGGCGTAGCACAGCATCAAAGACCAATCACTCACACACTCTCTCTATCGCTCTTTCCCTAACACACACACACTGACACTTAATAAAAGATCTATGATGAGTGGGTTAAAGTATATCTTGTTACAAATTATTGTTGCCCACATCTGACAAATATGCATTTGTTTGCCATCTGTAGACAGACAACTGCGTCCGCCAACAGATATTTGGCTAGGTGCAACGAAAATCAGCCTGTTGGCCCAGTTCCCATCTGTCCTGGTTATGCCTGCATGGAAGAAATATAGTAAACCCTCATCATGCTTTTTTTTTTCTTTTTTTCATCCATACATTTGTCTTTAACAGTGTTGCCAGGAGATGTTAGGGCATAAAAGAAGAAAAAAAAAAAAGAGCCTGAAACAGCAAGGGGTGACATGGAGAAAAATCAAACCGAGTTTAAATTATTGAGAAGCTAAATGAGATATGGAACATTTTGATAGAAAAATCGAGGGGAAGAAAATAAGTGGTGGCATAAGTTAAGATTGATAGGAGAAAGGAACAGGTCAGCTATGGAGAAATTGAGGGCACTGATTTATCAGAGAGGAGATGAGGCAGTGTAATTCTCAATGAACAGTTATTATATAGAGGTGTAGATGTAGAGAAGGAAGATGTGGGAGGCAGTTCTTTACTCTTTCTTTTATCCAGGTGTGAAAATGAGGAAGAAAGTAATTTTAAATCTGATTTTGGATGAAACTGTATGATTGATTTTGAACCTACTCTTGTTATTAATAACTTTGAACAATATCTTTGTTAAAATTTGTATTTGCCTTTATTTTTAATAAGTTTCAGAAGTAGGGATGGGCAATATGGTTTAAAAACATATCATGGTGTGTTTTATTTCAGTCAATATCAGCTACTAGTCAGTAGTTCTATTTAGTTTAGAACTACTGACTAAATATTGATTAGTTTTTGTTTTAAGTATCTGAAATACTGCCAAACTGGTGACACAACCTTTTCTGCTTTATGTTCAAATTATCCCGATCTGTTGTACTGATTTTCTCCTTTCACTCCAGCCCATTCTTTTTTTTCTTTTTTTTTCTTTGAATCAGTTATAAGACACAATAGCGTAACATGAAACTGCTGCTGCGCAAATCACACAACAGGTTGTTGCTGGCTTACTCATGAATGAGTGAGTTAGTTGATCCAACCAAACTTACTTAGCTGTCCGTGAGAGTTTGAGCCTTTCTTCTGCCTTCATCCTCCAGAATGCTTAGCAGTACTGACTCAGATTTCATTGAAATTATGAAACATTCTATCAATAATTGTTTTCCAGTTTATATTTAAATGTCAAAAATTATAAGTAAGAATAGACATTTATATCAAGGTAAAAGTAATCTGTTCTGATGTGGCAGAACTATGTAAATTCTGCACCTTTGATGCTAGTGAACATGCTGTGTTCAGCACTGGGCCTCAAAGATACAACATGATGTAAAGTTCAACAAAATTCCTGTTCATTTAAACAACAATAGGAACTAATTTGGAATACGCCAGAGAACATCAGGAACATTGTTCCTTTATTCTATGAACTACTGACAACATGTCTCTGGAATTTCAAGCAAAAATGTAATATTTATTTTCAAAAAATGAGAAATGGTCCAAAGATGCAGTGTTTTCAGATCTCAATTAATGCACAGGAAACAAGTTCAGAGTCATTTAGAAAGAACAATACTAATGTTTTGACTCAGGAAGAGTTCAGCAATTAATATCTGATGGAATACCCATGAGGCTTTCAATGGGGTTCAGTGCAGTGGGCTCTTAATTGTGTTCAATTAAGAGCCCACTGCATATATATATGAGAACCAGGTTTTAAGCACTTAAATTTAAACCCAGGTACTTAGAGCTTTACTTTCAATATCCAAATTAAGGTTAGCTTGACAGAGAGGAGAGAAGCTTGTCGGGGCATGGATGTCTGTTCTATAAGCATCCCATTTGCCAATCTACATGTTTATTATCAAAGTAGTTGCTTTGGCAAAAATAAATTCTGTCCAGAAACCTAAACTACACAGATATGTTGGGAAACTCTAAATTCTCCATTTGCATATATTAGCAGCTAATTCCATTTTCTTTTTTTTTCTATTCTCATCTTTCTCACTTTGTCTCACACAGAAAAAATAATTAGAGTTGGCACTGCAGCGGTAGCGACTTCATTATAATAAATCCATTCGGATACCTGATGTGGTTGGTGGACAGTGATGCTTATTTCCAATTTTATAGTTGAGGACAGAAAGATGTTGAGGACACAGCACATCCTGTTTTCCTGTTAAACATTTCTTCAGCTTAAGCGATTATATAAATAAAACTTTTTTAGAGAATTATCTTCATATGCAAATTAGGATTGATACATTTCAGTAATGTATTACAGCTCATCTCTGTTGTAGTTATGCATAGAACTTACTTGGAAAACTACTGTGCAAGGGGAAGTCCTACCAAACATATTTTTTCTCAACTTTGGGTCATGTGAAAGTAAAAAAT
Organism: Poecilia reticulata; assembly: GCF_904066995.2. Lineage (NCBI taxonomy): Eukaryota > Metazoa > Chordata > Actinopteri > Cyprinodontiformes > Poeciliidae > Poecilia > Poecilia reticulata. The sequence continues at coordinate 14,353,170 of NC_088846.1, read as the reverse complement.
AAATAGAAGATTAAAAAATTTACATTTTGTTAGAATTTTTCTTTTCTCGTGGAACTTTATTCCCCTGAAAGTGAGCATAACGAGACAAAACACTGTTGAAAAGAGGTGTGGGACGCTGTGAGGGTAAAGCTAATGGTACGCAATGCTAGCTTGCTATAGTGGTCTTATACACATTAAGACCAATGTACAGTAACTTAATGGTTTATATTAGTCATTGTAATATGTTTGCATTGTGTGCGTTTCAGATGCCTCTCGTGTTACAATATTTTTACTGGAGAACATCAGTATTGGAGCTTCGCTAAACCTCCCAGTGGTGGGATGTTATTGTTCCTGGTTTCATGAACATGCAGTGGTAGCAGAAACTTAAGATGTTTGAACAAATGTTTAGCTTCCTGAACAACAAACTTAATGTAGCCCTGGAGCAACAAGAGCCGAATGTGTTCATACAATGACTGGAAAAAAGATTGGATTTTGAGTTTCTTCTGATTCAGTAAATGGTCAAGATTGTTAAATCTTTATATTATGCATAAAGAACAAAAGCAGCTAAAACATAGCTGTCAGACATGGTACCTTTAAGGACATCTTGTGGCTTAATCTGTCAGAAATAGGAAGCATGTATCAAAAAAAAAAAAAAAAAAAAACTTTTGCCATAGATCAGCTTGCAGAAACTTTGTTTTTAGGTACTTCACTGTAATACTACCCCCCTGCAGTGGTCAGTAATTGATTACAAAAATAAATAAATAAATAATAAGAATATTTATTTGTCAGATCTGCTAAAACTCTACATTAAACCATACTTTGTCTTATTTTGAAGAAGCGAGTATAAACAAAACAATTTCCTTTTTGTGGTGTTTCATTATGACATCAGATGAGTCCAGGGAGCTACTTGAAGCACCTGTGGCTCATCTGTATTACCTGTGCATTCGAGGCATTCGGGTGATGGAACACCTAAATGGGAAGGACTTGCAAAACAAGACTTGCACATGGACACACTTACAATCAACTGATACAAAAAAAAAAAAAAAGACTCCAAGGCGAAATAAATCACACAACATGAGGACACGAGTGAGAGTGTCTGATGAGATGTAGAGCCTACAGAAATAGGCCATTGCAGATCCCATTTCTCCAAGCCAGCATCAAAGTTAATGGCTTTCAGATTTCTGGGTGCCGCTTTGTCTCTTAATGCGTTAGCAGGACTGTCTTTCCTGTCTTATGGCTGTTATCTTTACCAATCCCATCCTGGTGTACTTGTCACCTGTTCTCTGTCTTGTTCTACTGACTCTTTCAAAGTATTTGTTAACAATGAAACGTGGCCCATTTACATCCCTCAGTTTTTTGTTTCTGGATCACTGTGCCTAAACTTAATTGGGAGGAAGTGCTTGAGATAAGGAAGGAAGGGGAAAAGGGATGAAACATGGGAAGGAAATTCAGGACATGATTGTAGACAGAAGTAGGGAAGAGAGGGCTGTGACTTTTACAGTTATTCTGGCAGAAAGTCAAGTGAGCTCAGTGAAGCAGAATAATATGGCCTGAGTGTGGTGGGCTGAAATGTGCCTTAGCCCAAGTGTATGTGTTTGTGTGTCTTTCCTCTTTTTTTGCTAGGACACAGCCCATTATTCTTAGAGCTTTGAGTGAATTTGCTTAGGATAAGTGGCTCAACAACTTTGTGTCAGGTTTTATCTCCGGGGTAAAGGAAAAAGCTACTAACTGGAACTGGGATTTAGAATATGACTCATTTTGCCACAAATTGTCTGACATATATGCAAAAAAAAAAATGCAAGACTGTAAAATATATGCTTACAGTGTTTGCACTTGTCAACAGAATTGTCATTTAGTTTGGCAACAACAAACTAAATGGCAAAAAAATAAAATAAATGCATTGCATTCTTCGTAAACAGAATACGGCTGTTTTTGTGGTAGCATAAAAAGAAAGTGATATAAATGTACATATTCATTTACCTCTAAATTTGAGGTTACCCAGGGAAACATAAACTGTGCAGCACACACATCTTTACTGTTTGCCAAGGAACCAAATATCCAGCATCATTAACCTCATCATTGCAACATAATCAGCTGTAGATGAGGCCTCCAGTAATTTGAGGCAGCCTTCAGGGCACAATTCTAAATGTTAATTAAATGCTACTCTGTCTTGCATTGGCTTGATACATAGGCAAACCCACCATTTGGTCTGCAGTTTACAAGCTTTCCTCCAACTCAACAACTGAGAATCTGTTTGCACCGCTACCATAAATCACAGTTAGGCAACTGTCTGAAACAGCCGGAGGTAAATCCATTAGTCTCTTTAATTAGCACCAATAATAAAGTGGTGTCATTAGCTCAAAGGAAAAATAAATACAATTTATGCTGTCAATGCTATGACAGTCCAATAAATTTACTAATTTCTGCTAAGATGTCTGTCTTTGCTCTGATATTTTGACAACAAGCAACAGCAAAAAAATCTCTTGGATTCGGTTAAAGCTTGTGACGGAGATTCTGCTTTTCTGTGCCAAGATAAGCTGGTTGGAAACTAAAACATAGAACTTTCATTGCGCTATACCAAGCGTTACCAGGTAATGCTGATAACATTATTCAGTGTCAAAGTTACTAGTGTAGAAAGTGGCTTAATCTCTAATATTGTCAGCATCATTGGGGTGTATAAATGAAGAAAGAAATATGTAAGAAACTGTTTCCATATCATTTTTAAGTATCCTCGCTGCCTCCATCTTTTTGCATTTTGGTCCAACATCAACCACTCACCAATCATGACACAATTAAGCTACGGATCAACATTATTTTGAAAATACACAAAGAGATTGCTTTGCCGTTTCATTTAGAAACAACCACACTGTGGTGTGGAGGGCATGTGTTTTCAGACGTTTGAAAATGACTCAATTTCTCAAAACAATCGGCGAGGTCGATAAAAGCAGATGCAACCTAAATGAATTGGACATATTTGATTCCCTATTATATGTGAAAGATTGGTTGCATTGGTCTGTTAGTCCCACAAGAGATCCACAAGACCGATTCTGCAGCTTGTGAGTTTGCAGCTTGCCTGATCTAAAGTATATGCACAAGCTCGACGACAGCAGGGGGAAGTGAACAGAATTAAAAACGTACCCTATTTAGACCATGACTAAACCCAAGTCTGTTCTTAACAGGTGTGTTTATCTTTTTCTTAAGTTGCTGCAAACTCAAAGCCATGTGGATACTCAGAGACTGGAAGATAACAAACAGAGAAGTAGGTGTATGATTTCTACAGTGTTTCCTTTTGTGGCTTAATTTAGAGAAGACATCGTTATTCTGTTTACACAGTTGCACTGAAGGTACTTGAGTTTGCTTTGAGGACTTAAAAGCATCCCCCATAGTAGAAGTTATAAGACCGCTGCGGCCTCATTTTTAGTTTTTGAATTTTGTCAATGAGACCAATGTGTTATTGCTTTGCTAAGAAGCCTGATCTTGTGTACTTAAATGTGTGTTGTGCATTTCCCAATAGAATAATAATTTAGCCAACATTAGACACATTTTTTGATGTATTGTTCACATTTAGCCATGTTGTGTTGGAAATTAATGCACTGCCCCCACACACTTTTAACTCTGGAAGTTTCAAACAAACACGTTCTCGAAAAAAAATTTTCTGGGGTCTCTATATGGGTTAAAGAGAAGATTTACGGCTTCAGCTAGGAAGTTTGTGCGCTTTGTGAATTCTTTTCCAGCCCCTAATCCGCCTATTCCTGTTGGCATGAAAGACGGGGATTAGCAGACGAAATGTGAACACGGAGAATGGGCATGGTTAAAAACGAACAGAAAATAAGAGAGAGATAGTATCCGGAACCTCTATGCAGGATTATTTCCTGCATAGTCTTGCTTTAAGTTGAATCCTCTTATTGATCAAAAAGGCAGACAGTAATTTAAAAACTTTTTAACCTAATTGGGCTTCTGATGGTTAGTCGTATGAACAGTCAGATCGAGTATAAATATTCCTTAATCTTTCAGTAGAAAGGAAGCAAGTGCTTCTTAAATCTTAGAAGAAATAACAGAAACATTACTTTTTAGAAACTAAAAGTGAATCAGCATGTGTTCAAATTTTTGAAAGATGAATTTATGTAATGAAAGCCAATAAATTAATTAACATATTGACAATATTGAAACAAATTTCAGTGTTAGTTGTGCACCAGTACACAAAATTCAATATTCTGTAATCAGGATTTAAAATTGCATATACAATATTGCACTGAAGAAATGAAAAACTTGTAATATTAATACCTAAGTTACAAAGACATGAGAAATGGTCCCATGTTCAACCTGCTACATCTGTCCTACTGCAAGGACAGGTCCTACTCTTACTGAATGAGGAAAAGAAGTAATTTGAGAAATTACTCAAATAAGAGCAAAATAATACTTCAATAAAATATTACTGAAGTATTGAGTAACTCAGGCACAAGAAACTCTTTTCCATATCATAAAAAAGAAAGAAAAACCCCAAACTTGCATTTAGTCAGTAATGTAAATAAACTGGATGTTAGAACATAGTAAAATGATTCCAGTTCTAAATGTCACAGCAGGCAAAGAAAATAGCATTAAGTGTATTTATATAGTACATTTCAGCAACAAGGCAATTCAAAGGGCTTTACATCAACATAAAAGCTTGTGTACAAGCAAGAAATCTCACTTCTGCATCAACTTTTGGTGTGTCTGCATCCTGTGTATTTTGTTTTTTTTCCTTCATCCAGTGAAGTTTCTCATGGTGTGTAGAGCATCCAGAAATTTTTATCAAATAAGATGGGGAAAAAAATACAGCCTCGTTACATGTACTTAATTTCCTCATTTTAATTTTACTTTGTCATTGCCTTAATTTTACACCACCAAATAAGGAGTAATGCACTGCAAAGTACAAAGTTACTAGTCATTCCTCTTTGGATGGGGGCAAAAAGGGTGCCGCAAAGTATCTGTGCTTATATGGCACCTGAAAGGCTAGCAATGGCCCTAAGTATACTAAACACAGTATGTCCCACAGGTATGTGAAGGTGAGATGCATGTGTAAGCCCCTGGCAAGCTCCTAGCCCAAAACACTCTATGCAAAAGATAAACAAAGCTGCTTTGTTGAGCTTTAATGAAATCCGCCTGGCAGCAATTTAAAGCAGAGTCATAATTGTAGTTACCTGTTGAAGGGGTAGCTGTTATTTCTTCCTTCATATCTATTGTTAAAATATAAAAGACTACCAGGCATATAAAAGTTGCACTCACAAAATGTTCAACTGTTTATTTTAAAGCACCAGATTTTGCGTCACCTGTAAGACGCAGTGTGCATTCCCCGTCTGATGAGAATTTCCTTCAAGTGTCAAAGCTTCTTCTCAACAAACATAATTGTGCATATCAGTTAAATTGCCCTCCTGTCTGTAATGTGGCGTCACTCAAGCTGTTTGGAGATGCAAAGAGACTATTTACTTTACACCCACAGGATTGAATCTATCTCATTGTGAGGTAAAAGTGATGTTCTGCAACACAAATAGTACTAACAAGGTAATTAAAATATCAATCAGCAGTGTATTTAGTTCCTACTTAGTAGCAGTTGTATACCTTGTTTTTTTTTATGTAATCTTCATATTGAAAAATATGTTAGTGTTTGATATACAGTAGTATATTAAAGCGTTAGATGAAAAGAAGTTTACTTTTTATGTTAATGCATTTTGGTAAAATATGCTTTCAACATTAAACTTTTCTTCTCACAAACACATGGCATGGAGAATACAGGTGGTGCAGTCTCTATTTTTATCTTCAGTATGAACACCTCTAGGCGGTTAAAGTAAAACATCAAAATATTCAAACCTGCCTTTCTGTGGCATTGTCTTTATAGAAAGCCTTTGTGTCTGAAGCTGTGCTTAAAATTTTCACATCTGAAGAAAGATTGGAGATTTAGATCACCAGAAGAAAGTCTATACGCTAGATATGTTCGCAGCTATTGTTGGAAAGTAAGGGTAGGATTGCTTTTTGTGTGGTTTAAGGTCTGTCGGCCGATTTGAGTACATCAAACACAGAAGAATCACGCCAAAGAATAACGTGTTAATAAAGGAGTGAACAGGCTTCCATCTGGTGCGGTGTGGAAGAGTGATAGACGGTTCTGATTTCTAAATGTCTGTTAGCCACTGGTGCGATATTAATTTCGGTATTGAGAGTTCTCTTTTGAAAATGCTTGGAAGTATAAATCAATCATCAGTGTCTGCCAGCGTGCATGTATCCATGCATGTGTTCCCTGTGTCTGTGTCTGGCCAGTTGGTATTTTTTTATGCGAGTTCTGAAAAGCCTGAGTGTATAAATAGTTTTCCACAACAAAGCTAAGTTAATTGCTTCAATCACTGATATTAATTGCAAATTACGCCGAATTGGTTCTCTGTGACCCTCGATTTGGAGTCCCTTGAACTCGTATCTCAACGCTAATTTTTTTGTTGTGGTAAGCAGTTTTATTTTTTAAGTCACGATTTCTTTCCTCTACACGGACACAATTTTGCTAACTTCGGAAATATCGATAATGCTTCCTTTACTCTCATCTTTCCCATCTCGGTCTCCTTGGTGGATATTTTGACATTTGAATGGCTGAGTATTAATCACACTGGCTTTGTCTTTCTGTCCTTGTCTCTTAGGGGAACATTTTAAAGAATGGATGCTTTGCGCACCCATCTTGTGTCGGTTATAAAATCCACACTGTTGAGGAAATGACAGGAGACTTGAGGATTTGAAATATCATGTTTGGATTTAAACACTGCTTCTCAGATCTAATTTCCAGCTTTTTATGTAGGCTGATTATTGAGTCAGTCGTGCTTGTTGGGTCATTTTTAAGATTGTGTGGGTGTATGTCTGACAGTGTATTTTTAATCTTACAGTCTACTTGGATTTCCAGTGTGAGGTTTGCTGAAGAAACCAGGCAAGTTTAATTTTGATCACCTTAAAGGTTCCCCAGAAGGTCACTGGAGGGCTGAAGCTTTCAACATGTTTTGCAAGCAAAGCCAGTGCCTCTTAATAAGTCGTGTGTAATCAGGTAATTCTATTACAATGTAGCACTTGGAACACTTCTTACATTATCACTAATCACCTGAAATGAGCAGATGCAAAGCAGATGTGTACTGCTTTCTGGCAAAAAGTCTACACAGCAAATGGTCTCAAGGTTTGACTTGGAGCCCCTGAAAGCCTTGGTCTGATCTACTATCCTTCTGTTTTTCAGTCTGCTTTGTTATTTAAACCAATCTGTTTATGCATTTGCAAGGGGCAAATAAAAAATAAATTAGGAACAGGGGAAAAAAACGGTACGGTGCAGCCAAAAGAGGATTTTAATTACCAAACTCTTGATTATTCATGAAGTAATTTTTTTTTTTTTCTCCCCCATCAGCTATTTTCTAAACGAGCACTGGCTTAAGGCCACTGTGGAGAGTTTTCTACACCAGAGATGTACGCTGAGTGTAAAGCCACTGCAGGTGGACTCCCCACAACCTCTTGTGCCTGGCTCAGAGCGAGTCTGCAAAGGGTAGTCAAATGAGACATATGGTAGCTCATGATTAAAAGTCAGCTCAAATTACTGACTGTCTGTAGAGAGTGACACAAGTATGTGCATATTTAGATATTTTTGTTTCATCAGAACTTGTTTTTTTAATTAAAGCTATAAAACTATGTTGAGCAAAGATTCTATTTTAATTGAATAATTATTGATAACTTAGTAGTAGTCCTTCTATCAAAAGGTTGCTTCTTTCTTTCTTTCTTTCTCTTTCTTTCTTTCTCTTTCTTTCAATATACAATAAAACATAAATGTATAATTTCAATTTTTCCAAAATCTATGCTTTGAAAATGCTAGACTTGATTTATCAAAACACCAACCTTTGTAGTATCATTAATCATAAATCGATAACATGCATTTATGCTACATATGATTCAGTCACCACAGAAGCCCAAAAATCACCTCTAATTGGTATTCAAACAAAGAGGCTTTTGCTTTGCCGCACAGGTTGTCTATTTCTATAAAGCGTAGTTTGTCATGTAGCCAATGTTCTTTTAATATGGTTCTGCACTGTTTCTTGTAATAGCCAGTAATAGCTGGGGTCTATTATACAGACTAACTCTATTGATCCTGATTTGATGATTATCTTCTCTCTCTAAGTTGGAGGACTGTGCAGACTGTGTCTCTGTAATTCTTGGCTGACTAGTGTGGCTGGCTGTGTTCCTTCAAGTAGCAAACATTTGGTCAGAGTAGAAACAGATTTCCTAATTTTACGCGTGTCACCAAAATATTAATATTTTGGTGACACGCTAGCTTAACTACATTCATTGTACTACTTCCTGGTCAGTTGTTTAAGTCCATATGCGTCATTTTGATACATGTATGTCATCCCTTTAGATGTACACCTCCTTAGGTTGCTAAGTCCCTGCCTGTTCATCTCAACTGTTTCGGGGACGCCTAAAGTATGCACTTGTGTGGACTGGAAATACATCCATTTTACCTAAGTTTTTAACGCCCTAAAGTGGAAGTGGAAGTTTTTAGGTTAGGTGGCGGATGTATTTCTATTGGTCTCTGGCCCTAACCCTATTGGTCTCTGGTTAGGGCCAGAGACCAATAGAAATACATCCGCCACCTAACCTAAAAACTTCCATTTACCGAGCATCATGACTTATAGACCGCAATCAATCCAAATTGCAAAACAAACTTGCTCAACTCCATGGTGCTCAGCACAGGGTCTCCTCAAGGTTGCTTGCTTGCCCCATAACTTTTCAACACACAACTGTAAAACTACACATGCAGAAAACCTGATCATTAAATTTACAGAAGATACTACGATGGTAGGACCCATTAAATCCATAATGATTACTCAGTGTACGGAAAGAAAGTTAAACAATTAGAAGGTTAGGGCTAAAACAACTCAGTGTGCAGTGTGGACAAAGTAAAGGACACAATCAACTTCCAAAGGTCACCACATATTGAGTGGATCTGAAAGGATCATTGCGGTGTCCTTATGCTCTGCCCAAGATCTGTTTTGGAGACACTGGAGAAATGATGATTATCGGAAACTTCTCACACCTTCTCTTTAAAACTGCTAACATTAGACAAATAGTATAGCAACAGGAAAGCCAGAACAATCAAACTGCTATTTATTTCGGCCACAACCATGTGTTAACGTCATGTGTTTTCCATTATTGAATGTGTTTTATATCTTATGATTTTTTTTTTGTTTACATATATTGATATTTTTTACTCAATCTATTTAATTCTTTCTACAATAGTCTAATTTTGTTTGTACCATTTAGTGTGAGGTAAAATGAAAAAAAATATATATAAGGAAGGGTTAGATGAGGCTGTAGTAATCAAAGCCATCTGTATTTTTTAGGGAGAGAGAGAGTTCTCCCTCTGCTAGTCTGGAGTTTCTTTTCAATTTCAAAACTGGCTATACATCTGAACTTAAGTTTCCAAGAATATGCTTTGGTTGGAGTAATCATTAAGATAAAATAATAACTTCTTTGAGGTTTATCTGGCCTTCAACATGAGTTAAGGTATGTCCGTCACTCAATCTCTAATTAATGAAGGTATGTGTATACTTCTTAGTCTTCTCTCTTTCACAAGCTAGCAATTTCTATAGCTTCACATTCGTATTTCTGGAACTGAATACCTCTTCCGCTATCCATCGTGATTCGGACACTAGAAAACACTTTTAATAACTTTGCCACTTTGATGGCTGTTTAGTTTGACCTTCTTGGCTAGATAAGCTTTATTGACCGAGTTCTTCAGATGTCACTGTGACTTTATATCAAAGTGCACACAGTATCACCAAACTTCATCCTATGTTAAACTTTCCTTTTCTGTTTAAGTACTGTACATTGTATAGCCGTCTGAAATGACACTGACACTTATCAGCATATGTATTATTTCATTTTGTTCTTGTCTTAAGAAATTATGTCTGCAGAAGAGATGTATTTCTTCATTACTATTGAAGAATCAACAATGAACTAGTTTCAACGTTCTGATGACAAGACTTTTTACAACATGTCATGTCTCTTGAACTCAGCTAAGAACCATGAAAGCAGTGTGGCCTCGGCATGAACTGGCAATGTGTGGCTCTTATCTCTTTCAAGCGTGTGTCTCTGACTGTGCTTTGAGTTATTGCTGCCAGAGTTTGAGACCCATTCATCAGGGTTTCATTAAAACCCAAATTGCTTTTTCACTCTAGCTTTCCAACTGTCAGCCTAACAAGTCCCACTTCCTGCCAACTCGATTTCTGGGCTGGGCCTGCTGTAAATAGTCGTTCAATTCCTTGAATTTGCAGTCCTAACCTCTTCTTAGCCGTGGATAAGGTGCTCTAAAGAGTACATTAACCACTTGTAAAAAAAAACAGAGCAAAGAACACTAACCTAGGTTACACATGACTGGGAGGCAATAAGAAGAACACAGGGAAGTTAAAATAAACTCTTTAATAGTATTTTTTTCTGTTCTGCTTGCATTTTGTGTAAAAAATGTTTTTTTAGTAGCTTTAAAAGAACCTTACCCTTATTATGCATTCTATATTATGCTATATGAGTTTGTCACTTCTGATAGAGTGTGTGCTTGCATGTAATGTACAGTGTTTCGGTTACACCTATTTATTTTGTTGCATTCTGCTGTGTCAGGACTGGGTACACTACTTTTGCTATAATGTTACCATGCCATGCTCTTTTTTTTTTTTTCAGGGATCAACTGACTATCTGGGAATTAAATGTCAGTGCTCCATGAGTGGTCCCAATGGGTCAGACTAAATTAATCTAAAATCAGACACTGGTGTTGGTTTTACTTTCAATTTCAATTTCAATTTGATTACAGATGTAACATTTGCAGTGCTGCCAGAGTTTTAGAAATGTTATAATTGGTTCTTGTACATGAATAGTATAAGTGATGTGTGGGAACCGTGGCGCTCATGCTGCAGCATTTTTCGATAGTTATGTAGCTAGTGAACTGTGTGTGCTACTAGGCCTGTCACAATAACAAATTTTGCTGGACGATTAATTGTCTAAAAAATTATTGGGATAAACGATAATATTGTTTCAAGACTTTTTGTTACTGATTTAATGGAAATGACGTAACACTGCATGCTATTTCCTGCCATAGATAGATACACTTTATTTTCAAAAGAACACATAACACTGGAACTGATAAACTAAATAAACAAAACAGCCAAAAACAAAAATAAAATGGATTCTCAGACTCCATTAACAAAAAACGTACTTGAATAAAAACTAAACAACATAAAGCCAAAGTGGAAATAAATACTACATTCAACCAAAAGAGTGCAGATTATAAAGTCTGTATACTATATTGTCCTTCAGTAATCACTAGATTTTAATAGAGAAGATGGGCACATCCCACTACCTAATGCAGTAGTTAATACTACACGATTTGATTTTTTTTGCCCCTATTTTCCCCTTATGACAATCTTAGATCGTTGGTCGATGTAAGATTGTCGCTGGTGATTTGTAACCGATCATCCTGCAGTGTGTGGTGGGTTACGGTAGATCTTCGTGGCCGCTCCGATCTAAATCAGGGGTTTTCCCCGACTGGGAACGTTAACTTTGAATGTGACAGGTAGCCAATCAGCGGATTCTCCTCCGTGCTTTTTGAGGGGAAATTACGGAGGGGAATCCCAAACAGCTGACATGGCGCAAACCCGAAGTCCAGCGGACATTGGAGATGATATGTGGAAACATTAATATGTATTCAACATTTCGTGCAGAGAATATAGAAATGACCAGGGGAGAAGTTGGAGCCAAATTGCTACCGCAGTTGATAAACCCAGTAAGTTTTCAGCAGTTCTTCGTTAACGTGACATAAATAGATTATAATGGTTTTCATTCAGTCAGGACTTTACGCTGACTGTAGCCACATGCATCACAGGTAGATTCTAGTAAAGCACTGATTAATGCCTGATTTTAAAATTAGCTAACTGGACTTGTAGCCATTATTTTGTGCCCATGTGGCTGGACACCACACGGCATGGCGAACCCGATTGCACCATTATACCTAGGATTTCTGTCGGCTAATGTGTCCCTCAGGTTTTGAAAATGGGCCGACAACTAGTGTGCGCTGGACATTACACTAAGGAAATGAGGAAGGAGGGTCAGTGGAGAGCACCGGAGGTGAGCCTTTTTTTATTCAGTGTCATCAACAGAAAGGATAAAAGGCAGGAAGAGACGATAAAGCAGATAATTAAAATGAGGTCGATAGATTTAATTTATCCTGCGATTAATTGATTTATCGTGTATCGCAACAGGCCTATGTGCTACTATCTAAAATATGTAGTAAGAGAAAATGTTTTTTTTTTTTTACAAAATAATACAGAAAAGATGCTATAAGTTTGTAGTGCTAATTGTAGTGAATCTAGTGATAAAGTATGAGATGTAATTTCTGATTGAAGTCCAAATTTACGAGGTAAATGGAGAGCCCCATTAGTACCCACCAGCACTTTTTCTGTTTCATAGCCATTCACTTCAGTAAATGGTTATTAGCTCTTGCAATATTCCCCAATGTACTTTTCTTTTGAGCTTTCATTTTAAACAAAGACCAGTACAGTTTGAAAAAAAATTCATGCTGTTGGTTGTTTGTGCCAGTACGCTGTATTTCAAACTTATTTCGCTTGCAAATGGTAAATTATCGTTCTCAAAATGTTGATGGCAGTACAGGCACCACTAATGGTACTTGTACCACAATTTGAGAGCCATCAGTGTAAAAAGTACGGGCCAATTGCTACTGTAAGACAGATACTAGTAAAATAAAACTTCAAAAAAGTATATTTAATGCATTCTTTTACTTTTTTTTAGGGATTCTGACAGTTTTTAATGCTTGAACTGCCTTAAACTGCTTGAGTGCCAGTGGCTGTATTTTTGCAGAACATACTCATTACATTCACAATGAAATATGACCTTTTCCTCTGGTAAATGTAACACAGACCACAGGGGAGAGTAGAGAAAACAGGATTGGACACGGTACACTAGTGAGAAAGTCATGAGAGGAAAGTCAGAAGAAAGTGAGAACGTAATATGTTTTTGTGACATGGGATTTATCACCAGTTAAAAGACGCACTTGCTCGTAATATTTTTACTTTCGCCGTCCCAGATGCATGTGCATATTCAGTGCGACAACACACGCCGTCACTCCCACAATCCCTCAACCTTTCCCCACATCCTGAGGGCAGAGGTCAAGTTTAGTCCTGTGTGGGGAAGTGGGCCTGTTTTCCCTCTTGCCTGGCACCCTGCCCACGTCAACAGTCCCTTTCTTTAAAAACCGCTAATGCAGGGTCCGGCGCTGACAGTACGCTGACAATGAGTTACTATCTGCCAAGCATGGCCTCTGTCTGACTGTCGGTCCCACTGAAAAACAGATCTGTGGCGGGAGCAAAGGTTAATCCAGCAGTGAGGCTCTGCTGGCGACTGCCTCCACAGCCATGTGTGACTGAGAATGGGCTGAGAGGAATTAACACCACTGCCTCGGGGAATGTTGACAGAGGTGTGGATGTGCGAGTGTCTCTGCGTGTGCTCTCCCGAGTGTGCGCTCGCGTTTGTTGGTGATAAGAAGTGAGGAAGGGGCAGATGATGATGTTTGAGGAGGAGGTTTTGTCTTCACAATCCATTATCTTCAGGGAGGAATCGCATGGGATAAAGGTTGCCTCATGCCATTTAAAAGACGTAAGACAAATACCAGCAGACCGTATAAATATTGCAGTTCCACAATGAATGCTGTCTGCCTTTTATCTACCATATCAAACTCTTTGTCAGCCTGTCTTAATCTATTTATTCTTTGTCTTTTTGTTTTTTTTGTGATTTCTTCTTTTTCAAAATCAGCATCAGTATTTTCCAGTATTTACTTATCTGCCCTGGAGTGAAATTCAATCCTATCTAGAATTTAAGAAAGCAATAAAAATGCAGTTGACTGTGTAAAACGAGGCTTGTGGCTATCAAGAAAGGAAGCCTTTAAACTAATCTGCTTTGCCATCTGTCAGTTTTTAGTCCAACATTTTTCTTTGTTTGCTAAGCCCATGTTGCCACATCAGCTCCCTCTGGTTTTTAGAATCATACTAACTGTCAAGAACTAGTTACTTTATGATCCTGCTAGTTTTTGTGAAGGTTATTTATACCTGTCAGGAATACTGTTTCTTGAATGTTCAACCCTGCTTTGCATATACATAATTTCACTTTGCATAATTTCAGACATGCTAAAGATGCAATGATGCATCTAATTCACAAGATAATGCCATACACAATATTGGTACAGAGAATGAGAAAATACACAAAAAGTCACATTCATGTTTGAGCCATATGTCTTTTGTTTAAATGGTGCTGCTGGATCCTTGAAACTGATGACATGACTTCACTTTCAGATTGATTTTGATAAAAAAAAATCAATCTGGGGGCTCTTATAGATCAGGGACATTTTATTATAAGAAGGTAAATGTAACGCCGCAAATTAAATAAATAAATAAAACAAAACTGTGTCGGAACAAGAAAATTTCCATACCCAGACTTGACGCAGCAAAACACTGTGAATTCCACACTACTGACTCCAATATACACATGAAAATGCACCAAAAGAAACACCGAACACTTCAAAATCATGATTCATAAAAATCCCAAATTTCCTTGCCATTACACACGAAGCAATTTTTTTTCAATACACCTTCATACACGGCAACACCGTAAAACTACCTATGTTTTGTTTTCACAATTGATGTATTTTTAATTAGTATAGATTAAGTAAACCCAGGTTTGACTACTCTCTGCAGTATACTTTGGATAGTCTAAATCTAAGATTGAATACCTGGCACACATTGTAAATATTCCATTTTATGTTTTACCAAACGACAATCTCAAACTGTGTGTTAAAGAATTTCTGTTCCGTGTAAAATATGCTAAGTCAGATTTGATTGCTCTGTTGTAGATTGTAAACTACAAATGATCAAATGCAGGCCAGACTCAGATAGTGAGATTAGTGCTATCATGAAGCGCCAAAGCGGAAGATAAGCTTAGCACTGTTATGGCTACCTGACCGCCAGCTGCTGCTTTCTCAAAGTGTCTGCAAATTGTTCATAACTTGCCTACCTAACTGTGAGCATTTCCACTTCTACCAAGAACCCAAATTTCTGCCACACAATCTGAAAGCAGTGGATTCTTCTTCAGTGCTTTTTTTTACTGATTGTTGTTGGTGTACCCCGTACTAATAAAGACTAATAAAGACCCCGTTAGCAGTCTTTATTAGTCAACCCGGCAACACAACAACTATATTTCTTTAATCCATCAAAATGGATGAGCATAGTTGCAGAATTTCCGCAGTAGCTTATTGTACCACATGGTCATATCCATACAGATGCAGCATATGCTAGCGTGTCACAGACTTCACTTAGATTAGGTTTAAATATTGCATGGTTGTATGCCACAAGATCTCGCTACACCTCAGTAAAGTGAAATTTGTCACAAAAAAATCATTCTGTTTTAAACCTGTAATAATGAGCACATTTTTTTCAGTTTTAATATGTGCTTTTGAGATAGCTATATCCCACAGGGTAAATGTGCATGGTGGTGATATTTCTAGGGCGTTCTCAGCTAGGATTAAGTAGAAATTGAAGAACAAATGTGTAAAAGAATAGAAAGGGATCAACACATGCTGGTGCTGGTGCATCTCACTCAGTCAGTTATGTCTGGCATCTCCTGAAGTCATTTCACTTTGAAATCCTTCCTCAGTCATCATCGGCCTTTGTTTGTTTAGAACTGTTTATTTTGCATGTAGCTTCAGATTTCTGTATAGCGTACAACACTTGAACACACACCTGCCAAAATATCTGTACTTGGCCCTCTGTGTGAGTCAGAGCCAACTGGTGAGCGTGTATGTTTTCCTTCTCCCAGTGGGTGTGCATTTCTTTATCTTTTTTGCCTGTCGCGTTGACTGATGGCTAAAATGCTAAATGGGGCCTTTGTTTACCTCACCTGTGCCACTGGCAGGCCTCAGTGTGTGCTGGGCTGTGTCAAGGAGAACTAATAACGTTTTAACTGCTCTGTCAAACTTCAGTCACATTGACACAAACTCTGCTGTTGGCAAACTATCCTGCCGACGGGCTGTCACCGGACAGATGTAAATGGAAAGCATGCCATGGTTGCACGTCAAACATTACACTGGAAGACGGTAAGATGCATTTTCCAATGGCATTCATAATTCTGCAACGTTATCAACTTTAGTCATGTTACAATACATGATTGCAAAGTGAACGGAAAAGGATACCTTGACTCACATTAGGTTTTGCACATAGGCCAAAATGTTAGTCTAATCTGGCAAAAAAAAGAAAAAAAAGTTAAACATGTTTTCCACGTGTCACTATGGCTTGTCACAAGTTTCAAATGAGACTTGTGACTTTTTTTTAACATTGACTTTCTTTTTGATTTGACAACAGAGTAGTTGTCTTGTGGTCCAAAATTTGTAAGTTCAATACTGGCTTTCTACTCGCACGTGTTGGATCTGAATTTGGGTGTATGAATATGGGTGGGACTGGGTGAATGTGGCAGTAGTGTAAAGTGCTTTGAGTGGTCAGCGTGAACAGAAAGACACTGTGTAAATTTGCTTCATTTACGCATACTTTATTTGCAAAAAAAAATCACCACATATTTTCTTTGAACGTTAAAAATATGTGTTACTTTGTGTCAGTATAGCTCATAAATCCATACAATCCAAATAAAATACTTCAAATTTTGTGATTAACATGACATTATGTAGAAAACTTTAACATACTGGGGTGTGGATAGTTTTGCAAGTCACTGTAAACTCTTGTTAGGGTGAACTAATCTGTGCTTGTGTGTCTAACTCTGCAGTTGCCGACATTTGTTTGCACATGTGTAAATGTAGGGAAGTAGGCATAGCAGGGTTAGTGTAACATTGACATCTTCCAGTAAGCGTCCCTACAGGAGTGTGTGATTTATGAGGCTTGCGTGAGCACTTCTCCCATCTTCCTGCATAATGTCCCCATTAGAGACAGCAGACTCTGTGGCTCTGCTCATCATTTAGTCCCAGCGACCAGTACACCTGGGGAGAGAGAATTTTGGAGAGGGACAGACACAAAATTGAGTCAAGAAAGGAATATAGGGAAAATAAAATGGTGTTCTTTATTTTACTTTTAGTGTTCCAGTCTTTACAAAGTTTATGACCAAGAAAATCTGCCAAAGGGGGAAATAATTTAAAAGAAGTAACGGAACATAGCAAGAAAGTACAGATAACAATACAACAAAAACTGTTCTATATTTCCAGCTGTATCCCCGGTAACTGCAGTCTCTGCAGCTCTAGCTACCTACCCATATATCAAATGTAGCAAGTTGCAGTATTCATTTCTCCATCGCCTCTGAGTTTTCTCGCTATTGTTTGTCTGCCCCTGTTCTTTACCTGTATTTGTTTTGGTCTGTCAGCCTCATTATGTGAAGGGAGCTGCCAGGGGACACCGAGTCTAAAAACACCCTTGGGAAAAGGGGGAAACCAAAAGATTTGAGCGTACAAACTCTCTGGTAATCGTTCTAGCACACATCTACATTAATAACTCGACACGCGTGGATAACAAACACTTTATAAAATTGCATTCATATTTGCTCAGCACACATTTAAGCCTGAGCAAAAGCCTTTTCTAAAATGGGTGCTGGCAAACATTTCAAAAAGTGTCTTTTAGGATATTGTAGAGTGAAACATTTTTCTTGTCTGAACTATCGTCTGCTACATACTACAGCCTAAATTACTCTTTGTTTTTCACTTAGTAGCCTTTCAGTTTTTCTTTTTCATGTTTTCGATTACAGTAATGAAATGTTTTTTTGATATTTATTTTGTAATAATTTATGAATACATGTTAATTGGATAAAAATGCACCAAAACTGTTCATTAACAAAAGCATTCTAACAGTTTTTTCATGTATACAGCGGTGTAGTTTGTAACTTCAGTTATTTAAATTAAATTTTTTTTATAAAGATTAATGCATTATTTGTTGATTTAGTCAACATTACCTACTTTAAAACTCCCATTTCAAGTGGGCAATATTTACTATTTACTAAAAGCCTAAACCAGTTTCCAGGGAATAATGCATGATCTACTAATTTGTATGGATGCTGGTTTTTGTCTGTCTCTTTTGAGGATTTTCCAACCTAGTCATAATCCCCTCTGAAAGATGAAAACCACTGTCATTATATGCACAACAGTTGTCAAATCTATGCATTTGTGGGTGTAAAAACTCCTGAAAATGGAGATCCTGCTACTGGGCTAAGTTTTTTAATTTTTACTCCACACAGAGCCTCTCCGCTCTACCAAATATTTGTGACTTTTTTATATCCGTTTATATTTTTCAAATTCAATGTTAGGCACCTACAGTGATGACTGGAAGAGCAACAGTCACCTCTACTTCTCTGGATCGATATCATTTGGCTTTTAGCATAATAAACTCAGAATCTGCCAAAAACGGATAGACTCAGTCGGATATGTTTTATTTGGTTGGTTATTTATGTATTGAAGCACAGGAACATAAAGTGTCCCATCACCACCTAGACATGGGCCAGTTACTGGTATCAAGGTAGATCAAGGTCGGTTCTGGTTTTAACACCACAAAGATTCTCCACTATGCTGTTCCTGCAATTTAACACCTTTTAATGAGATGTTGCAAAAAATGCTGCTATAAAGAGGCTTTTTTCACCTTTAAGAAGCACAGTGTTGGGTCTTGGAGCTGAAAATGAGGTCATACTTAAGGAGAGTAGGTTCTTGTTGCAAGTTGCCAAACCAGTGAAATTTACTGTTTGTTGTGGTGACTATTTTTACGATAAGGTGCCATCAATGGATTCCACTTCATTTTGTGTTCAAATTTTGAAGAACTATGTCCACAAATAGACATAAGACAGGTCCTTGTGTATAAGAACTGCTAATAAATAATTTATATCTGCAACTATTGTTTTTTTTAATGTGCTTGGCAGCGATCTGGTTTAGTGCATTTGTGACTGATCAATGACCTCTGAATTTCCTTGTTGGAGTCTTGTAAGGCCCAGTGCATATCCAACATGGACCTCCAAAAATATTAAGTGCCGAAAGAACACACTGTAATGCAACGCTGCCCCTCCCACCGTCGAATGAATGATGGCCACCAGCACCACAAAGTCTTAAAAAAATACAACTTCAGCTTTTGTCTCTCAAATATGGAATCTAAAGGAATGGCACTACTCGCTCTTTTTAAGGTAACAATGGTTTAAAACCGTAGTTGGAAAGCAGAATCTGTTGAGCATCGGACTTCACACGAGTTTCCTGTGGAGAATAAGTAACCAGTTAATATCAAGTTGGTAAGCTTGTTACTCTATAAATTAAACAGTACTTTACATTAAAATACAGGCATTGTGTTTTAGCTAAAGTGCTCAGAATCACTTCATTACAAATAAACTTCCCATGACTATAAACAGAATAACAATATGCTGTGTGAAATAAGAAGTTGAAAACCAGTACTTAATTTAGTGGGTGCATCCTAATTTTGTTATTGTAATGAAATAAAAATACCAATACACAAATGTTATAGATAAAATTAATATACCTAGAGAAGCCAACATATTATAAACCTGAAGCAGAGGTGAGAAAAAAAAAATATTTGTGAAGTACATTAGGTTATGTTTTTTTTTTATTTTAATTGTTAGTGCCATAATACAATGAATATGTTGTATTTTTGCACAAGACACTACTGTGAAAACATCATTCCAGTTCACGCCTTCTGCCACCAAAGTGAGCCTTAAAGAATTTTCTTTCTTTCAGCAAAAAATTCACAGCACCACTACACAACTTCACACTTTCTAACCCAGTGAAACAGAGCTGCGCAAATAATTGATGATATTGGATCAGCGCACCCCGTGTGAAATACTTTTGTATTTACATTTGCACTTTCACATGAGACTGTTTCTGAATGTGCAAAGTGACCACTGTGCAAGTGTTTTCTTCCACTACTTGGTACATGCAAAGACAGAACAGCTTTTAAATGGGTTTCTTGGCACTGCATTTTTAACAAGGTGCTTCGGTCCTTAAGCTGCAACTGTTGTAGCAAGCGTCACACTTTGACTCCTGGAGCACAGCTCACATCGTAACTGCAAATAGCTTCATCTGGCCGGCGCGGCGCAAAGAGTTGCCTGGAAGCTCTTTTCTTTCTTCTGGAAGGAAGAACTTCAACTGAGAGCGTAACCACAGGCTGTCCTACTGCATCAAGAGGCTCAGCCTTTGATCCTCTCATGTCTCCATTACAGTAGCAATCAGCAGACGGCTTGAGGGATCCAAAATGACAGGATTTAAGACGGAAAAAAAAAAATATTTGAGGTGTTAATGGATGTTGTGATAAAAGATGACAGCAAGTAACGATACAGTGGGAGCTCAAGAAGCCATCATTGGCTGATGTTTGCATTCACCAATTGTGTAACTGGACAGCTGTGACATTTCAGCTCTGTTGCGGGCCAAAGCTCAAGCACCGAGGCATCCTGGATGCCAGATGATATGAGTTCAGATTTAGCGTTTGCGAGTTTTTGTGTGTGCGCAACACATGCATAAAATAACACTCAGTCTCCCTGTGGCAAAACAGACTGAATCTTGTGTGTTGGAAATGACATTTGCCCTTCCAGATGAGCCAAGTGTTTTGCTGAGTTATGGGTCGTGGCTCTGAAAGTCACTTTACAATAAATTAACTTGAAAAAATAAGGAGTTAAAGGGCTAGTTCTGAATTTTTGGAATAAGATCCTGATAAAAGTTTATAGGCTGTAAATAACAACAGTAGCGGAATCTTTTGACATCTTCTTCCCTTGATGCTACTAATCTTGGACATATCTTTATTGGGAAATATATTTATCTCAGTATCCCATGTGGATAATCACTGGTTTCTGTCTTAATAACTTCCATTTCCATTTCCAAAGTACATGTACCGATCAAATAGTCTTATTTTATCTATCCAACCAACTAAATAAAAAAAACAATTATTTTAGTTCCATAGTGACTATTTTCTATCATTTTATCCAAAAACATACCACACCGTAATTTTTGTAAACCATTACACCCCTTGTAAAAATAGTTTGTTAATGAAGTTGTACTGGCATCCACCCCATGAGGTTTTTTTTTTTAAATATTATTATTCAAATTAAATTGTTTTAAGATGGTAGAGCCCCACTTTGATATCAGTCCCTCTATTAAAGCTGTCTCTTTTACGATTAACAATCCCTTATGACAACAGGCTGTTGGAGGCGAACATGAGCAGTGGTAGCATCAGATGAAGGAAAACAAATCCGTAAACAAAAACCTGCCTTGTGGAGCTGACAGAATACACTTTTTTTTCTTCATTTTACTCTCACTATGTAGTCATCCTTAACTGGAGAGAAAAGTGACGAGAGGGCATTTACTGTTTGCTACTATGGGATGAGAGATTTCCAAAAAGGTCTCCCACTTGTACTCCCTAAAGCAAAAAGTACCTGTCTCTTTCTCCCTCTTTCTCGTCATTCCTATTTTTATATACTCCTTTCAGAGAATATCATCACACTCTGTTCGACTCATCCTGTAAGGTTAAGATCCTCTGCTGAAAGTTTTTTTTTTTTTTTCTTTTAGCCTCCGGACTGTTTTCCATCTCGTATTCCCTGACAGGCTCAAGCAATGCCCTGGAGGGAAAACAAAAGCCCATCGCCCAAAATATATAGACTTCCACTGGCGTGTGAGCATAAGCGGCGAGAAAGTAGATCACTTTTAATGAAAAGCATTGTGTTTGCTTGGAGGCATTGGTGAAGGCACTGGTTTTTGTCTCTATATAAATATCAAAGAAAAGAGGGAAGAGCGAGAGGTGGTATCAACCTGGAGTTGTTTGTGGTGACCATTTCCAGTGGTTTTGCTGTTTGGACACCACGTATGTCTGTGTGTGTGTGTTCATTTTGGAGGTCTGTATATGTTAGAGATACACTAACAAGATCCCCAAAGAGAACCTCACTTGTTAAGATGGTGTGATCTCACCATGCACCTTCTCTCATTCATACCGATTTAGCCACTACATTCCCTATTGAGGAGGCCACACAACTTGGGAATATCAAACTAATGCATCGATTATACTGCGTCAGTCACAGGGAGAACACTACCAAATTGAATAACACTTTTCCAATTGCACAACGGAAAACTCACACGCACACACACACACACACACACATAGTCGGAAAACAATCAGCGATCCATCCCGGTGGCATTCTCTCCCTACAGGGTACAGTAACTGCCTCTTACCGCTGAGATAACCCTCTTGGGGAGAAACAGAAGTATGGCATGTGATTGAGTCACTCACACCTCCATATGACTGTTAAATTGTCTTATATCTGCAGTCAATTCAGGCTCAGTGCTTTACCCAAGCCCCATGGGCCCGGGTGATAATTTGAGTTTTATTGAAATTCTGCTCCAATGGGTTCAAGGTGGCTGAAGGTCGTTCTTTTACCGTCACAAATGAGATGGAGAGGAAGCACTCTGATAAAGCCTCAAGGTACTAGCTCTCTCTAACTCTTTACTTTGCACTACTGTGTTTTCCTTGATGTCAAAAGTGGGGGGATTATTCAGAAGGCACAAGTCAATTTCGTGGTGCATCCAAACATGGTTAACAACACCATTTAATGAGCTTGGATATAGCTATCCAGTTTCTGCCTCTCTCCCTTGAATACAGCCCTGGTTATTATTATTTTTTTTTTACTTGTACATCGCCCTGTTCTTGGCAAGAAACTTTGAGAAACACAGAAGAAAAAAAAATTAAGCTACTCTTTTGGGGATTAAAGTGCAGACTTTAGGATTTTCTGTTCAATGCCAGTGGAGTTGTCAGTTTTCTCTCTTATAAAATGCCATGTGATGTTTTAGGTCAGACTTGGACAGGGTATCAGTAGGAGTGATGCTTACAGAAGCCAAACTGTTCTGTTTTGGTTGTCCTGACAACACACGTAATCGCTAGTATGAGCTTGGATGACTTTCTGTCAACTTAGTTTCCTTATGTGATAATTGTGCTCTTTCTATTCACTCCTTACCCCAGGCAAGGTCATGAATGGGCC
Source organism: Poecilia reticulata (assembly GCF_904066995.2). Classification (NCBI taxonomy): domain Eukaryota; kingdom Metazoa; phylum Chordata; class Actinopteri; order Cyprinodontiformes; family Poeciliidae; genus Poecilia; species Poecilia reticulata. The sequence goes on along the minus strand of NC_088846.1, from coordinate 14,330,094 downwards.
CATTTATTATGGCCAGTGGGCAAGAGGATCCACCTTGGAAAGGTTGCCTATTATTCACAGGACAAGACAGAGACACACATGCATGTCCTCAGCTAAAAGCAGTTTAGAGCGAACCGTATATCTAAAATGCATGTGTTTTAGTGTGGGATTAAACAAGCAACACACTCACAAAATTAAGACTGTATTTTGAAATGTCCTGGCTAAGATTTAGACTCAGGTAACTTCTTACAGTGAGGCAGCACTGCAAACCACTACTCCACCGTGTCACATTGGATTTAACCTAAAGTTAATATTACAATCACCACCAAATAACAGGATTCTTCTAAATGCAAGTACCAGGAGAAGAACTGTGAAATTTCTGACAAATTAAGTGAGCCATTTGTTTCCCTTAGGTTAGATCCACTATGATAAGATAACACTGGAATCTGCTGCATGATGCACTCCCCGTAAGACTCTATATCTGATTCACTATCTTTATTTTAACTACACTCAGCTTCTTTTTTCCCCTCATTCTATCACATTCGTGTCTTGCTACCCTCTGTCTCGTTTCTTTATCTTTTAATTTCTGTCTGTCCTCCATATTGGACCAGCATATTACACGATGGTTATCTCGGTTCAGGCGCATGACAGTAAAGGGCGGACTCTTCTGAATTTTTCTTCTAACTCTGTTGCTCTGAAATGCAGCTGGGTAAGCTTCACAGACATTGCTATGCGGACTGAATTTTCTGAATTTAAATTATTTTAACTGCATTTGGATTTGCACTTTGTTAATGACTACTCATTCTTAATTAGTCTTAAGGACAGCAGTACAAGACTGACTGATATAGTTTTACTAACTCAGCACTTTACTGTCTGCTTCAGAAACAACTATGCATTTACTGTCTGTGGGTAAACCATTAGCTGTAGCTTTAATTGCTAAATGCCAGTCTGATAGTCCCATTGTGAGAACCTTTATGGACGAGTCAATGAGTGCATAGGCGTCAGACATGATTTTATGACAGTCTGTCAGAAATAACTTTTCAAATGAACTAAAGTTTTGCGTGAAACAAATCTTCCCCAAAGAAAAGGATAAATTACATGATCATTTTGCTATCTTTTTTAACACAGTTTATAGTGCAATTAGGTGATACGTTTTCAGTTCTTTTTGTTCTTTTTCCAAAGCAGGAGAGCATATTCAGATTTTTTTTTCTGTACTTTAAGTAGATATGCTCTCATTACTGTCTTCAGTACAATGTTTATAAATGAAGTCAGTGAAAGCACAGATCATGAAGCTATAAAAACTTTTTTTTTTTTTTTTTTTTTTTGGTAATACACGTTGAAACATGTCTACAGTTTACATGCACTGTGAGAACGGGAGAAAGAGATACTTTGAGCAGGTAACACTGAGGCTCGATGCAGTGCTGACATGTTGCTTTAATTTAACCTCTTGTCTGTCAAAGAATATGTTGGATTTGGAAATGTTCACAGCCGTTATGAAATGAGAGCTTATATTCTTTGGGGAAAACAGATGGAGTCAGCTTTCATGTCTTTATTATGCTAGCCGCACTAACTAGTTTCTAAGGAAACAGCCATGAAAATTTAAAACATCAACTTTAATCATTTCTGATTTTTTCAAAATGCTATAATTCCAATTTAGAGCAACTCTTGTTTGTGATGTCGGATAACAAACAAAAATTGTGACCCGATACAACTCTTGTTTGTGACTATTAAGGCTATTAAAATACATAACTCAAAGCTGTGCACCTTTAAGTGCATTTTCTTACATTTACCTTAATAATACCTTATTCATTGTTATTCTATTCTATGTATAATTGCATACTTGTGTGATGTAGATTTCATAATCTGTAATCACCCATGATGGGAATGGAAGGATTTAATCACTTCATTGATGCTCTTTTTAGAAATCACTGTTATTTTTCCACTCTTTTCACTTTTCTTTTTCTGTGAAAACAGTGTTAAAACCAACTCATTATTGCCAAAATGAGGCTTTAGTGAAAGCTGCATATTTCTGAGTGAGGTGATATTGTTTAGCTAGGCTAAAAACAGTGTGAATGGGGTAGATGCTTATCTGTAAAATCCAAGCAGTTCGCATTCAAACATGTAGAAAGATTTATCAAATGATCAAGTGGCCCTCTCTGAAATAGGTGAATTTATTGGATTACATTTTTTCATTCAAAAATGTTTCTGATTCTTATGAAACTGAAGAAGTTGGAAATACAATATATGACAAAAAGTGAGTGCGCTTGAAGGATTAGAAGGTCAGCCAGAATCTTGTTCAGCCGCCTGTGAACTGCCGAGGACAAGTCTGTCTTACTCCAAATCCTGTTTTGTGAAGTGAGGAGCCTGATAAGGGTTGTAATTACCTTGTTTCAAAACAGCAAATTGCCAGGTGTCTTAAAAGCAGACAGGCGGGCTCAGGTAGTAACAGCCATAATGAGTCTAGTTCTTTGAGGACAGCGCTGCTTACTTATGGATCTGTTTTTGGCTTTACAAAACTTAGAAAACAGAGAGATCAAAAATTTTTTAACCTTCATCTCTCCATTGTTCTGTAGAAGAAATCTCTAAAAATGTTATATTTTAGTGGTTTAGTTTTATAGGCAGATCCCTGAGTGTAGTTCAGGAGTCTTTGCTTGTTGAAAAGAAATATATATAACAGGTCGAAATTTTACATTGGTAGTACTTTATTGTAATTGTAGTTCATACTAGGCATGCAAGTTATTGATAAATGAGTTAATCTAAAATTGACTGATACTATCATTTGACTAGAGATCTTATCACTAAGAAGAGATAAGACTGAAAGTTAGAAATATGTATTTTGACACCTAAATAGAGAAAATCTTTCAATTGCTTTAATAAAAGAAGAGGTAATCATATTTTTTTCTCATTTGTTTTTAGTCTATATGGGAAAAAAAAACACTAAATCAGCAGACCAGGCCTCATAGAGAACTGGGAATTGGTGTCAGTCAGAAAAAGCCTGATCGGATCGTCATATTTACAAGTGCTTAAGCAGAGGGGGAAAAAAATCACCACTTGTCATTAAGTAGAGACCTCAAAAATAATCATAAAAGATAAGGCAAAAGCCATGCTGAATATAAAGCAGAAAGATAAATAAAGACTCAAGAAGAGATGCCCTGGGATAAGGGGGAGAAAAAAAAGAGTGCTGCAGAGGGGAGATGGATAGATGGGAAAGAAGGAAGAAAAAGAAGGTAAAGAGAAAGCGGGTGAGTGAGTGGGCGGTGGGGTTATGATGAATTAAAGATGACACTCTCCTGCAGCCTGGTTTCTAAAGATCACTCTGTCTGCTAATGTAATGTTAATGAATGCAAATGATGTGCCTAACCTCTCTCCTCTGACCAAGGCATGGGAAGAGGAGCGAACGAAGGAAAAGATAGTGAAAGATAGAGGGCTGTATATGAAGTGGTAAAGTTAGAGTACAAAAGTGCTGTCTCTGCAAGTTGCCAATACTTGGAAGACTGGGTGACCACTAACATTATATGTATGCTTTTTTTTTTTTTTTTCTTTTTGCATTTATTTGCAGTCGCTGTTGTACTTTCTCCTTCCATTTTACAACAACTCAATTACAAACTGCTAATCATGGAAAAGAGCTTCTGGCTGCAAGGTTGATGCCTACATTTTATGCGACACGGTAGCCCAGATGTGTGAGGCCAAGATAATGTCACCTTGCTGTGATTATAGGATAATTTCATCAGGTTCTGCTGATATTGTATGTATATTAATTGTCCTTACACTGCAATCTCTCTAACATCTGCCTGTGATTTCACTTTCCCCCTGTCTGGCTTTACTTGTCTGTATGTTCTCTTATCTCATGTTTTCCTTTTATGACTCACACTGACCACATCCACTTTCATGCTGGAAATGTTATTTTCACTCAGCAACTGCAAGCCCCGAACTCCATTAATACATCTGTTTGGGCGATCTGTAATTTGCAAGCCAGCTCATTTAAATCCTGTCTGTGTCTCGGCAAAGCAGGACTTGTGTGTCATCACTTTGAGCTAATGTCTCAGGGGATGGCAGATTATTTTCTGTCCAATTTTCAAATCAGACACATTGTCATGTGTGTCTTTAGGGAGACATTGAAATAACACATTTCTTTTGACATATTCCTGTTGAATGTTCTGCTTTTTCTATTTAAAGCAAAAAAAAGCCCTTCAGTAAGACCGATAAAGCAACAAAAGTCTCACGTCCATGTTTGAGGACGTTCTTCTTTATTGAATAAAATAGTGTCTCTATTCATGTTACCTCTCTATTCATGTTATCACCAAGGAGTCTTAAGCAATAAAAATGTTTTTAGTTTTCAAACTTAATCTATACTACGTCCAGCTCACAGACCTTACATGATATTTGGTTCACTTTCGCACTTTTCTTTTACCCAGTTTTATTGGATAGCCAAAAATAAAGTCATCTCTATCAACACAACAGGTAAAAACCAAGAGCTATTTCTTTCACACTTCACAAAAATAGTTTTATACGTAGGTCATATGTTGGATCCTTGTCCTCAAGTTTAAAGCACTCAGGGCTAAGACTAACATAGCCGTACTTCACCAATCAAAGTCCAATACTGGATAGCATGACAGGCTTCACTTGACAAATAACAGTCTGGTGCTTTATTACCATGAGTTATCAAATAAGCTCAACCGATCTTAGACATGGAGGAAGTTATGTTCGGTTTTCCAATCAAACCATTTTTAGACCGGTGATTCAGTGTGTGGAGATACTGCCTCAGTCTGTCATGGACTTTTATATTCCTCAATTCTCAGAGTGGCCGACTGATTAGTATGGAAGATTGTCATTGGCTAGCCTCACCACAAGTCTTTATTAGCTGTCCCTCGGAACACAACAGGGCAACTCAATACTTTCTTTATTTCTTACATCAAAAGAAGAGTCTTGTACATAGAGAAAATAGGTTGTGAAGTTTTGAAACGCACTCCTTAACATATAGGTCTGGCTGGTTGTACAGGTAGTCTTGCTGTGCTCAAAACATTTTCTTGCTTTATTCCAGAAATACTCCAGTCTGTCAAAAAATAAATTGCTTTCATATTCATAAATCCCCTGAGTGGACGGCTGATTAGTTTGGAAGATGCAGCACTTCTCTCTTGTTTGTTTGTCAGCCGCCCCATATTAAGATTCCATGCTCAGCAGGCTACCCTGGGGTTTCATCATTGTTAAGTGCTCATTTCAGTCCTGCTGATTTCTCCTGTGGTATTTCATCTTTGTCTTCCTTTCTTTCTGTCTGTCATCATTTTTGGGGGTTCTGTCTTTTTTTTTTCTTTGTCCTACCATCCTGTTCCCATTCATATCAAGAGATAAACCCTACCTAAATAAAGTTATCTTTGGGCCTGGGATCTTTTATTTTCTTGCTACAATAACAACGAGAAGGCCTTTTCCTGCTCGTTCACCCTCCAGCATCTGGACATGATTGTCTCATTGAATTACAAAATATACCAGCAACCTTGGGCAGGGCGACGTAGAGGAGGGCGGTTAAAGGATGGATGAATGGAAAAGATGGAAAGGGAATGGAAATCCTTAGAGAATACTCTGGCGTATTGATTAAGGAGCAAGGAAGGCTTCGAAAAGGGCTTCAGCACATGTTCTATCGACCAGCAACCATGCAATCATACAGACATGGTCACAAAGGAGGGATTTAAACAGACATGTAGCTATTTTGACTTTTTCCTAATTGTTAGGCTTACACATAATCGCTTAATAAGATTTAAGAGTTCTATAATCCATTACATCTGTTGTTTTTTATCTATAGAAATATTCTTTGGGCTAGTGCTTGTAATATGTAATAATGGAAGTTCCTGTGATGTATCACGCGACTGCTTGCTGACGTGTAATTGCGTGAAGAAAGCTGTTCCCTTATCGATCTGTAACACAGGGCCCCCATCAATGTTTAATGCAGTCTCTCCCTTACTTTCATTTCTCTTCCTCGTTCTCTATATGCCCCTCTCTCTCTCTCTCTCTTTCTCTCTCTCTATCTGTGGAAACAGCCCACCATTTGGTATTGATCCATCACTTGCTGCTAATAAGAAGGAGCAGCGCTCTCTGGGGTTACAGGCCCTGGCTTCACTCTCTGATTGTGACTTCTGAGTTTTGAGTAAAATAATTTGGCGTATTATTTTGAAGACGCCTTTTGCTAAAGAATCCCTAACATCTGTTGAGTATATAATATGCCTATGATGTCGCTATAATACGTCTTTTGCACTGACACCAACGAGCTGTTGCTTTCCTCTGAATTTATGAGCAGTATTTACATAGTCAACATTAGGCTTTTAATGTGGGTAGTTTTCCCACAGTCTGAACTGCTGGTGAACTTGGCTGTGTTTAATATACTAGAGCTTGCAAATAGAGCTGACACAGCAGTGTATAAACAAAAGAGAAAAGGCCCTGAAACACTCGGGACTGCAAAAGTTTTGGTTCACCTTTACCGCCAAATTACTTTTAAATTAACAATATGAAAATGACTTAGTTTAAACTGTAAATTGTTGCTAATTGTCTAATGCATGACAATTGATTTGTTCTTACAAATGGAGTTCTATTTTGTCTGTTTTACATCTGCTTTCTTATGCTTAAAGAGATACTGTTTAGAAGTCTCACTCAGTTAGAATTGCTGGCCTACGTCGTTGTAATATTATAATCTTTAAACCCACTGCCGAAAGAAATCACAACTTTTAGGAACTACATATTTTGTTGCCGAGCAACCATAAAAAAATAATAATTTTAGGATCCGAATGCTGACTGATGTAGACAAATTTTAAAACCAAAACTTTCCTATTCCTAATTCTTGCTGAGTTATAGACTGCCTATGTTTCCCTAAATGATTTCTGATTCACACTTTTCCTTAGTTTTTTATTACCGCAGCATATTGATGAGGAGACATAATAAACGTTCCATCTATTGTCGATTCTCCTTTTATTCTTGCAGGTTTGCGGGGGCTGGTGCTTATCTCCAGCAGGCGAGAGACGGGGTACACACTGGATTGCCTGTCCCTTGTAGGGCAACACAGACACACAGGACAAACATTCATGTTTAGAGAGGACAATTTAGAGACCAAGTAACCTGACAGTCATGTTTTTGGACTGTGAGGAAGCTGTGAGAACCCACACATGCGGAGGGAGAACATTCAAACTCCATGCAGAAGGACCTAAGGCCCGGATTCAAACCCAGGATGTTCTTGTTTTACCAGTTTGAGATACACTGAGAAATCTGGTGACCAAAATTTTAAGATTATCAGTTGGATTGACTCAGATCAGGATTTGTCTGGTTGGAAACTCGGTACCGGTTTAAAAGGAAAATACCTTTTGAAAGAAAAATGTAAAAAAATCAATACATGCATATTTTGGCGTCATTCAGGCTAGAGAGTGAGACCTTCAGCAGTTAAGCGAAGAACAGCAGTATTGCTCTGTTCAACCTGTTGAATGTTCAACCTCTTCTTGCCATGAAACATTCGTATTCAGAAATGCTGATAGCTTCCTGGAAAGCTACATGCTCGAAGGAACAAAGTTAAGGAAGCCTGTAATGCTAGTGGTGTGATGTCATCGCTGCTCCTGATATAAATATATAAATAATAACAAAGAACACATTACATTATACACATCACATACATCAAGCACACAATAGTTGTCTTTGAATTTCTATGAAATAACTATAACTTAGACCTGCATGTCTTGCTTTTCAAAATAGTTATTCAAAAACATGCGGTATCTAGATTGCAAAAAAGGTGAAGAATAATACAACAAAGAAAAATAATTACTAAAAATATAAGGTTGAAAAAAAAAAACTAAAATAGTAAATATTACTCTATTTAAAACAGTAATTATTTATAACATGCATGCACTTTTAAATCAATTGATGTTATTATTCACATTCACTTGGCAAAAAAAAGATGAACAAGACAGCTGATTTAAAACTTGCACACAGACACATTGGACATTTCTCAAATCCCCTATGCCTGTGGACAGGTGTTAGAGATGTGGCACGACTGCTGCTTGAGCCCCACCTTGTTGCTAATCACCACTTAGTACACTCCATTTACTCATGTGCTACTTTGATATTCTGCTAATGGTGGACATTAGATCAGGTGACAGTGCTCATCCTGCCTTCCCATGAGGCCTCTGACCTTTTTTGTCCCCTACCCACAATGTCTTTTACTTCGTCCCCTCTCTCCTCTGTGTTTTAAAGGAAATGGAAAATGGCCTACCAAGTGTCCGTGTGATTAGACTAAAGCTTCTGTGATTTCCCCTGAGAAAGGGCTGGCAGTCCCCACAATGCTCTCTGGCACAGGGAGCTGTTTCATGCTCCTATCTCCCCAGCTGACAACAAGTCTTAAAAACAGGCAGGCTGGAGCTGGCTGACTGTGGAAACTAGACAGAGAAAGGCTGATTTTAAGGAAATTGAAACACTCAGACGAAAAGCCTAGTGTGAACAAGGCTGTCCCGGTAGGTGTACACAGAAAATCGATCACAACGTTGACTGCTGCAGGTAAAGTCTACGTATGAATTAGTCTGCATTCTATTCTTTCATATATTAGTATTTGAATGTGTATCTGATATATCTTACCTGTCTGGTTAATGTCTGCTACATTTACATGTAAGTGGAGATAGTTGAATTGAAGCATTTCCTAACATTCACATTAATATGATTTTTCTTTTCTTTAACAGTGCCTTTTGATCTAGATTTTATTAGCAATATGAGTGACTGATTTCCAATCCCAAATTTTTATGATGCACTGACCATGAGGATTTTTCTTTTAGAAACTAAAATGAAACAGTGTTAAACGTATTTTATTGCCAGCCTCACTTCCCGTTATTCTAAAAAGTCATGCGAGCAATTTAAGATACCTTTTGATAGTCACCGTGTGTATGTTGGAAGCATTATTGTCTTACAGAAAGAAGGTTCCAGGTTCAAATCCCAGCCTTGGGTCTTTCTGCATGTTGCTTGAATGCTCTGCCTATGAATGTGTGGGTTCTCTCCAGGTGCTTTGGCTTCCTGAAAGCATGCCACAGCATGGAAGAGCGATGGATAGGTTGATATTTCTTAAGCAATACCAATTCTGAAACAGTCCTATTAAAAAGCTAATACTTAAGAAGAGATTTGTAAAGTTCTTTAATGAATACAATTAAAATAAGAATGCAATTTCTGGTAAGGGGTTAGGACACCCACACATTTCTCCACTTTAAATAACTACAATCTCACAAAGGTGTATACCTTGAATTAAATACATTTATTTACCTGCTAGAAATAAAAACTAAAACATTAGTTTTCCACATGTGGCATTCCCCCCCGAGTCAGTGTCAGTCCATTGATTATGATTATCAGCTGATACTGAGTCCCTATCTAATACTTCAAAAATATATAAAAAAAATTCTTTATTTTATTATTTCATCCACCTTATTTATCATGCAATAGAACACTGAGAGTGTGCAAATCAAGCTCTGGGTATCTTTTGGTGTGACAGTTTGGATAAAAGAATAAAAATAAAAAACGTTGGGCAACATGACAAACTATATTTACATTGTATTTAATCCAGAGTGGACTCACCAGCAGCTTTGTGCATGTGTGATTCCATTGCATTGTGGAAACGGGATGGACTGGGTATTCTCTGTGCTCTACTGCAGGCTGCTGCATGACGCGTCTGCAAACTGTTACTGATATGGGAGGGGATCATGCGCCTCTCACTTGCCTGCTGAAACTGCAGTCGGTGCTTGCCCATTTTCCGCCAAAGTCTCCTATAAACCAGAGTATATGTTTTGTCACTTGATTTTTGGAAAAAAATGTAGCAAAAATGGCACTTGTGCTCCAACTTGAAGCTGATGCCATATTCTGCTGTTTTATGCAATGAGCTGGGCATAAAACTGTAGACAGTCCACTAGACAGTAGACAGTCCACTACGTAACGGTATATACTGTTATTATTCCTATTTGGGTTTAAAATAATCAAAATCTATACATATATCCGATCCCGGGACGTGATGCCAGATTCCAATCAAGTCTGAAACCACGTGATGGGACCCGATTTCCAATCACGTGATCAGATTGAGACCTCCCTAATGTCCCCCATATGCAATTTGGTTTGAGGCAAAAGTAAATGCGCAATCAATACAATTCAAAACAAGTCAAATGGCTGTGTGTAAAGCAAAGAAAGTTGTCTTATTTAAAATTTAAGAGGGAGGATTTCATCACACTGCGATCCCGTCCCTGTCAACACTTGTTTGGATTGGATAACCATTGCTGAGGCAGTGGAAGGTGTCCAAGGCAAAAACAATTCCTCTGAAAATTCCCGAAGCACCTTTCTTATCTGCTACAGACCATCACCCAGACATACCATTCCTCCTTCAGCAAATGAGTTTTATCTGTTTGGGAAACACAAACACAATCAAGGGCATGTTCTGGCATGACACATTTAAAATGTGAAATGTTCTTTCAGTTTATGAGGTGAATCATTTAGAGCATGGAATAAACAGTCTTTTACAGGGGAAGTCTTCCATTAAAATGGCCACGCATCTTTTAGTCTCTTATCTGTAAATCAGACTGAGAAAAACTGGCAAGATTGGTTGCTTTGTGCCACCTGCCAGTCTTAGTTTTTCTTTTTTTTTTTTTGTATATATATGTCATAGTGAGCATTGCTTTTACACAAGAGATTTAACGTCTAAAATACCTTTTTTTTCTTAATTTTTGAATCAGATCTTCTTATTTTTTTCAAATGTTGAATCAATTACAGTAAAATGTCTGCTTAAATTCACCAAAGAGCCAGGAAATTGATATGCTTTCATCTCACTCAGTTGAAAGCGTTGTGAACCTCTGACCTAATGAATTTGTGAGAATTTTCCAGAAAACTCTGTCTGCATTTTTGAAGTGATTTTTCTCTCGATTAATGGCGTGCAAAGCCATACAGCCTTTTCCCACCCAAAAGTACAAATAAAATCCACCCACTTCACCAGAAGTGACTGCAAATCATTCAAATACATGCATGCATGTGCATGCAAACAAAGGCGGGATATGCATATTGTTGTCGTGCTCACAGAGAGAACACAATACAAAGCTGAGCATTTAACAGCATGACAGAAGCTCTCAGGCATCCCTCCCAGCAAAGTGCCAAGGATTTGTTTCCATGTTTCTTGTCTTAACAGAAGTGAGGCAGAGATGGATGAATCACTGTGGGGTTTCGTCTCTGCTCTGTTCATAGATGATAGTGTCAAGTGATCACTGGGCCTTGAATTCAAGTCATCTCCGTTGAGGGGTACTAAAAATAGGTTTTGGAGGCTAACTACTGTTTTTCTCTCTATTTTTCTGTCTTTGCTGCAGAAACTTTGATGGACACTCGGGTGGCCACAGCAGAGCTGGGCTGGACGGCGTATCCGAACTCCGGGGTAAGTAGGCAGATGCCAACACTTAGATTATTTGGAGTAAAGGTTTGATATTGAACTACCTCTTGTTCAGGCTGAAGTAACTTGATAGTCCGATGCGTAACTTAACACCGTGGGCGATCAGATCCACGGGCACAGGAAAATAGGCACGAAAGTAGGTGGGTTGGAGGCATAAACTTAAGTAGTTCCCAATGTAGCTCCCATTAAAGGCATAATTTTCCCTGTGTCCTGGTTTATAATGACTTAATAATATAATGGGTCTATGTAAGCCACAGCACACAGTACCTAAGTCCCTGTTAATGGAAGCTGGGGGATACTGTTGCTATAATGATACTGTAATGATACATTTATGCAGTGGAGTGGAGGTATTAGAGTGAAACTGGGGAGGAGGAGCTTTGACGATGGATATGCTCTGGGGTTTAAAGATTTAAATTGAACTTTTTTTTCAGAATTTAAGTATTTTAGTTGATGTGAATGGACTAAATATGACTAAAGAAGGGAAACGTACCCAGAATTCAAACAGTATTCATTTTTGGGGGGTTTGTTTTTATTAACTAAGTCTACAGTTAAACCGATTGCTGTCCTATTACACTAATGGAGCCTCACAGACTTTTAAGACCCAGTTTTCACAAATGTAATTCAAAACCCCAATGAAAGCTCCATAGCCCAACATTGGTTTAAATTACAGAAACTATTCAGGATAGACAATGACTGTTTCCTGCATTTTCTGGTTCTTTGGGTCTTTATGAAGCATTTTATACCCGTGTAAAGAGACCCTTTATTGGTGCTAAACCAGATGAACGGAGCTTTGACTTCGCTTAAAGGCTGACTACTGTGGCTGCCCAGATTTTTAGTATTATTGTTTGTGTCCTCAAGGAGTACTAAGACAACTTGATTCATAAAATAACAATGCATGTGTGTGTATCTGTACATTTGTGTGGGCAGTGATCCCTGACACATCTCATAGCTATAATTATGCAGAGTGTCAGCTTTTATTTTTATTATTCAAGGGATCTTGAGCCTGACTCTTTTATTAATTTTGTGCATTTAATTAGGAACCACTCTTTTTTTATGGAAGATAAAGTAACTTTGTAATTTAGTGTTTTTACTATGTGAAGCACTTGCATGCATTATTGAACTATTACATGCTGCTCCATATTATTAGTCACAATTCAGAGAGATATCGTAATTGTGACTGTGTGTTTAGCTTTTGATTTTTGTTGTTTAACATTAATCCTTATGTTGTTTCCAGTTGACAAGGCCTCATCACTTTCACCTCACATGAAATGAAAGAACACAATTTTCGCCATTGATTTTTGCAGTACTGCCATGGTTAAATACCTTATATCCAGATGAATCTTTACTGACACCTACTGAGCAGAGGCCTTTTCCACTGAAGTCTGTTCAGTTCACCAGGCTCCCAGGCACACCGAGCCTTTTGTCTTTTTTTGAGCACAGTATTTTTTAAGCTGTTGCAAAGGTTAGGACCTGCTGTAGGGAGAATACACTTGTGCCGCTTCAAAAGCAGAAGAGTCTGAGAATAGCACAGTACCTTTCTGTGCAGCTTAGTGTAAGTTTGTGAAATACTGCATGCACAAGATACTTGAGATGTTTAGCTCAAAGATGCAGTTGCACTTGTATGTGCACTAACAGTCATTACGAGCATGGCATTTGTGTTAATTTGGAGTTTTTAATGAACTAATTAAATCTGTTTTCAAGTATCCAGAATAGATGAAAAATACATGTAAAGCCTTAAATATGTAACTTTGACCAAAATATTTCATGAGCAGTGCCAAAAAGTATAGGATGTTTGTTGACTTGATGAGACTATTAACTTTCAGTTTAGGATCCTAATTGACTCTTTGCACAGAAAAGAAAGATCATCTCTCCAGTAGCCAAGGCTCCCCCCCTTCTGCAGAAGTAACGCCTAGAAAAATGGTCTGGTTTTTACAATCTGCAATGAACTCGAAGCTGCTGCAACACCTGCATCAAAATCTATATATAAATCTCAGTTTTATATCACCATGGACTGAGATTGTGTAATCCACGAATTGGGTCCATGGTCCAAAATTTATCAAAGCTCACAGCTGACCACATGTCCAGGCCATTTGCCTTCAGGTCAGACATTTTTATGGCTGAGTTTTTGGCTACAGTGAGTCTTCCAGACATAAGAACACTGCACCATGTCTCCAGCATCGTGATAGGACTATCATTCATAAGAGTAACCCTGACTGCACCAGTGGTTATGGAGCATATGATAATGAAGAAGGACAACTGGCTCCGTATTCTTAAATTTCACCTCAGAACAACAGCTAGATGTAATATTCTAACATGAATGTGAAATCCAGCTGTAATTTTGTTGCCGTTGCTGAACCTTGCAACTGCATTTCTTACATTTACACTAAATAACACACCAAATTAAATGCACAATCACTGTGTATGCATGTATCTGTATGTCTCAGTTTATTATTATAATTTGTTCTTTAAGTTTTTATGTAAGAGTCTGTAGGAAGTGTTTTAGTCAGTCCATTTTTGTTGCGCAGAGCTGAAGGTAGTTTTGAAGGACCACAGATGTGGTGTGATTAATTCTGGAGGTGAAAACATGAGGACATCAGGGTCAGCTGTGCAAATGTATAATGGGCTGGCAATATGCAATTGCACACTTATGAGTTAGCATCTGCAGAAAAGGGAGATAGCTCCGGGGGCAGAAACACATGTGCTCAACCAGCAATAATATGATATGCCTTTATAATATGCATTTCTGTTTCATTTTTCCCTGCTGTTTTGTTTCTGTGGCATGAACTATTTCCCGCTCTGTGGGGGCTTCACTCTCCCTTGTCCTTTACTTTTCTTTCTGTCTCACCTTTATAGTAAAATGTCCGCCCTTTCTTGCTTTTCTGTCACGCTGCTTCTCACCCTCTGCCATTCGCTTAGCTGTATGATTAATAAAATATGGAGTCTCAGAATGGAAAATGTCCTCTGACCTTGTTGTGCAGCCTCGTGACAAAGGAGACATGAATGGCTTGCACGCACAGTAGCTTCCTAAGAGTGCCTTTCCTCACAGTCAACGAGACTTCTCTGAGGTTTTCAGTCTTGTTTGTGCCTAATTTAATTGGAATTATAAATCTTATCTTTACAAGGTTAATTGTTTAAAAGAAACATGTCAAGCAAAGTGGATTCAGATCAAAAACCTGTTTTAATGGTGCTATTACATATATATATATATATATATATATATATATATATATATATATATATATATATATATATATATATATATATATATATTTTTTTTTTTTTTAATTAAAAATAATCTAGTAGAAAGACATTAAATGTGTGAGGCATTGTATTTTCTTACTTGTTAAGGAAATAAATATATTATTAATGTCTGTCTAGACACCTTTTTGGATAAATTCTTAAACTTCATTTATGTAACCGACTTTCTTTATTAATAATCCCTTACACCTTCAAACTTTTTATCAAGTTATAGTCCCTGACCTATTGACAATTGACAAAGCAACACAAAATTCACCTACATGAATGAGAGCTAAATAATCTTATTATAACTGTCAAGATATAATTACTTTCTCCAATCTTCCATGTCAACCATTACACACACCTGCTTTATTAGTGTTTTTTTTTGTTTGTTTTGTTTTGTGTTGTTTTTTCAAAATGATTTTGTTAAACCGCATTTAAAAAGCAATGTCTGATTTCCATTGGTCAATTTTTATTTATTTGTACTTTTGTCAGTTTTAGATTACTTCAGTGATATTGGTTATATATATTTATGTCTTATATGTCTTATTTCTGTCTATTAAGAGAGAAATATGAATACTTAAAAACGTTTGCATTGGTCAATCACACTAAGTCTTCATTAAATAATTTAAAACGCATGATAAAACTGCAAGAAGTTCAAGAGGTGTGAATACTTTTGCAGGGTGCTGTAAATCAAGTCAAGCGATGAGAGTTGAAGCAATTTGTAGATTCTCCTACAGCTCACATGTCATGTTTACACTGAACTGCTGCAGGCTTCACTACCCAGCTGAGTGACCTGACAGTAAATGGGGCTTAAGAGAACCAGTAAAAAGACTTTAACAATATACAGAATATCCAATTTGTTAATTCCACTGTTGAAATCTCAATAAGAAACTTGAATGAAGACAGACATCTGAAGCTTTTCTTTTAGTCACCGACAGCATTTTGGCTCCCCAGGAAGCCCCAGACTATAATCAAAGCAAGCTGTATAATTGTAATCTACTATAACTTTAAAAAGTTGTTGCTGCCTTTAAAGACAAAAGGCAGCAACTGTTAAAAGTTAAGCTATTCAAATGAGTTTTTATATTTGAACTCGTTTTAGGAAACTGAACTTAAGAGAGATGCGATGATGAATTTTAGAGATTCAATGCTAATTAATTTCATTTACTTGCTTAGGCTTATGCTATTTTGTTATGTCACTTTTTAATTTTTCAATAATTGTTCTTAAAGGTCAGTTTTCCTAGGCTAGCAGACAAAGGACTATCACTGATCCCCATATCCACCTCCCTGTGCTGTGAGCTTTTTACAGATGCCATTGCAGTGGGAGACGGGGTTGTTAAACATCCTCGTAACTTAGCTCGATAAAGGTGGCAATTGAAGTTCCTCTCATAAGTCACTGTTAGATAATATTTGTCAGTACTGATACAGAACATGGTAAGAAGTGGCAAAGAAAATCAGATTACTGAAAAATTGAATGCAGGGATGCTTGGGATTTTAGCTTATCCCACTTTTGTTATCTAATTTCCTGCTTGAGTTTTCACCATAATCTTGTTGTCTTGTGTGCAAGATGTAAACATAGACACTTTGCTGAAAGGACAATAAGAAAGATGACACGTCGAAGTGATGCAGTACTACCATCCAGGGAGGAAATCTTATCGTGTAGAAAATGAATGCAAACTGGTGGAGATAGAGGAAATTCACATGCTTTTTACCACAAAACATCTGCTTTATATATGTGATTCTGATTCCGAAGCATAACTGTTCCATCCTTTCTTTTCTTCTCTGAAAACAATATAAAATAAAAAAAATAATAAATGAGAAAATCTTTATCTGTTTTTTTAAGTATTTTCTTTCTTTTTTTTTTTTTTTTACAAGTTCTAAATAATTTGATAAAGTTGAATAAGAAATTGTGAACAGCTCCGAGTGAACAGCTTTCACTAGGAGGGGGTTGATGAGACTGAGAGAGAAAAGAGAGAGGAAACAGTATGGAGTAAGAAGGAAAATCCGAGAAACAGGAAATAAACATTGGAGGAAATTGTGTGGAAACATATTTAGAGAAGGGTTGTAAAAAATGCAAAAGAAGAGCTTATAAGACCAAGGATATTTCAAGGAAACCCTAAAATACAGCTGTCTAGCCCAGCAACATACAGTGATGTCAGTGTGGAGGAAAGCTTACGCTAACTGCTCTGACTCTGGTGGGTCACAGAGCTGAGGTGAGAGCCTTGCGGGCAGGAGCTTTCGAAGGTTAAGCAGTCAGAGGGTGGCGGTGGCAGTGAAACCACAAGCAGTGCTGCTTAGCAGGGAGAAATGCAGCAGATTACTTGAGTTATAGACAGTTTGGAGGGCGAATAAAAGGAAGAAGACGATTTTGGGGTATTGGAGACGTAAGCGTGGCAAGCAAATCTTAAAAATTTGATCGGATACAAAAAACATAATAGAGGTTATTTAACTTAACCATAACTTTAAATTTTTGTAAATACCTGCTGCCATAGCAAATTATAAAGGTACTTGCTTATAAACAACCAGCACACAATTTTCTGCATGTATTTATTAAATAACAGTTATATAACCACTGCCTTTATTAAACATCCTCTTAGAACAAGCATCGACGGCTCGCAATCAGCGTAGGCTGTAATTAGTCTGTTTAGATCCTCATGTTTGCTCCGAATGATCAGGCCATTTTATCGTCAGACTGCCATTTTTTAAAATATTTTCAGCAAAGGAAGCCCATATATAGATGGCAATGTGACTGCTTTTAACAGGTTAATAATGAGCAGGTGGAATGTCTCAAAAAGACTTTTGGTGATTGCTTGAAAAATCACACCCTTGAATGCAAATGCCATGTTTTAGGACTGTGTTAAAAGAAATCTATCACAACTAACAGCGTATGGGTAAAATAAAAGTGTAGATGCACATACTGGCTATACCTCTGCAAAGCAGATAGCAGGAGTTAACTACAGTACCTAAAAAGTAGCACAAACCAGAACTCCTGGTATAGACTAACATACCATATACAATTTAGTAAAAGCAGTCATCAAAATGTATTTATTCTATGGAAATCAAATCTGGTCTGGCGGGGTTGCACTGATCCAATGTAAAAATAATACAACAACCAAAAAAATCAAACAAAGAATGGATCTAACACTGAAATAATGTTAAGTACTTCCACTTGTGTTTTCACATGTGGGCTTGTCTGTCCTCGGGCACAAATTCTGTAAGCGTTGTCGCTGATTTTCACCTCCGTATGCTTTTAGAGGAGATGCATTAATGGGTGTGCCCTGCCTACCTGCCCCCACTGTGGCCCATGCTTCCCCAGAGCTACTGTGGACCCAAGCAGGACAGGTGTCACTCAGCAGCTGAACCCTGCTAAAGAGCATGGACAAATCCATAACGCCCATCTTACCATCTGCTGGTCAAACTCAATATGCCTCAATTATTCATACCGTGAAAAACGGGGACTCTAGGGGGGCGGAAAGGAAACGCAGAAGAACTGAGGAAAATGAAAACGGGTAGAAGGCAGTGTGACAAGAAGAGGGAGCTGATTGATTGCAAATCTAATAAGTCAGAAATAGCTGGAGAAAAAAATAAATACATGACACCATGACAGCCTTAATGGGATTTAAAAAATGTGTACTTAAAAACCGCAGATCTTTGTTCTTGTAACTAAAACACAAAAAAGCTAACTTGAAAGAACACTTTAAGCAAATAAAAAATTTAAAGCCATCCGCCTAGGATTGTTACTGAAGTAAAATCTGTCATCAATCTTGACTGTCCACACTGATTGTTTTAGCCTTTAATCTTCTTGCAAATGATTGAATCTGCTGTACTGATTTTAAAGACAAGTAAGGCTTCTGACCTATTCTATGTAAGTACGGGTTTTAACTGATCATTTGATCGTGATTTTGTCTGATTCGCTGTTGTACATCCATTATATAAGCAGTGGCTCAAAGGAGGTAAAAAAAAATACCAAAGGCAGGAGTAAATTGAGGAAAATGCAAACGAGAAAATGGTGGGTGAGCATAAAGAAGGGACTGATTTAACGTAGGTAAAAAGGGTCAAAATTGAAACATGGATAACAAAGAGACAAAGGACAGAGAGGAAGCTAGAGCCCAGGATGGGGGTGAACTCTGAACTTGTAGAGAATGAGCTGAAATGGGATGAGAGGAGAGACATGACAGTGAGTCACGGCGGCTCGGCTTGTAGCGATCAGGTGAGAAGAGGGGTTTCAGGATGTGCATGCAGACCTCAATGCGCGCAAAAATGCATATGCTCTGATGGTAGCCGCTCACATGAATGTGAATTAGTTTTAACCAGACATTAGACTTTTTCAAAGTCTTCAGAGATGAATCGCATTTGGAATGAAAGAAGGTCCGTGCATGTTTCTTGTTCTGATAGCGACACAGATATCAGATTGGTGTAGCAATGGGGGACCTGTTTTCTTCTACCTCCTTGACATGCGTGTGTGTGATTGAGCAGCTTAGCCAGACAGCTGAATTTGAGCTGAACTCGTACTTAGACGCATTTGCCCAGCATGACTATTAGAATGTTATGACAACAAATCCCTGATATTTTTTTTTTAACCTCTACATGGTTGTGTTCACTTCAACTTGTATTCATTCTGTGTCTTTCATTGCAAAAAGTAGATTGGTCTGGGCGAGGTGTGCAGATAGTGAATCTGTTGCAATGTTGAATTCATTATGTTTTATTCCAGCTGCATCCTCCTCAGATATTAAAGATAAAAATCGTTAGAAAATCTTTTGTGTGTGTGTGTGTGTGTGTGTGATTCATAGCTTTAGATTCAGGTTTCTTCTCTGCAGCGCTCCCAGAGACCATCAAAAAAAAATTAAATGCTTCTTACTAAAAAGTTCCTATAATGATTTGCATACAAAGAAGCAGATTACACCCTTCACACAAGAATTACATACTACACACTAAACATACACATCTTTTAAGGCGTGCTGAGGTTAGACTAAATCTGAAAGTCAGTGTGTTAATGACGACTATACTGATTAAAAGAAAAAAACTGTCCTAACCAGCCCCTCTGTGAAAAAGCAAATATTTCAGTTGTTATTTATGAATCGCCTTTTGTTTTTACTCGGATTGTCTTTGGCCGATATATAAAAACAATATCCCATATAGACTACCTCATTTCTCGCATACAAGTCACGGTGTAATTGCACAATCACAACATCTCCATAGAAAAAGTTGCATTTGCAGAAAATACTTGCTCCTTTTGCTTTTCCCCTGAACTCACTTTTAGACCGTTAGCTTATACTCAAAACCAATCTCTTCTCCTGCAGAAACAACTTCTATTTAAAGAAGTGTTATTCTTAGCCAGACCATTAGCGCTAATTTGTGTTATGCTCACCGGACAAAACACACCGGAAACCCAACCGACTGATTACTGATAAGGACCGGTTGAATCCAGTCACCAGCCAATATTTCTGTGCATTCCAAGATTTGTATCATTATTAGTCCAGACATAATTTTTTTTCTTCTTTTACATAATGTTTATCATACTTATGTGTTTACTGACAAAAAAAATGGAATATGCTTACAAGCTTTATCAGACTCATTATTATTTTTTTCCTGGTTTTTGCTGCTTTTCATTTTCCCTTTTTAAAATGAAATATCCAAAGGAACATATGGCTGCCTCTATTATTGATTTCCTTCCTGCATGATTTTCATTTCTTATTTGACATTAGAGAATTCTCTTGGATGGGTGGAGATAAAAGAGCATTTTTTTTGTCAAGAAGTAAATAAAAGAACAAAGTGATAGCCTTGGCAAAAAAAATAAAAAATCTCATCTTAATTTAGTATGAATTTGGAGGAGTATGTGGGAGTAGCTCTGGGATGTCTTTGGCTTCTTTCCACAGGAGTAATTGTGTGTCTGCCATGGTACCCACTGGAGCTGCATTTTTAGATGCCCTCTGTAGTTGACTCAAATAGAAGTAAACCTTTCATTCTTGCTCAGTCTCTCCCCACTCAGATTTTTTATTATTAGTATTATTAGATTTTTTTTTTTTCAGTTGAGGTATATTCATTAATCTGCCCTAATTATGTTGCATTTAATTCAATAATTAAATTTAATTTGTTTGTGTCTCTGTTTCCACATCAAACATCTTTGTTTGCACTCCACCACCCACTTGTGTCTGAATTCTGTTTGTAGTGATAATTAAATAATTAAATCTCCAATTTACTTCCTTCAGCCTGCAATTTTAGTGAAAGCAGAATGGAAGCCAGTCTTCGAGGGTTGTGATTATTAACCGTTCTTATGAAATCAAATCATTCAATGTCATTGGAATAGGTGGGCTTTAAAGATGGCTGCTTTCAAGCAGATGGGTCAGAAATAAAAGTAAAATGATTAATAATCTTTTCGAACTTGGATGGTGTAAGAGTGTGTTGGTTGCTCATTTTTACAATTTCAGTGTTTTTTTTTGTTTTTGTTTTTGTTTTTTTTGCTGTCAGTTAATTGAGCAAAAACATTTTCCTTTAAGTAAAAACACAACTGTGCAACATTTACAGTATAAACACATTTGGATCTTCATTAAAAAAAAACATGCACACAGAATGATTTGCAGTGCTTTTCTTTAAAGCACAAAGTCTCAACATAAAATCGGTCCCTTCTTTAAACGTGTTAATGATATTTTGGGTGCGATCAGGGAGGGAGAGCTTTCATAAGACTCATTTTTCTGCATCTAGCCAGATGGGCAGAACTCTACTTGGGCTCCGACAAACTGTGTGACTGTAATTATAGAGTGGCTTGGATCTGGCAGGACCTGGAGTGTTTCAGACATCACCATTTCCTCCCCATCCATCACATTCAGCCAGGCGTAACTAGGTCTCAGATGCCCCGCAAAATAATCATTCCCATGCAACAGCCCTGACAGCAGCATTCATTCAATAACGCAGCTGATCAGAAATGATAATAGCAATCATGCCACTGCATATTTTAGAAGCTGCAGTCAGGCTTTGTGTGAGTGTGTGTGCAAGTGAATTTATGAGAGACTATGTGCATGGGTCTCAAAAGTTTCTGGGGGAAGCTGAGGGAATGAGGTGGCGGTCACTGTACGAAAGTGGACCGGATATTGTTTTATGTAACATCGACTTCAGGGAAGACACCTGGAGGTTGAAATGCAAATATTCTCATAAGTCACAGAGATTTAAACCAGCCTTTATAGAAAAGACAGCGATCTGGCTTTTGATTACTGTCAGCAGAGAGCTTTGCAAAAACTGAGAAGCAGGGGCAAAAAGAGTTCAATTCTTATCTCTTTTCATGTCCACCTTTAATCCGCTGTCCTTCCAAGACCTTGTCCTTATGAATTTTAAATGTGTGTGTGTGTGTGTGCGTGTGTGTGTGTGTGTGTCACTTTTTCCATCTTTCTTTTTCCTTTCAAAAGAGCACTCCTAAAATGAGGTTTTATTCATGCCTAATTATTTTTAAAAATATTCTGTAGAAGTACTCTCTCCCTGCATCAGCCCAATGTTAGGTTGTCATGAATATTAAATACCCTCATTGTTAAGATGTCCATCCCAAGTAAGTAAAATGAAAAACATTCTTGGACAAGGCTCCACCCCCATTTTAGTTTTACTCTGATGGATGACGAAGGGACAGTTTTTTTGTTTTTTTTAAGAATTGAAGCATTTGAGGCATTGAGCATTAATCGGAGAAGCAATTAATCTGCTGTCATTCTGGAAGAGCTTTAGAGATCCACAATTGAGCAGAAGAATATATTGTGGGGACAACGATAAGTCATGCACTACACAAAAATATATTTTATGGAAGAGTTGCTAAAAGGAAGTCAATGTTGAAAGAAAGCCAAAAATGCCCTTTTGTGGTGTAGTCACAAGCCATCCTGAGGAAGCAGCAAACATATGACCAACAGTTAACTAGGTAGCAAACATGCAAAGCAACGTCTCTTGTGAAAAGATAAAATTACTATAAACTCCGTCCCCACATAATGTTCGGTACCAGCGTTATGCTGTAGCAACCCTTCTCTTCAGTAGGGACAGCGAAGCTGAAACTAAATCCAGGACAAAGACTCACAAATGGGGCAGAGTTTCAACTTGTAGCAAGACAACTGCCCTAAACATAGAGCCAGAGCTAAAACTGAACAGGTCAGATCAAAGCAGATGTATGTTAGAATGACACAGCGATAGTCAAGATTCTCCTTTGCTTCCAGACGTGACAGTTGATATTGATAGGTGCTCTTCGGTAGCTTGACTGAGTCTGAGTTGTTTTACAAGACATATAGATAAAAAAATGAATAACAATCTGCAGCTAGTAAAGACACACCCTAAAGGGCCTGCAGAGGTTATTGCAGTGAAATATGGTTTTATAAAGTATTTACTCAGTGAACTATAAAGGTTTAATTCTCAAATCATTTGAAGAGCTATGCAGTCTTGTCCTTCCACTTCATAATTGTGCAGTATTTTCTGTTGGTCTATCACGTATTAAGGTTCAGAAAATACACTAAAGTTTGCGGCTGAACCATGGCAAAATATGAAAACGTTTGAGGCGTGTAGGTGTTTTTGCAAAGCACCGAGTCCAGGTATTCTGTAGTGAGCATGTTGAAAAGAAAAATCTTGCCTTGCATTTATATGCTTTTGAAGGCTGAGGTCAAAGTTGTAAACTGCATCAGGGAACATAGTCGGTGCAGTGGTTGGTCATTTTTGACTACTCAATACATCTCCTTTTTACAAGGCCTGCTGTAAAAGCACATCATCACGCTGGCACAGTTGCCTGGCCATTCAACAAACATTTTCCAGACACTCTTGTGCTCTTGTTTAGAATGGCATTTCACAGACCTTTTTTCAGCAGAAGCGCTTTAAATGTGGAAGTACTCTGAGCTGCTCATTGCCCATCTGTGTTCAGTTTGCCTGAGCTTGTAGCTGAATTAACTGGCGCTGACGGATTTGAAAAGCAGTACTGGACTGCGACTCCACTGAGCTTCAGATAGCAGACAGGAGGTTAAAGATCAGCAAAGTAGATGCTTCGCTATTCAGGCTTCCCTGTCGAGTGAATTAGCTGAGACTGAATGATGAGCTGAAAGTTGTCAAGCCCTGTCTATATGTTTGTGTATTTAAGGTACAAACAGACAATCCTTGACTGTGCATGTTGACTGGCTTTATCACTGAAGATCGTTTTACAATTAAAGGTATACTTAAAAGTGTTACTTAATAAATGTGTTCAAACAAATAGAGCGAGATGTATTCTCACAAACAAAACCGTTTGGCTTGTAATTAAGACTGTCATTGAACACCCATAGCATGAATAGGTTTTTGCCCTGGTTTCACATTTCTTTAGTTATGATTTTTTTTTCAAACCTACATGTTGCACATTATACAATATATTCCAATACAACTTGAATTAATACAGAAAGCAGTTTTCAAATGACATAGTTTATCAAGGGAAAAAAGACTATGCCCCTAAGTAAAAAGGAATCGCCTCCTTAGCCTGTTTGTAGTTCTGTTTGCAGCAGACTTGGCTGACTTGGCCAAAAACTTTCACTTTGTTACATTTCTTTATTATTATTATAATTATAATTATATATATATATATATATATATATATATATATATATATATATATATATATATATATATATATATATATATATATATATGTTTTTTATGGCCATCAAAAATGAGTAGCTTTACTGGTGTCCTTTACATCTGAAAAACCCAATTTAAACTGATTACAAGCGGATATTCTCCTTCAGGTTGTTCTGTTAGACAGCAGAATCATCAATCGTTATGTCACCACATTGTTTGACATTAGAACAAACTCCCAAGGTTGATGCGTCAAACGTGCTCAAATAGCTCAAATTTGGTGTATTCCACAATTTCTCCAAACAGGATTTGACTTGAACATGTCAACCACTGTAGAATAATTTTGAAGTATTAATTTTGAATGTGAATTTTCCAGTTTTTGTATTTTTTTTTCCTGCTGTTTGTTTTTAAGCAGGTGGTTCTATAATTTGGAAAACGGTGTAACTGGCCAAATTTTAATTAGTAGATAAAGCAATCTGCAAAAATCAAACATGTCAAAAGAAATACACCCCAGTACATACATTCTGATCCAAGCTTACCCTTTCTTAAATTTAATTTCAGATTTCCAAAAGTAATGACTTTGTCCTGTTTCTGCCATGGCCTTTCCCACTGATTCATTTTTTCATATAGGTGTTTTGCGCATATTCTGTTCTGACCGGTCAGTTCACCCAGCTGTGACTGGGAATATGCTTGTCTCAAGCTCATCATCGAATGATGCAATCTTTTGGAGCTAGAATAAAACGTGCTAAGCTGTACTGTGTTGTTTTAGTCATTAATGGAAATGGCAATTAATCCTTTTGATGAGTGTTTTTGTGAATGCAGACAGTGATCTGAGGCTGTGGGGAGGGTAACACACTCCTGAAAATGCCTGGCCACATTTTTCTTGTGTTTTTATTTTTATTTTTTCTGACTCTGTCTCCTGCATTACTCCACCCTCTCTTCTCCGGCTCAGCTAGCTGTCACTGGTCATTAACACAACATTAAGTGCTCTGTGAATTCATAGCTCTTGCAACTCCTTGCTACTTAATGCCTATAAAAGAGTGCTGCTATAATGACACACATACACAGACACAGAAGGCCCACATTTAACTGCCAGGGGCAGAGCAAAGGTGTCTCCTGTGCATCTGTTAAATCAGAGCTATTAGAGCAAAGTCAGTGATTACTTTAACTGGGCTTACAAAATGAGCTTTTTGGAAAGAATGGCTGTCAAGTGTTTGCCAGGTGTTTCCTCAGCAAAGCTGTTTGCTGTTCAGTTTCAATATTGGTGATAAAGTACAGTAAATGTTGTGCATATTTGGACTTGTCCACACTAACAAACTATTATTTTCTTCACTTGTCCACATACAATCTCAGTTCTTTGGCAAAAGAATATCCTCTATTAAGACAAACTTTCTTAAGTTGAAGAGTTTTAAATGCTCTGCTTCTCGTGTGAAATAACGATGTAAGGGGCCTGTGCACAGATTTATCCACATGTCTCCACTAACAAATGTCCTTAGGCAAGTTGGAAAAAGAAAAATCAATAGTTTTTGTTGCCACAAACAACCTTCTTCAACAAATTTGACTGGACGTCTGACCACTTTTAACCTCCTGATCAGCGATAGTAGAGATCTCTGACCAAGCAGATGGTTCCTTGGCATATTACCAAACACTGGACTTCTCAGAGATATACCAATGATCCAGGCTCAGTTACATTTTTATATCTTTACTTTGCAAACCCCATGTTCATCTGATTTGTCTCATCCAATTGTAATAAAAAATATACCAACTTCTCAACATTTTCCATAAGCTCATACATCCTTCCCTATAATTTCTCATTACCTTTTCCTTTAGAAACATGTTGATACAGGCTGCATCAATCTATTCTGTAGTCTTTAAAGCATGGCCTAAACATATACAGTTTAGACTTTGAGCTGTTTTATTCTCAAATTATTAAAGGGAAAACTAGATGCAAGGATCAGAGAATTCCATTACCTTTAAGGTGACAGATGATGATGCCCTCTCTTTTCAGGGGTCAAAGAGATGTCAGATAGAGACATTTGGTTTGAATAATGTAAAGGACTGGAGGAAAAAGCGATAAAAGAGAAATTCGCTGCTGTGACAAGGACATGCTCTTTGGAAGACTGTCCCTGTGTTCTCAATGCATGCGACGAAGATCCGTTAGCGGCGAGGAAATTACACAGACACTGAAGAACACAGAAAAATGTCAATACCCTCAGTAATCAAATGTTTTGGACCTACACAAGCAGAAATGTGGCAGGTACCCTCAAGCTCTCTGTAGCAAAACAAGACCCAGCAAATCAATATGTTGTCGGTAAACTATCAAATTACAAACACCGCTCTCTTCCAGCACACTGGTGTAAACAGTGTAGAAATGCAAACCGCTAAAGGGATGAGGCGAAAGTGTGTCACAGAGTCTGTTATCTGCTAAATAACCAGGGCTCCTGTAATAGTTTGACTTGTGTTTGACACAGTGGTGACACTGAATATCTACTGAGTAGGAAATAAAAAAAAATAATAAAAAAATTTATTTCATTATTACGTGAGCCAATGAATTTCTAGACAGATTGTGGATGGGCATTATTGGAGACGCCTCAGGCCCCTTTCTGGCGTGAAATATGGTGGTCATTTGGCTAGACGAGAGGCGGTGAGGACCCCCTCCTAGACCGGAGCAGACGGGTGCAGAGGAGCCTAGGGCTGGCTGTATTAATGAACAGGCAGTGCTGAAAGGGACAGGTTCCTGTAATGCTGATGAATGGTCATTACAGAGCAGAGATGGGAGAAGAGAGCGGAAGAGGGGGGAGGAGAGCGAAGTGAAGTGGGCACTGAGGGAGCTGCGTTGAGGAAAAAAGGCTTTAATTTGCACCTCAGATTTCTGTAAACTCATTTATCATGTCAGCAGTTTCACTGTTCATCATGTATCTTCCCACTCCACCCTGTACATGCCCTCACTTGGTTTGAACCTTCCTGTTTTCCTCTGAATATGTTGCTGGCAACGAATAGTTTCATCATCTATATTAAAATCGGATGGTTCACATCCATCCCGTTCCAGTCATTTCACACCATTTCATAGAGTTATCGAGCAGGATTTTGGATCTTGACTGGTTTTTGGGGCTACGTGCAGAGAGCCGATATTTCTCCTCTGCTCTATTGAGCCTGATTGAGGAGGTGGGGCTTTAAAGGTCAGAGGAAGGAGGAAGCACCAGGAGATGTATGCACACAGGAAACATGAACTGACTAGAGGTCCACTCCTTCCGCTGTAGATCTCATTAACTTCTCCTCTCCTACAGGTATTTGTATCTTTGGCATGGGAGGGAATTTTTTTTAAGAAACAGTTCTTTTAACCAAGCTGCTATATGTTAGCAGAATATAAAGAATAGATTTTTTAAAGAAAGATGTGAACTAACATACGAAAAGTCCCAAAAAGTGTTAAATAGATCATTTCTATGTTTTAGAGGTTCTGTTAATGAGGATATTAATGAATACTGAATATCAAAATCTCGTGATTATTTTTACATTTGTTGCCGGTACAGACGAGCAACATGCATGTTAATATGCAGAAGAATGTGTGCTGAGTTACACTGATAAGCTACAACTCATCACTCTACTGAATAAATCAGCGAACACCAGGAATGGAATAAGATCTTTGGATTTTTTGTGCCACTTTTTGCAATAACACTGAAGATGGTACATCCTTGTCCTTTTCTAAATTATCCCAGTGGATGCAGGAGTTGAGCTAGACACACCTACAAAAGCACATTAATGTACCGATCTTGATGCCATTGGACAGTCTGTCATAAAAGATCAAAATGTTTACCTCCCTAATGGCAATCTTAGATACTGTATATGTGGCGACCAGAAAAGTTGCAGCTGATAAGGCGGGTCGATATAGACAGCACTGTCTGCTCAAATACTTTTGTAAAGTGACACAAACATAGTTTGATCGAGAAAGTGGCAAATTTGTCAATGGTCTCTTATGAAAGTGCATATATAAAACAGCCTGTTATTTTAGATGATTTTTGCTGTCTGAAACATCTATCCCCAGATTCAGCACAACACCAACTGATAAATAATGTCCAAACTTCACTGTTATCTCTCTCAAACAAACATTTGAAAGTATGTTTGCCCCTGGTTGTATCTATCTGTCTCAGCTGTGACTTATCAATCTGTAAAAAGCTAACATCAACAATGGTGAACTAAGGTTTTGGATTTTTTTTTCTTTTGTTTGCTTTTCAGTTGTGTAAAGACATTGATGATTATATGTTCCTGTACTTTTCAAGGCCTTGTGTTATTTCTTCATGTTCAGTGTCATATTACTGTGTACATTTCTCAGGTCAGAAATCAGCATCAAGTTCTAGCAAAAGGTTAAGTCTGGTTAGCAAACAAAGGGACAGAAGAGGTGCTGATAATAGCAATTTAAAACAACTCAAATAAAAAATGTAAGCCACATACTCATGAAATATGATGGCAGTAGATATAAATTGATAAATTCATAGTTTTGAAAGAGGCTGTTGTTGGTTTTTGTTTCTCTTTCATGGATAAACAACATTAACATTATTCTGTGAGAATACTGAAAGCAGTGCTTGAATTGTGCAACGATATTAAATATGGTTACATTTTGTACTTTTCAAGGCCTTATGTGTCGCCCTCCTGCCAAGATAATATTCAAAAGCCTATAGCAGCTGGAAAGCAGTTTATTGCAAAGGTCTTTATGTTTAATATTTGCAAACATGACCTTGTATTCTACGGAGACAGTTTCACTTTTTGTTGTGTCACAAGACAGGTCCACCAACTTGTTTGTATAAGTCGAATACGCCTGTGTCTGTTTTCATCCGACACATTTATTTTTAAAAGTTCACGCAGTAAATCTCCATTTGGAACAACTGGATCACAATTAACCTTTATGCCAGTGTCCAATTACTGTATTAGTACATTTTTCTAAATGCAAGCTCTTGAGGAAAGTTTCTTTTTGTTTGCCATTTCTCCTCCCAGTTCTCAGTGATTGCAGCCAAATATTAATGGTGTATTTTCATCTTGATTTGGTGCACTGAGTTAACTCCCTAAGGCCCTTCTGATGCTCATCCAGCACACTTTCTGGGTCACACCTGCAAGAAATGGCCTACAGCGTATCTCAGCTCTGTCTGCACACAAGTGACTCTCCATCAGATGGGCGCTTGGCTGCCATGTAGACTGTCTGTCTAATTGTAATTCAGCAGTGCATAATCTAAAATTTGTTACACACTGTAGTTTTAATGCATCAACTCAGTGCCCAGCATCACTTAGCATAGATGGCACATAGCAGTGCAACCACGGTAATTACTCAGTTATTGCTGATGCAATCGGAGTACATATTCTACAGCTGTGAGAGCATTTAGAGAACAAGACGAGGAAGTGGCATTTTTCCGTAACCGCACTCAGACAGTTGTTTATTATTCCATGGAAAGGAGATGTTCACGTATCCTCAAAGGATGAATAAGCCTCATGACTCAGTGGGCCAATGCATTTTTGTTAATTTAGCCAGAAAATTCATATTTAGTGCCTCGGGGGAAGGCAGTGATATGTGCACAAACTCTCTGCAGCTTAGCTAATATTAACAGAAAGAATTTGGGGAAAAAGAAAACATCACGGCTCGATCGTAAATGATTACTAATCCGCCATGTACAATTCTCTCTCTTTTTTCTCTTTCTGTAGTGGGAGGAAGTGAGTGGCTACGATGAAAACCTTAACACCATAAGGACCTACCAAGTGTGCAATGTCTTCGAGCCCAGCCAGAACAACTGGCTCCTCACGACCTTCATCGATCGCCGTGGTGCGCAGCGGATCTATGTGGAGATACGATTCACAGTTCGCGACTGCAGCTCCATTCCAAACGTCCCCGGCTCCTGCAAGGAGACGTTTAATCTGTACTACTATGAAACTGATTCTGTCATTGCCACCAAAGGAACAGCCTTCTGGATGGAGGCCCCCTACCTCAAGGTGGACACCATTGCCGCGGATGAAAGCTTTTCTCAGGTGGACTTTGGCGGGCGCCTAATGAAAGTCAACACAGAGGTGCGCAGCTTTGGCCCGCTGTCGAAAAACGGCTTCTACCTGGCCTTTCAGGACTACGGCGCCTGTATGTCTCTGCTGTCAGTCAGGGTGTTTTTTAAGAAGTGCCCGAGTGTGGTCCAAAACTTTGCAATCTTTCCAGAGACCATGACAGGGGCGGAAAGCACCTCCCTGGTCATTGCCAGAGGAATCTGCATCCCAAACTCAGAAGAAGTAGATGTCCCGATAAAGCTCTACTGTAACGGAGATGGAGAGTGGATGGTGCCTATTGGTAGCTGCACATGCAAGGCTGGGTTTGAACCTGACAATGGCAATGTTTGCCGTGGTAAGAAAAAGTGCATGCCTTCATTAACCTGCAGTACTTTGCAAAAGTGTTTAAACTCAGATTTTTTTTCATGTTTTGTCAAGTCATGTGCATGTTATAGGCAGGCGATTTTCAAAATATTTATTAAGGATACTAACACTTTTACACCTGTATGCAGAGATAAAATCCGGTGAAACCAATTGGTGTATTTAGTAAGGTCCACCTGAGTGTAATTTAATCTCAGTACCAATTATCTTCTGTTAAGGCATCAGAGGTTTGCCAGAGAACAAAAAGCATCACAAATACCAAGAAACGCATTAAACAGGTCAGATATAAAACAGATGACAGTCAGGAAGCAGGGTTTGAACAGCTCATAAAGCAATGTTTAATCTCTGAAAATAGAAAGAGTATGACAGTTAGCCTTTGTAAAACAGTGAAAAGAAAGTCAAAAATACATACCTAACGTGGGCGAATCTTTTGACAGGACAACTGTTAGTCATGCACTCTTCAAATCTGGTGTTTATTGAAGGGTGGCTGGAAGAAAGACGTAAGAAGTCATTCGTTGTTGACTATAAGCAAACGACAAACATGCTATGGAACACGTTTGTTCCATAGCAAACATGTGGAAGCAGATGTTCAGGGTAGATGAGGTTTACTTCCAAATGCATGCCTCACTTTTATAACTTTATATGTGGAAAATAAGTGATGAAAATGTGGAATACCTTTAGCACTTTGTCTTCCATTTCTCAATTATGAGCTATTTTGTGTTGGTCTGTCCAAACTAACCACACTAAAGGTTATAGTTGTAACAAAACAGAATTAGTTACAATACAACGAATACATTTACAATGCATTGCATGTGAAATAATTGCCATTTTCTTTCTAGTTGTTTCTTCTTAATTATGCGTGATAGAACCCGACTTTGATTTTCTCTATATATCCACATGGGTGTACCTTGGATGACAAATTTTCCACATCACTGGAAAGGCTGAGTAGATTTTGTTAAATCTGTTTGGCTGCATATGATGTGCTGTTCTTTCTCCCTTTAGTGCATCTACCTCCACTTTACTAAAACTCACATTAGCACTACATCCTAATCTTTAACGAATGTCAGCCTTTTTGTGCAACCTACTTCACAGATGGTGCGAGCTTTGAATCTGCCTCAGCAAAGTGTGTGAAAACGAAGTTACAAGGAATAGATAATAACTGGAATCCCAGGTGAAGATTAATGTGGGTTTTTGGCTCATGTTGTCAAGTTGTTGGTGAGGAGTTTTTTTGTATGTGCCCTCCATTGCACCTCCAGACTGTGCACCTTGTTATTTCAACACACTCACATCCAAACAGAAAATTTGCTCAAGGTGTCTGGCGATTATATGGGTGGCTTGGGGCTTGCAGTATTGGTTTGGCCTGCCTCGGGATGTCAGTTGGAGAGTATGTGGAGCCCAGATAAGATTGATTGACGCCCATCTGCTGTGATCAATAAACAGATATAAGAATGCCACATATCTACAAAGCACATGGTGTGTGACTGTGTCCACTGTATCCTTCCAGAATTATTTTGTTTCCTAAGCAGAATAACCCCTCATACTGTCTTGAGTGGCTCTTTATATAGAGAGTAAGCTTTATGCATTGCCACGATGAAGTTATTTAAATCAGAAATTTTGTAGTAAAAAATAATTTATATATGTAGAATATATTTATTCTTGGCAATTTCCTTTTTATTTTTCCGATTCAGTATTGTTTTTCCTAAACCTTTTAAATAACAGAAAACCACAGATTAGGTTTGTTTGCTAAAACATTGCTGTGGCTTTTCATTTTGGAGCTTTTGCTGTATAATGCAAACATGTGTGTACAGATAAAGTTGCCCCAGCATATTTAGAGCTCCAAAATCTCTTTGATATCCATAGACCATCTGATGTTTTGCTGCATTCACAGAGCGAGTTGATTTTGTTCCGCCTATATTGTTGCCTCGCAGCCAAAAGGGCCCAGGTTTGAATCTGAGCCTGGGGTATTTCTGCACAGATATTGCATGTTCTGCCTCTGAAGGTGTTGTTTCTCACTGGCTACTCAAGCTTACTACCATGGTCCAAAACCATGACAAGGTTAATTGGTTTGTCCCTTGGGTATAAATGTGTGCGTGGGTAGCTGTTT
Source organism: Poecilia reticulata (assembly GCF_904066995.2). Taxonomy (NCBI): domain Eukaryota; kingdom Metazoa; phylum Chordata; class Actinopteri; order Cyprinodontiformes; family Poeciliidae; genus Poecilia; species Poecilia reticulata. Next base: position 14,297,401 of record NC_088846.1, on the reverse strand, counting down.
ATGTCTGTCTATAAGTTGCCCTGTAATGGACTGGTGACCTGTCCAGTAAGTACCCTGCCTCTCGCCCAATGACTGCTTTAGAAAGGCAACCACACCCCCACTACCCTGCTAGGATATAGACAATAGATTTATTGTTCTATTAAGCACCATGATAGATAGAAAAAAAACAACATATTCCCTATGTGGAGATTGGGGGAGTTATTACTGCACTGCTATAGTTTTATTCTAACCTGACTAAAATCCTAATAAAAAAAAAAACAAACTACAACTTCCACATAGCAAGTGTGCAATAAAAACAATATACATTTAAACTGAAGAGTGGTCTGCCCGTCTTTGTCACTCATAACCATCTTGCTCTCTGGAGATTTGCATGGAGTCTGTTTCAGCCTCATCCTGCTGAGAGTACCCCTCCAGCAACAGCAGTCACTCCCATCTTACACTCTGCAGTATGTTTATGGACTTGTAATCAATTATTAAAAATGTATCATAAAAATACTTCAGCAAGTGGAGTACTGAGGGACACCAGTCAACTGTTGTGGGTGTGCCGAGTGCTTTACCCGTTTCTTTCTCTTTGGTATAAATGCAAAAATGAGCATATATTCATCCATCTATCCATCCATTGCTGGCGCTTTTAGTGGCTGAGAGGTCAGGTACACCCTGGACAATTCATCAGGTCAATTCTACAGCAATACAGACTGAAAATCAAGCACTCAGATTGCTTTGTTTAGTACCACTAAGTTAATGCAGGATTGTTTTTCTCTAGTTATTATCAAATGAACAAAATTTACACACAGAAATCCAATGGATTACATCTAAAATATGCAGATTTCACAGAGCTGTCTGAGGGTGCTGTAGATCGCTTTGAACACAAAAAGACACTGCAGTTCTAGAGAGCTCAGATATCTTTTGACCAGTGTCAATCAAGCGATTTGTTACAGTATTTTGAAGTATTTGTACCACAATTTACTATACAAGCCGTTGCTTTATTCCACAGGCTTTGAACACTGCGATGCGGCTAAAATACGGGTTTCTGCCAATGGGTTTCAAAAGGCTGGACGGTTGCGTGATGAAGACAGCACAAGCTCAAGAGCGAGACGAAAGTGTTATTGAGAGAAACAACAAAAGAGAGTCTGAGGAAGTGTGTGTGAGGCCAGGGATGCCTGCGGGATATTATCGGAGGGTACGCACAAAAAAAACATCACCGCACCTGACCCACCTGCACAGAACCACATGCCGAGTGCACATCATGCACAAGATCAGCAAAATGAACCTGACCCACACAAATACAGGCAACATGGCCACAATGTACAGAAACAGTCACGTCACACCGCGTAACCTGACGGTCAGTTCCTGACCTACACAAATATGCCATGCCATGGGCCATATGTGCAAAGCGCATAAAAACAGCACATCTGATCCATACAAGGTCCAACACACAATATAAGCCGCACACAATTTAATGTGTATCTTTAGCAACAGTTCACTAGGGAAAAGTTTATTTATTTATTTATTTTTTTATTTTTTCCCAAAAGGATAAAGATAACTCTGTTACTGTTGAGTGTGTGAAAACACTAACTTGCTGAAAAAATATAAAATTTACCAGTTACTAGTGAAATAACTGTCTAAACGAACAATGACACAATTAGACTGTAAAAGAGGAATACATTTAATGCCTAATAAAGATGCATTGTCTTATAGATCTTTATATTCATAAGAAAAAGGCAAATGTTAAGGGAAACATGCCTTCTGTCCTTCTTAAATATGCATGTCCTTTGTCAGTGTAGTACGAAAACACATGTTGGTACCTGATTGCACTTTTTTTCATGTATTAATTAGTGACATTTAGTGTGATGGGTATTTGTGGTACCTGCTGTCAGCTAGGCACAGAGGCCATGTCGCGATGTTGTGCCGTGCAACAATGGTGCCAGCATGCCACCCTCATTACCAGCTCCCCAGCTCCCACACAAGCCATTTGGGTATGCCCTTCTCTTTTCTGCCTCAGCCTTCCCCTTGCTCTCTCTCCCCCCCCTTCAGCAATGTAAGCAATCTGCTAAATATTTTATCACCTCTCTGTTAAATCGAGCAGAGACACCCCCAACAGCACCCTGCCACCTTCGCCACTGCAAAGCTTGCCTTGAGTGCATGTGTCATGTTCAAGTCAAGCACTTCAGAGTTGCTGATGGTAATGGGTTTGATTAAGGCTTTTTGTAATTGCTGCTGTGGGGTCTGACTGGGTGATTGATCGAATCGCATTGACTGTGTTTACTTTATATGATCTGCTCATGTAATCATTGATCATTTTAATGATCTCTTGCTTCCTTAAATCACTCATTAAATTCCAAGATAGGGCAATTATTTACATTTTTTAGATCTCAATGGTGACATAATTTGATACACATTTCTGAACACTAAGATAAGACCTAATTGATACAGCAAAACGATTTAAAGGTTAGTGCTCCGTTTAATATAGTCTTAGCACTTTTTACTGTGGGGGGCTTAATTTTCCTTGAACCTATAAACTACCATACTTCAGTATACATAGTTTGAAGTTTAATGTATGGTTCTCTGCAAAAGTGTTTACCAGTCCAGTTCTGGGATCCTCCCTTGTGTGTTTTAGATTTTTTTTATTTTATTTTATTTTCTGCTTGAATCACCAAGAAGATGATTTAGATCAGAGAATCAGTTACTTTGAATCAGAGGTGTTATGCTGTCAGGGACACACCCAAAACAAGTTTTTTTTTTCATTGTTTCTCATTCTTAAAACTTGTTTTTGGTTCCTGTGTTAACCTAAGAAGAATATTTTTTTTGGCATGGCATGGCAGTTTGGAAGTGAATTAAATTCAGTTCAGTCTATTTGGATCCTCTTACTCCTGGTCAAGCCTCATCTCCGTGGAGATAAGCCTTGTACTCTTTGAATGCAGCAGCCACACCCAAAAGGCATGTCAAGATCACAGTCTTTCATTTTAAAACTGTTATCAGGCAGAAGAAAAAAAAACATACATGAGAATGTAAGTTTCATCTCCTCTGAAAAAAGTTGAGGCAGAAGAAATCAAAGCAGCATGATAGTTTTGATAGGGGTATCAATCTAAACAGAAAGATGTTATAAAGAGGAGCAGAACCTAAAAAGAAACCAATATTTTTTTAAGTGTTAGAGCAGTATTTTAAGTAAATGCAGCTCAATGTCTGAGAGGGAAAATAAAAACATCCTACACTTAAAGTTAAATTGTATGCTCATATGTTTTGAATGATAAAAAAAAGATATGATCATACTTAAAAAGCAAAGATAATTGGTGGTACTTCATAAATAACTCTACTGCACAAACTGGAAACTGTCGGGCAAATATGGCACTGCTCCCTTGATCCTTACAATATATTTAAAACTCTTTAAAATAATACTGTGATTAACTGCATTAAATGCTGCACTGAGACCTAACAATACAAGTATGGACAGAAGTGCCTTTTTGGGTCCACGAGAGCACAATCGGTGCCATTAATTAAGTTCTGTCTCTTCGAAGTAAAGAGTTAAAAAAGTTCACTGAATGTCTTCAGACAAGATATTAAAGTCTAAACGCTCAGACAATCGATTAGCAACTTCTCTCAATAATTTTAGATAAGAAAATTGAGTTAGATAAAGGTCTGCAATTGATTAGGATGGAATGAGAGCCAGCGTTTCACTCCCATCACCTTTTAGACCTCCAAAAAAGAAAGACGATTCTTACTGCCACTGATTTCTTAAAATAAATGTGAACTATTTATATGTTAAAAATATATACTGTACTATCTAATCTCACAGTTTTTCCATTAAATTTTCCGTCAGCCCACCACTGTATTCTTTGATAGTCCATCCATTCAATGCTATATCCATGATTATGGGTTTATATAGTTGGGTATTTACATAATCCCTCATCCGAGCCGTACTATAGACCCACAAAGCAATATGAATCCTCCCTTGTGTATTTTTTTTCCTCACGGTTAGACTCCAGTGGGCTTTTGACGTGTGGGTGCATTAATATTACAAATATTCAAATAACTTTATTTAACATTCTGCAGGGCGACAGTGGCAGTAGGAGATTCACAGCCCATTGAACAAGTGCGCATCCCTGGACTAAGTGCCGATTCATCATGAATGCCTTACTCCTGTCTAATGACTGCAATCATGTTGCACACACACACGCACACACACGCACACACGCACACACACACAAAAATATTACTTTCTCTGTGTCTGCATTTTTAAAACATTTTTAACCCTAGCATAAAACCATATAAATCTTTTAATACACTCCTATTTGGTTCATGCTCATGAACATCTATCAGCTGTTGTTGTTTTTTTTTCTTCTCCACTTAAAACGAATCCCACAGAAAAAGATAATGCTTTTAAATCCAAAAAACACAAGCAAACATTAAATCCCCACAGCAGACTTTCATTTATTTTTGCTTCAAAGTTTGTCTACAACTTTTTTTTCTTCTGCAATTTCTCCTCCAATTAGGTTTTTATTACTTATTTGTACATCTCATCAGAGTGCAAAGGATCTGACAGGGTAGGACCCTCAAAGACCCCACTACCTATTAGAGCTAATTCCAGCCCATTTAGCCTTGTCTACTTCTGTTTCACTGAGTTTGCTTCATTTGCAGGGAGGCATCCATGTGTAGTCTGCATTACACAACAAAACACACACTAGCATCCACTAAGTCACCTTGAAGCCCAATTAAGTAAGCATCTGACTCTTCCTGTTCCTATTAGTCTTACGGCAGCCAGGACCAGCGTGATGGGGACAAAATGGAGCAGTAAAAAGCAAGAGACAGGGAAAGGCTAGACGAAAAGAAGAGGGTGAAAGACTTCTTGTTTCCATGGTTCTCAATAGGGTGAATTGGGAGGTGGGGGGGGGTGGAGAGCGGTGGTGAAAGAGCATGACCCAAACAAAAACTCTTTGAATTCAAGGCCTAGAGAGTGTTTATAATGACCCCAAACATAGATGCACTGCTCTCACTGCACTGACAGTCTCTAATGATGCAAAGGGAATCAAGAGATTTTGTTCACACATAAAAGACATACCTACCACAAACAGGACTGTTCTTATCCCCTGAGGAGGGGCACATAGTCCTGCTCCTATTATTCTTTCCTCTCCGAGTATTTCTTTTCAATTTATGTCTTGTTCACAGACCTTTAGCCGCTTTCAGGCTGTGTATTTTTTTCCAAGCCTCCTCTTGTCATTTCTCACTTTGCCTTCTCTTCAGTCACAGCACTTTTTTTTTTTTCTAAGAGACACCACTTTGACCTGACATCTCCTCCAGTCTATTTAGCCAAACCCCTGTCTTTTCTCTTTACTTGCTTAAGACTTATTCCTCGTGGTACAATGTTAGACTCTTCTCTCTCGTTCCCACTCCGGGGTGGGCTCTGGGGTTTTAAGGTCGTCCGGAAACAGGACAGTGCACAGCGAGACAAAGGACCCCAAACATTCACCAGATGGCTGGAGCCCTGCATAAATTGCCTACGTGAACCTTTGCTAGAACAAAACAAAAGCCTTTCATTGCGAGGGGTTCCCTTTCACCGGCCTTGACTCCCATTTAGCGCATTGCTCACTTGATGCTTTTGAATTAAGATTGCACATATTTAAAACACATAAAACACATTACAACTAAAACTCTTTTAAAAATGTTAGGAGTTTCACAGAAGTTACTTGTAAAGTAAAATTTTAGATCGGATAGATCTGCCGGTATTTCTTTACATTTCACCCCATCCTTGTTCTCGTCTCTCCTTTCTTTGGGATACGTTTCCGCAGGTTGTAATGAGGAGAGATGGTAAACCTCTTCACAGGTTTCTATCTTCATGTAGGAAGTACAAACATGCTTCTTTTTTTCTTTTGCTCCTTTTTGTTGACTCATTTTCTCATCAATGTCCTGCTAATAAAACAGCCATGTCTTGAAGGACACATTTCAATTCTAGAGAAAGCTCCTCTCCCTTCATGGAGGGTTTGCTATAATATATATAAGTTAGTCAAGGTTATCCTGTGGTACATGTGGCTAGTGAGATAATGGGAATTGGATTGTAATTACGCTTGTCCCAAAAGGCTCCTGCTCCTGACACCTGCAGAGGGAACTAAACAACAAAACAGTTGACAGCAACATGCAAGGAATCTGACTAAACAAAGATCAACGTGGGTCTGAAATAGGTGTTAAACATGTCAATGTTTATTCCAGTTTGATATTTCTATGTACTTTAAATGTATTCTAGCTGTTACAAGCTGATACAAGTAATGCACATATACAAAGAAATCAAAAACAATGAGTCCACAAATTACCTTAGTTGTACTCTATAATAATGTTGAAGTATTGAATGTGTGAAGTAAATAATGAGAATGCATAAAAAGCAAAGAAACTGTGAACATAGTGTGTTATAGTTGGTAATAGCAAGACCATTACTCTATTTTACAATTAAAAAAATATAATACTGAAATCTGGATATAGTTTTGGTGCAAGAAAAAAGAAGCAAAAGGAAAACCTGCTGCACTCATGACTTCTTTTAAACAAGAATATCAGGGTTTTTCCAAAATTGATTCTCTTTTACAAACATCTATTTGTTTTTTTTTAACAAATATATATTTTAATGGGATTGTTCATTTCTTCCTGGCATGTTTTTTTTTCCCCTTTTTTTTTTATGCAGAATGCAAATTGTATGACAGTGGGACACTCAAACAGATCACATGCAGAACTCAAATAATAGAACTGAAAATAATTAACTCTTTTGCCCCACTTGTCCAAGATAGACTATTTCTGAAGTGGAGTCGTGCTGCACTAAATGTGGTAGTTTGATAAGTCAAGGTCCACTGTCAAGGAAAGCTACATTAAAGCAGAGCTGCATCATAAAAGAACATTTATTAATGGTGCAGTTTGGAAAAACAACCTTTTAGATTAGAGATTTCCATTGCTGACTCCAAAAGTCTTTGGTTCAATTATTGTTTTTTTTTTGGCTCTCAATGTAAGCCAACTTTTAACCCAAATGTTCAGTCTTGCAGTTTTGTGTAGTGTGTATCATTGTTTGAAATCAAAGCAGCATCTAAGCTCTCTAAATATCTTAATTTTCTTCTGTGGCAAGCCTGGTGTTGCCATGTGCATGTGTATCTGCACCCACACACAGTTCCCATCACCTCTGGCTAAACTTTGCATGTCCAATTTCATAACCTAATCATGTTTGCTATAATCCTTGCACACTTGAAGCAAACCACATTAGAGTTCCTCAGTAAATGCTCCCTAAGTGTCCCTGATTAAACTTATGTGAAAAATGAAGTCTGTGTAATTTATGTTATGACACCAGGCATTATCCTAAACCATCTCAGCTCCCTATAACTGGAAGGTCAGATCAAACACGTCCCCACAGCCTCCACAATATGCAATTATCCAGCAATTAGACACCTCCCATAATCTGCATTTCACTATGTCATTGTGTTGTGTGTAATTACATGTTTTCATTGATGGTTAACTCAGTCTATATTTTTCAGCATTGAGTCATGTGGTTTTGCAGAAACCAGAAAAAAAAAAGTCTTATTTAAGACAAAGACTCTCTGAAGTCTAAGGGAAAGGTTACTGATCATCATGTCCTGTCTGAGAAAAACCTTACCACTGTCATTTTCACTCAGAGCTTCTGCTATAATGCTACAAAATAGACACCATCATTATACCACTGTTGCTCACCTTGCTTGGTGGTTGCAAAGGCAGCGCAATAGTATAGTGACGGTGGCTTTCATGTAGCATGCCAGTGTTGAAGAATTAGATAACTAAGAACAGTCTTGTACATGCATACAGAACTCAATTGTTCATACTGATTTGGCTCAATGGCTCCCAGAAATTAAGTGTAATGTCATTAGTTAACCACTGCCTGCTAAAATCATTCTTTCTTACAGACCGTTTTGGCTCTCAACAGGTATTCATAGGACATTGTGACAGTAGTTAGATGATTGTGAAACCCACTCACTTGTATTTCAATGTGAATAAATACAGATACATTCTTTTCTTTACAGTTTATGGTTTTCTGGTTCTATACAATAACAAATGGAATCTGTCAAATAAGAATTATGGATTTTTTTTTTTTTCATTTCACAAGCTCTTTTTTTTGCTACAGAGATTCCTCATCCATTGGGCATTCCCAAGATTTAAAAAAAATGTTAACCATTTCAGTGATATAAAAACAATATAGTGCCCTAGGAAAAAACACTACATAAAATTTTTTTTAAGATAAATCTCTTAATATTTTTGACCTCTTAAACGATTTTTCAGAAGTGCTTACACATACAAAGTGTCTGGAAAAAAATGTGATTTATCTTAGCTCTGGTCAAACATAAGTAGAGCACTAGCCCAGTTTACACTTTGTTACTCTTTTGAGAGAGAATGATATCTGATTAGTCTGGCTATAGCTGACAAACAAATGGATTTGCTGTGTCTGGAATGTTCTCCTGGGGAGCTGAAAGGGCTGAGATAGAAAGACACTGCTTTGTGTTGGAGCCAGTACGAAGCATAATAAGACCCTTTGGGGAATGAACGCAAAGAGAGATAGGGACAAAAAAAACAAAAAAACACACATTCTTGTACAATACATCAGATACTCAATTTCCTTATTTTCCTCTCTCTACCCATCTTTCTCACTGACTTCCTTAATAACTTTTTTTTTACTACTTAAAATGGTTGACCCATCATTTGGTTGTTTGACATTTAGGTCCATTGAGTATTTTCACTAACACAAAGTTTATTGCATTTACAAATACTCTTGAGACTCCCATAAACAGAACTCTCAATTAACATCAGTGCAGGTGTACTTACACTTTTACCTTTGTGTGTAAGATTCACAAGCTTTCCATCATGAATGGGCCAGTAAATCCTATTTCTTTCTGCCTTTGTTTCGAGTTCTATCTAATCTTTTTTGCCTCTTCAATTCCCTATTTTCCACTGTTCTATTCTCCAGTGTTGTGCTAGGAGAGCAGTCACAGAGGGAGTGTGACAATAGAGGTATTAACCAAATGCATACTAAGCTTGCCTGTGTGGCAAAGTCACTGTGAGGCCCTAACACTCCCTAATGCCCTGTAAATAGGACTGCTGCTCCCCAAGAAATTCCTTAAGAAGCACTCAGACTGAGGGGTGTTCTCCCTGACTCTTGTGACCTGGGTCCTCATCGGCTGTCATTATGCGCACTACATTTTCATAAGCGCTTAATCTGAATTGGACGCCCCTTCATTTTGGAAATTGTTTAAGAGCATGAAACTTGGCCGGTCAAAAGGCCCTGTCTTGAGGCAGAAGGTGCAGACTCTTCTAAACTCCAGTCTCTTCCTTTACTTTTTTGCATACATAATCCCCATTACAATCAGATTATTGCTGAATGGAAAAGAAGACTGTTGGGATGTTGAAAAGATGCCCTGCATAACACCGCTCCCAGAGGAATACAAATGTGGCAGACGTGGATGAATTTAAATCTGATTGAAAATAATAATAATAATAATAATAATAATAATAATTTTAAAAAAATAGGCAAGAAGTTGCCTTGAGACAAAGAAACACTGATCCATCTTTCACACTTCAACTTTAATTTATTCCAGTTTATAAGTCAGGTTATAACAATGGTTTACATTGCAATACTTTTGATGGTGATGGTATGAAAATAATACTTTTTTCTTAACATTTTTGTCAAGTAAACTACACGTTTTTGACCAATGTTATTCCCCCTCATACAAAAGACTGCAACTCAAACATATTTCTATGTGAATTTTTGAAGGACTAATGTCCTACTAATACATGTGGAAATGATATTTACAGCTGGTCTGTGTAGGCGAATACCTTTACATCGTTATCAAATATGAGACCCATTTTGAGACTGAATGTTGAGAAAATAATATTGTCTAAGACTGCTTGGTCTTAGTGGTTTAGACATGTATCTCTCAGGCCCGTTCTTCTTTTTCTTCCTTACTTAGTATATGCTTCTCTTTACGTGTTTTTTTTAAATTTTTTATTTTTTTTATGTGGTCGCTGCCCCAGAACACCTTAATCCAGTGTGAAAGCAATTGGCTCTCTCAGATCTAATCAATAGAGGGCTAGGGCACCGAGCCAGGGGGAACATCTCTGGCCCCTGCTCAGCTACAATCAATTTAGAACCATCGATTCAGTGATTGAAATACAAAGAGCAGACGCACTGAACCGTACAGGTGCTTTAGTGTTTGGGTGCACCAACATGTTATATATCTCCCATTGTGAAATTTCTGTGTATTTATGTCTGTTTGCTTGCATGTCTGCTTGAGACTACACAGTATGTACGCAAGGGTGTGTGTTTTCTTACGGGTGTGTATGGATAGTATGATTTATTTTCAAGCCATCTGTAGTAAAGTGGGAATGGCATTTAATCTAGCACCTCTGAGAAGGAGCCCAAAAAAAATCACTCCTAATCCAATATGTCCTGCCCATGGAAGCTGTTTTAAAGGGGTGTGTGTGTGTGTGTGTGTGCGTGTGTGTGTGCGTGCGTGTGTGTGTGTGTGTTTTATGATGAACAGTGCATTCATTTGTCCTCAAACCTTTCCTGTTTTGTTGTTGTTGTTGTTGTTGTTTTTTTGTTGTACGTGTCATGCACATTCATTTTACTAAACAAATTGGTGGATACTTGTGGAGAGGTCTTTCATGAAACTACACCTATTAAAAAAAATCTGAAGTGAATAGAGAGGTGTGTGCATGAACAATGGCTCATAATCTTACATGTAGTTTCTATATGTGCATATGCACATAAGAGGCCTGTTCACTATCCATTTGTGTCACTTTTAGCTGTCTACAAACATTCACACATTTAGATAAATATACTTTTGCACTGGTGTGTTTAATTAATAGTTGATGTCAAATATGAACAATCCAGATCTTTTCTTTAATTTTGTTTTATCCCAGCACAGCATCACCAAATTACGCACTTAACATTTCTGAAACTGCTGAAATAACTGCAGTATAATTACAGTCATTTTCAGATATGTGTGATTGTTTACCGGGACAGTTTATGGGCAAACTCCACAGCCTTTTATATGTTAAACTTTGTGATGGTAAAACATGTTAGAAACCCACACTTGTTTTCCACCCAGTATGATGAAACTGGAATTTCTGAATAGGTTTTGTTGAGACATGAAATATTAACATAACTAATGCATAGCACTTACCTTGTTAATATTTTAAAATCTAAAATATTCACATTCACAATTGACCAACAACTCTAAGGTGCAACAGTACTTTGATAATACAAGTCTATTAAGATGCAGCGTGAATTGGACAAATTAATTGGCTTTTATGTGTAAAAGTTATGAGATTTATGATTTTTTTATACTAAAAACATCAACTGTATCTGTCATTTCAGAAGGGTCAAATAGTTTATTTAAACTGTAATTTAAAAAAAATTATATTTATTGAAGGAAACAATGTCCCATAATCCAAAGCAGTTTGTTTGGGTATTTGTTTGCGCCAGGGCAGAGATCTATAATGTAACCTGTTTCAGTTTTGGAGGATTAGTCTTTTATTAAGAGTTTAATTCTCTGCAGCCACATAACAAAAAGTCTTTCATAGTCTAGGATAAAAATGATCATCAGGGACTGGAGTTAGCAGTCCCTGATATTGGTATTCTTGTCATATTTTTCATAAATCTATACACCTGCTTCTTTTTATAAGTCTAGTTCTGATCTTTCATCAGCTGCTCCCCATGGTTGTCTGTCATCCACTCTCATCCTATTGAATGGCTTTCTATCTCCATCAATCCAGGAATGCATAAGGGCACAGAGGTCCCAAAAGCACACACAAACATGCATTCTGTACGCAACATGTGTGTGCCTGTTTCATACCTTTGGCATATTGACTATGTGATAAAGGTCAGCTCTGTCCAGATTTGGACAGGTGGGATGGGGCCGCAGTCCGTTATCACCCACACCATTACCGTGTGTTTGTCTGCATGTGTTTGTCTGGAGGGAGATACAGCGCACTGATAAGGTTTTGAAGAGGTCAGTCAGATGTAAATACAACACGGGTATAGATGTGCGGTGGGTCTGGTCACCGTAAGAGAATCTCACAGATGCAGGAGCGTTGCGTGCCAGGAAATGGAGCCGGCCTCTACTCATTCACGCAATCCTAGAAAATATTTGTTTAAGACATCCATCTGTTTTTGCAGTGTAGGAATGACATCTCTATTCATGTCATTCATCCATTAAGATTTTCTGGTCTTGCCTGGTTATGTCAACAAAAGTGTTGTTTTAGTATGCATGAAAGCACTCCCACTCAGGATCATGGATGGATCGGCCCACATTGGCTAATACAGATAGAAAAGTTGCTTTAAATACAGTTCATTAACCAGCCTTTTTTCATTCTCAGTTGCCTCTTGTTAGGCTTGAAATGACAGCCCTCACAAAGTATGCAATGAGAAATGGCTGAATCACAGACAGCACACATATTGTGGGAATCTGACACCAACAATTTGAGTGACAAGATGTACTCTCGAATGCATTCTCACTTTGTTTTGCTCCTGCTTTCCATCTCTCTGTGTTTGCCTTTCTCTATATTGCCCTCAGTCCAGTTACTTTAAACACCCACACTTCCCATATAATTTGCACTTTTTTTTTTCTTTTGATGGAGAACATTTTATCATTACTCACCATTAAGTATAAAAGCAACAACCAGCGCAGGTAGAAGAATATGCCCTTTTTTTTCCTTTTTTTTTATGGTCGTGATATATTTGTGTTTTTTATGGTAATTGAAGTCTGCAATCAGAATTCTCAAAAATCTAAAGTATACTACAACAATATTTCTTTATCTTTGACATTTCCATTATTTTCATATTACCCTGTGTTCACAAAAACGTTTTGAGCTACATCTGCCAAACTGGCAATTATGGGTATGTCTCAGACAGGACATGTTGAAACACATTGGACATAATTGTCAAACTGTACAACCCTGGGCTTTTCAAGATTTATTTATTTTTTATTTCAATACATTGGCAAGATTAAAAAAGAAGAAAGTCAGTCAACATGTCCAACAATTTTATGTTTTTCATCACACAATATTAAAATATGTTGGTGAAGTTCAACAGTCCAACGTATTTTCACAAACACAGCATAACAACCACAAACTTGAATGTATTGTATTGGGATTTAATCTGATAGACCATCACCAAGTTGTTCATGTGGTGAAGGTCAAAGTGGAGGAGTTTAAGTTTCTTGGGATCTTGTTCACAAATGACGGAAAAATGGAGCAGGAGATCAACAGGCGGATCGGTGCAGCGTCTGCAGTGAAGAGGGCGCTGTCCCGGTTTGTCATGGTGAGGAGAGAACTGAGTCAAAAAGCAAAGCTCTCAATTTACTGGCCCATCTACATTCCTACTCTCATCATCTTTTGGTCACGAGCTTTGGGTCGTGACTGAAAGAATGAGGTCATGGCTACAACCAGTCTAAATTAGTTTTCCCCATAGGGAGATCTAGATGCATATTCAGATTAAATACACGATGGTATAAATGAGTTTAGTTACATGAAAATAACAAACTGCCAAGTGGATACATTTTACTCATTTTACCTTTATATTACCACATTCTGGCATTTATTAGCAAACTCCACATGTCGGGGGGGAAAAAGTTAACATTTAAATACTTTGTTCTTTAATTTATTCCATTATTTAAATAGTTCCAAAAGTGCTTCAAGCCATAATTGTTATTATGTTAAATGTTAAAATGGCATACAGAAAGGAACAGAATAGTAACAAATTAATTTTCATTTGTTCTGAGTATACCAGCAGATACCAGCTGTGCAGCAATCACTTGAGAGCCTAGTTTTGAATTGCAAAAAAGGACACATTTGAGTCTAACAGACATGTTGGACAAATATCTTTTTTTATTTTCTTAATTAGCTCTCTGGGATCAGTATCAACCCAGTGGGCTAGCCTCGTTGGCTCATAACAGATTTCTGTCTATCCAAAAGAACACACAAATCTGATCATATTAAAATTATAAAACAGGTGACTTGGTTGAAAATAAGCCTTAGCATTTAATTGCAAAAACAAAATCAAAATTAAATCTACACTAACTAATATGACGAGATCATTAAAATAGTTATTATTTAGCTCTTACTTTCAGACATTAATTGTAATATTATAGTATTTATTTCAGTAGAACTTAATTATTACATAAGAACTATAATAATTAAGTTTTCTTCCAGATTTCATTTTGATGAAAGTTGAGTTTTTGCCATGCACAAGTTATACTTTTCAACTGTGTTTGTTGTACAATTTGTAAAATTTGTTTCTGAATCCTTATTCATAAAATAATGTTCTTTATCACACTAAATCAAAATTTATGAATCAAACAGGTTCATGTTTTCAATTCTCAATTATTTTGGTCACCATCCATTCATGGTCTTTACCCACTTATCACTGGTGGTGACAGTATTGGTTGCAACACTTTAAAAATAAATACATGTGTTTTGATGGTTATTTAAAACTGGTTAAATTTAAAAATACAGTATGATACAGGATGACATTTATTTTAACCATTGCCTTTCAGGGCTGATGAGGACCCATACGTACTTTTCCTTCATGCATAGTACAATAAGAAAAGTGAAATACATCACCGCTGCTCACCATTTAACTGTGAGCATTAGTGGGGACTCAACATTTTTGTTGAAATAATGACATTTTTCCAAAGTGAAATATGAAAGGATTGTTTTCTCTGTACCAGGAGTGCCAACACATGTGGATAGCACTGTATTTATCTAGAGTTAGTTATTTGTTTGTTACAATATGCAGAAGACTTAACAGTTGAAACACAGGCTCTGAAGACTAAAAATGTTGTTGAGCAAAGCAATGGCCAAAGCACCAAAAAAGTGAGAGTGAGCGTCTTCAGTTAACTACTATAGATTAATTGATCTAGCCATAAAGTAAATGAGCTAGATCCATTTAAAACGGGGGACAAGTGCTGAGACAGAGAAAGCTAATGGACTTTCCCAAATTCAAATGATAGTAAAGAAAAAGCTATTGCTTTTTGCAACATAGGCTTTATTCGCTGCATTTGAAAAACCATTAACCACAGAGACATAGAAACAAATTTATTGCTCACCAAAAATGTATTGCATATATATATATATATATATATATATGGATGTGCATGGGCATGTATATCTTTTTTTTTTCTTTTTTTTTTTTACAAATGAAAAGTACTTTTTCCTGCTTCAGCTTCAGTTGACTTAAACAGTGAAGTTGAAGTGATTAAATCAAAACAGCAATTGTTGTGTGAATAAATAGAATAAAATCTGTCTTGATAACACTATACCCACTGACTGATTTCACCATTCATCAAGCCTTCCTTGCCCCTTCTTGCTCTGTTAGTTGGTGGTGGGCAATGAGCCTGGCAGCCCCCTGTTAGGTTCTGATTACAGTGTAGATTGTAGTGCAAGCACATGTTACTGCCTGCTGAGAGCCGATATGTTTTGAAGGGCGGTTTTCTCTACTACCTTGCCAGCCACGGATAGATTGGCACAGTGGAAGTTCCTAGAATACAAATACCTCCTCATCTTCACTGTCTCTCCCTGTCCTGCTCTGGCTTCTATTCTGTCTGAATTATATACTCGGTGCTTTTGCTTATAAATTCATAAACACACCTGAGCCAGTGTGCCAGGCAGATCAGCTAACAGCCAATGAAATACTTAGATGTGAACAGTCAATGCGGAGCTAAAATATTCTATAGCTCTCTTGATCGGTATTACGCTCAATTTATGCAGACACATGCACATGCATACATATACTTGAAGACACACAGCTCATAAAGGCGCTATCAATAAGCCCGTTTTCCCAGTCGGCTGGTCTGTCATTGGCCGGCTGTTCAAAGGAAAAGTGTGGGCCAAAAAAAAAAAAAAAATGGCTGTGAGGTTACCATAGTAACTGCCTGCCCAGGGGTGTGGGCTGTCTGCTAAATTGTTCGCTGGTTTGTTAAGGCTCACACAGTCTAATTTGAAAAGAATGTGTCTTATTTAACCAGTCATTTAGCAGACACAGGCTCTGTTCTTAGCAGTTAAATAGCTTTATATATTTGTACAATTTTATGTCAGTATGTACTACAACTTGAAATAACACAGAGGCCTTTTTTGTTGGAGTGAGGATTTCTACCTTTTGTTTTCAGCTCTTCTCTGCTGCACCGCCCTCTGTTGAAACCGGTCAGACATACTTTTATTTTTCCAAACATGCTGATAATAACATGGCACTGTACAGATAAACTATTGTCTTCCAATATTTTTAAGATTTCAATGTCCTAAACAAAAGTCAAGTCTGAAGTCAACAGCCTATATATGTTGAGTTCCTAGTCTTAAGGGCCTTTTCCACCAAATTGAAAAGGCCCTTTTCAATTTGGTGGAACTAGTTAGAACTAGCCCTGCGACAGACTGGCGACCTGTCCAGGGTGACCACGCCTCTCGCCCGAAACGTTAGCTGGAGATGGGCACCAGCAACCCTCCTGACCCCACTAAGAGACAAGGGTGTAAAGACAATGGATGGATGGATAGTTAGAACTAACTAGTGCTCAGTTCTAACTAGAACTAGTGCTTAGTTCTAAGCACTAGTTCTAAGTTGGTGCTAGTGCCAACTAGTTTACACGTTGTCGTGTAAACGCCTAGGGGGCGTTTACACGACAACGATCCAACAAAAACGGCACTTTTGTTCCGTTTTTGTTGGATCGTTTACACTATAACGTTCTGATTACGATCTGTGTTTACACAGTAACGGTGCACATCGAAAACGTGTAATGCTCTCGCTGTGCCTAGTTGGTGCTAGGTTCTTTGAAACTTTGAAAGTGCGCATGTGTTTAAAAAAAAGTTGTACTTGAAGGCATGTGGATTTCCGTGAGAGAACACGCATTGTGTGCGTCTGATTAGGGCGCATGCAGTTGGAAAAAGTGGGATAACTTTGCCGAAAAACCTTGTTTGAGCTTTCACGGTGTCCGTAGCGGCCCCGGACTGGAAGCTGTTTATTGTTTTTACCTTGGAATGGCCAACAGTCTGTTATTCCTATATCA
Organism: Poecilia reticulata; assembly: GCF_904066995.2. Lineage (NCBI taxonomy): Eukaryota > Metazoa > Chordata > Actinopteri > Cyprinodontiformes > Poeciliidae > Poecilia > Poecilia reticulata. The sequence continues at coordinate 14,280,356 of NC_088846.1, read as the reverse complement.
ATTTGATAAAATAGGAGTTCCCGCACGTACCATATCCGTGTCCTCTGTTACCTTTTTCAGCAGTTAATTTTATCCGTCGCTAACAAGTCGTAACCTGTTTTTCCGAGCCGCCTTCAAACGCAACATGAACGCTGAGACGCTTGCGCTGGGTTTACACCTGTATGGCAGTGAAGGAGACCTGCTGCTGCTGCGCAGGTGTGTGTTAGAATCATGGCAGCAAACCAGCAAAACGTAAATAACTGCACAGTTTTGCCCCCGAACTAACCGACTGAGTTGAGTAAAGCTGTTGGATGCAGGTGATGATAGCTAAAAGATGACTAGCTAATATCAATACAGCACGTTAAGCTTGTTAACAAGTAGCCTGTATGCTACTGATGTTGTTGTCTATGTTCAGCTACATAGATTCATTTTGCCCCCCAAAATAAGTCGGTGCCCCCCCTGTTAAACTCGTCTGGAGCCGGGCTGGTCCTGGTCCGTAGTTCTCTAGATAAGAGCGCTGAACAAGCAGCCTGTATTTTGCCACCTGGGCTGTGCGGAGCGGTGAAGAGACGCTGAGGGAACCGAATCTGATGGGGAAACAGTAACACCAGCATTGTGAGTAGTTTCTTCTTCTTCTGTGGAATGTAGGAAGCAGCCATGTTTTGCGTCATACTATACATGAGCTGGGGATTCTCTGGAAGAAAAAATCCGTTTTCTAGGTTTACATGACAACGGAAAACGTTACGTTTCAGAAATATCGCACTCTGGAACCCGTTTTCAATCTGTGCCGTTGTTGGAGAAAACATTCGGTGGTTTCGTGTAAATGCGCACTACAAACGCAACAAAACTCTTCCGTTTCCCCCGAAATCGTTGTCGTGTAAACGGGGCCTAAGCATCAATTTGATGTTTACATCAAGTAAAAACAAAGAACCATTTTCATCAGAAGCTTAGTGCAGCCTCATGTGGAACAGCAACCATTAAAAAGGTTGTAAGCACCATGTTTAAAACTCCAGAGTTTCGCTCAGTTTTCATTGGTCTGCATAAAAACATTTAAATCGCCACCCTTCAATGAGAAGACATTTTGAATTGGCGTCAGAATAACCGTTGACTGTCTCTTATTGTCTGACAGTTTATTTTTAAATCAACCACAGAGCGTGCATATGTAAATATACTGACAGCTGATTATTTTTCACCTAATCCATAAGCATTATTTCCAACTCCATTCTATCACCAGGTGTTGTTTATAAATCTTGCTCTAAATATTGTGTTTATCTCCAATTTCCAGCGCTGCTGGTGTGGATGAAGGATTAGCTGAGCAGTATTGTGAGGCATTTACAGGGACCACTGGTTGTTTAAAAGTGAAGGGGAGGGTATTATGGCATCTATTCGCATGTATAATGAGGTAAGTATGTTTTTTCTCTCGTGGCAAAATTGTCTCCATGCACTAAATGAATAAGACGTGGCTTTGGCTTGGATGGTAGAAAGGCAAACCGTCTCTTTTAAAGAACTCTTCAAGAACTCTTTCTAGCACCAGCCCTGGTTAAGAACTTGGAATCTTTTTGGTGGAAAAATGTATAATTAGATAACATTTCCATATTCCCAAGTGGGGTCAACTATTGTTCATGGACGTTTTTTTGCAGCAGCAGAGATCGCTGTATCAGCTAGTTCGGAGAGAATGTCTATGCAAGGAAGGAGAAAGGAGAAGGTGTAGCAGACATGTGTGTACGAGTGTGCGCCTATGCGTGTGGGTGGGTGATTGTCGGTGTGAGAGTGTCTTATCTTAGAAGAGTAGCTTTGACAGGGTCAGAATGGACGGATGATTAATGATCAGGGGGAGTGTAATGTGGGTGGAACTTCTATGGTGTCGCCACTCTTAACAAAAACCACAAGAGCACAAGAGACCCTGCTCTGTTTTGACCAATCCTTTATTCTTCAGAACACCACTCTGGTCGTCATATATGCCTTATATTTTCTCTGTTGAGATTGGAATGTGCTGAGTAGGGCATAGTGGAACCAGACAATGACCAGCTTTGCTGAGTGATGTCACTACAAACTCTGAATTCCTTCTAATACAAAAAAAAATAAATTAAAAAAATCAGCCTTTTTTGTAAGCCATTAAGCAATGGAGTCCCAAGCTTTTCACTGTGATATTTGATCTTCATTGACCTGAGATGGCAATGTATGAGATACATGCAAAACCATTCTAAATTCAGTTTCTCTAAATGAATAAATCATAAACCTTAAAGGCATTTTACCCTGACCTTCAGGGTCCTGCAGGCATTCTCTGAAGATTCTGACAAGTTTTCATTTAAACATATGCCTCAGTTTCAAATACTTGTATTGTTCTTTTCAATGACCTTGTGGAGAAATACAATACACGCGTTTAAAAAAGCAGCTCATTATGTGGATTGAGCAAGGAAAATGAACAATGAGAACCTGGGCAGAATACTAATGGTCTGCAGGTTTGATTGCCTTTTGTTTTTAGATGCTGGTTATCCCCTTCTGTCAAACAGCATGTTCGGTTCTTTACTTCATTGATATTTTTAGATTTGCTTAGTAAAAAAATTATAATAACCAGAATGTTTTTTTAGCAGTCAGTCCCACCAGACGCGGATGCAAGTGTGTTGTCTTTCTGACTGATTGATGAACAAAACTGTGAAATAAGGGTCAGCTGGGGTCCCGACTCAGTCATAGTGTTGGCTGCTTGAGTGTTTGTCACTGAGTGGATGTATTTATGATTCTAAAGTCTCTCAAGCACTGTGATCCAGGCGTTGTGTGGATGACAACTGAGGTTAAGACTGTCCTTGGGGAGGTCAAGAGTTGTACAGCCACTGGCAATCACTCAAATTTTGTGCCCCTCGATCAGCTACCTATACCCCTTCCCATATGAAACATTTGGCAGAAATATGTGATATGTCAAACAGTACAAAAAGCTTAATTGATGTGTTTGACTTTAGTGGTAGCAGTCAATATTTGATTGCAATAAAATTGTCTGTTGTTACAAATTAGCATGTGAATTTGTGCATTAATGGGTGAATGGGTTCTCTGGACTTGATAAAGCATTATACAAGCACAGACCATTTACCATTTACAAATAGCCAAGCTACAACATAATGGGAGATACTTTAGTACCTCTCCATTTGCTGCAAAATTTTTTGATTGAATTTCTTTGTTTGCTGCCAAAAAACGATATTGGTTAAAAGTCTCATAAATAACCGACAACATGAGGCAACAGAAAAGCCTGGAGAGGACTTTGCAAGCTATAACTCTAAAAGGTTTAGAGTTTCTAAGCTCATATTTGGACTGACCTTCTGCAGCGACTTGCTTCCACTTTTCAATTTTATCTTGCACATGGCAGGGGATGCTTGCTTGACATTCTGATAAAATTCTTAACCTACCAATTTTAATTAACCCTACATCTTAAATTGTGACTTCAAAACATGTGCACTTCACATGACACAGTGGCAGAGTCCCTACATGTGCTTGATGCATTACCTGCAGTATGCATTGCATTTTTAACACAGCAAAGATATTGAGATATTGAAGAGCTTGCAGATCATTTATTTTAAAGGCTAAATGCAGTGATGAGTCAGTGCAATGATGTACTACTTTGTAAAAGCAGAACTTTCACATCATTATTTGATATTTTGATATTTAATGGTGCAATGTGGATGCATCAAACTCCACTGATACGTTCCGTGCCACTCAGTGGATATGAGGCATATGACGCCAGCCCTCTGATTTCTGTAGTTCCAAATTTAGAACTAGGTTATGTCCATATCGGTTTTACTGGTTGTATTTTACGCCACATTTGGAAAAGAGGAGAAAGCACAAATGTTTACAGTTGTTCCATACTCTTTCCATTTAATAGTGGTCACAGTGGCCGCTAAACTCCAAATACTTGGATTAGTGATTAAAACCTTTACTACCAGCAGTTTATACAAATACTTATACTTTAAAACATTTAGCTTTTCATTAGATGTATAAGTGCACAGCTTTTAATGTTTTATATGCTGGTGTGCAATGAAGATCTGCTGTCTGCCATGTCTTTTGGTCAGGCTTGCTTTGACATCATTGTGCGACTGTTGGGGAACGAGTGGAGATTCACTGATGCGGTGTCTCTGTCAGTTGTACAGTGTGCCAGACAGAAGGATAGATAGAGAGAAAGACAGCCAAACGAAGCAGATTCAAACCTGTCAATCAGGATCAAAGTAAGACTGGGGGGAAAGGTGGGGGAAAGATTAGTTCTGAAACATGTGAAGGCAGAGAAGAAGAATAAAATCCTGTTGGGGCTGCCTTAGAGGAGTAAAAGTTTTGTTCCTACATGCATCCAGTTCAGTTGCAGGTTATCCTCCCATTGGGGAGACTAATTACTTGCTGAGCAAATGTTCAGTCCCCTGCTGTCCATATAACCTAACTCATTTGATGATTGATGGATCTTTTTGCCTTGGCACAAAAACTCCTGGTCTCCTCTAATCTGAATGTGCACAAATCAAGGGAGAAGAATTTGGGCTTAGTTCCCAATTCAGTGAAGCATAGCGTAATGATACCGTTCCCAGTTCTGGAAACCTTTAAAACAAGATTATTTTAGGGGTTTGCAAACATGAATCACACTGTCTAACTTTCTCTCCTTGTCCATGCCTGTCTGTCTTCTTTTTTTTTCTCACACAGTGGCAGATCAGTAAGCAGTTAATTAACGAGTTTAATGTTTGGATCCATGTGCATATTATGTTTCAATTAGAGAAGAAGCTTCAGCTCCAAGGTAGGATTTATAATCTACCCAAACATTAATCTTCTGCTGTCTCTAAAATGTTTGCACAAACATATGTGTGTGGCTGCCTGTTTGCTTTTGCCTGGCTGTCACTTATCTCCCTTCCTGTTATGCTGATCACAGCGTCCCTACTTTCGGAAGGATATGCCTTAAATTATCTCAGGTTCTGTTGAACACAAAGTAATCAAATGCTGGAAAATGTGATGCACTCTCGTTTAATGGGGGTCAACAGTGACAAAATTTGCTGCTCTGTAAATCACCATTCCTTGCTGTCACTACCGTTGTAGTAGTGCTGTTGTTTTCCCTGGGCTTTAGGATGTGTATGTTTAGTCGAGTATGTGTACATGAGCATGAGAGTGTGTACATTCTTTTTCCTCATACAGAGTTTGCTTTGAAGCTCATTTGCAGCACTGCTAGCTCAGAGAGCTGATTCAGCACAGGCTCTTCTGCCTTTCTCTTCACTTTTACCCATTTATGAGTGTCCAGGGAAGCTGCAGTTTGAACGTAAACACACAACCGGAGGGCAGAACCTAATGTACACATTCTGCTCACACTCCATTAAGCTCACAGTGAACAACTCACAGTGATCTGTTAACCACAAGAGCCAATTCAGCACATGTGAATGTTTTCTTGGTGAGATGACCATCTGCATATGGTAGTGGATCAGAAATGATAACACATAAGTTTCTTCCACTGCCTGTGCTGGAAAGTAATTTTTGATCTGTGCTTTTATTGTCTTGTAACGTTGGATAGTGTCAGAACTTATTGCCTTATAAAATGTCCCTGCAGCTGGGTTGTGCTTCCACATATGGGAAGGGAGCACTTTTACAGAGTCCCAGTATGCTTGTAGTACGAGGAGCCTTATCTTATCACATGTAAAATCCGGTAAAAGTCAACAGAGTTTGCAAACCTCCTCTCCCACATGAAACGGGAGCCCCACTCACACTTACAGACACAGTTTTGCTTTTATGTTGCCCTTACAAGCCCTGTCTAGACATAACGTTTCTCTCCATAAGGGGGTTTGGTCCCTGATCTGGTTTTTATGATCATTGTAGTCAGGTCAATCAATTTGGTTTGTATCTCTTTCATGTACTTTTCGATCTTAAGATATTCGCTCCTTCTATCTTAGTGTCAGACAAACAAGATGTTGTTTAAAAATCTATTTTATTTCTTCAAGCTATATGTTTGAAAAAATCTCTGCAGGAAAAGTGTGTCAAATGTAAACATTGTATTTAACAATAAGACATCTTATGCCAGAAGCTTTCAGATACAGACCTCTGAGACTGGATTCAAATATTTTTGATCATAAGCATTGTGCATACTGAGTAGTATTCTTCCTATAATCTAAATGTGATTAAAGTTGTACTTCCAGGTAAAGTACTTGGGCCAGCACTTTTGCTTTTACTGTTTTTTTTTTCTTTTTGCAATTGCTAATGTGTGTCAGAATGATAAAGATGTGTTTCTCCATCTCAGTGATTATTGTACAGTCTCCCTGGTGTTTGGTTGTTTGCTAGCTGGATTTAACACTAATCAGTTACACTTGTTCCAATTGAATTTGGCAGTAGAGACTTTAAAAGAAAACTAAGGGCGAGTTATTGTTATACAAAAAAAATAAAAAATGTCTGCACTTCTTGCTCCTGTTTTGTCCACACAGGATGCCCCAGCTGTATTATCTTGCAATAGATCTTTTGGTATTTTAGTTAGTCACAACTTTCCTTTTTTTGTATCTGTCTCATACCATGCTGTTACAGCACAGTGACAGTTTTAACAAATTTATAAAATTATATTTATCGTTTCATAAAAGTCATAGCTTTACGTACTTTTCTATTTGTTTCTTAAACAATTTCTTTTATTTAGTGTTCCCTCAATTTGTATAGTTTTGGGGGGAAAAAAATCACAATGTTCCATCAAATTGGAACAAACTACCAAAGGATGACAACAGAGTAAGCCTCACATTACCTGATTTTCCATGCTTTTTTTTCCTGTTTTTATTTGATTTGTCAGTGATTTAATTTTGGCTCTAACAATACTATATTGTATGAAAATCAAGTTCCCAGGTTTCAATTATCTTTATCTGTTTAAATAAGGATAATAAATGTAGTTGTGTAACATTTTTTTTTAACAGTGTTGTGTGACTAGCCAGTAAGTCAGTCAGTTAGCCTCTGGTGTGCCTGTCGGGCACAGCACAGCAGACTGAGAAGCATCCTCTAGAGAGATAGCCTTTTCAGTTATGTTTGCATGCTATTTTTCTCTGTTTCAGCAGGGTTTCTTTCTGTACCTCTATCAGTAAAAGCCAGGGAGGGTTTTTCAATAGTTTGAGAAAAGGATTCATAAGACCAGGTATCAGCCTTTTTATGAGGTAGACCAGAACCTTTAAGCTTAAACAGCCCATTATAACATTTAAATTAAACAGAACCGATTTTAATTACATCATACAAAAGAACTGGATAATGAATTAAAAAGATTCCCTCACATAAAATGATGTTTTCCTCTATTTGACCAGTCAGTGCAGAGGAAATGGACCAGCTCCTTCTCATTGTGACCATTAAAAGCTCTTCATATCAAGCTAAAAGTCTCTTATTCATAGACAATGTAATCATTTTGTTGCAAGCAAATTCAGTACTTATTTATTAAGTCTTAGCTTTTAGTGCCTGAAACACTTACTGCAGGGTAGTACCTTACTCTGTCCTTGTCGGTAAATCTTGAAACTTTTTTCTCTTGTTTTCTTATCATGACTGCGTTCATATTTCTCTGACTAATTCTCCCTTTTACTGCCTAAGTGCTATAAAAAGGAATAAAAATTGTTTTTACACAGTATGAGCATACCCTACATCTACAGTCAAGCTGTTGCAATCAATCAGCCTTGTCCCATTAAATTTATAACCCTTCCCCCCTTAAGAGTGCAGCTACACCACAGCTTCCACCCCCAGCAGTAAGCTTGCTAAAATACCAGACATTTATCATAGTTATTATAGTCATTAAACCCTTCCACACTGCACAGAATCTCCTCAGCTTTGTATCCTTTTGAGGCGCAAGAGTAAATGGATTAGGTTATTGCCTTCACTTAGGGGCACCGATATCAGCCACAATAATCTTTGTCCTCCACCACAGCCTTTAAAATGTAGGACTCTGACACCTCACTGCAACTCTGACAAATTGGTGCCACTGAGACTGCTGAAGTATTTTCACTCTTTGTGGTATTAAAGGTAATGCTATCACTCTAACTGAATGTTTGAAGTCTTTGTTAAACCGCAGAGTGAATTTTTGCACAGCTGTCGCCAAGAATGTATGAACTCTATCCAAAATTTGACTGTTGCTTGGCCATGTATGTTCCAGTGTGGGAGTGCCACTGGACAAGGTGATAAAAAAAACTGTTTCCCTCTATGCATCAGTTTTTAAAAAAATGTTTGTTAATATGTTCAGAATGAAAAATGCTTGTGTGTATGGGGGATTTCAGGTTTTTTAACATAACACATTTGGGTTAGGGCTAAATAAATAGAGTATAAGTCAAACACTATTTGACATATACCCTTTGAATTCTTGCATGGTGAATCAAATCAGTTGTGATCTGGAGTTCCTGAATGTAGTAAGCGAGGGCTTTTAAAGTGATTACTTATGTAAGTGAAGTATTTTGTGAAATAAGTTATTGCATAGCTTAGAGTTGAGATGCACCGATCGATGTTTTGTAGCCAATTTCTACAAATCTTTGACCAAATTTTGTTGATTCTCATATTTCTTTGAGAACTATAATCAGAAGTCTTGAATCAGAAAACCTGGGTGGTCTGGAAGGTTGATACAAGGACAATGTATTTTGGTGCTAAGCCAGTCATGTATATACTTTCCTGTAGTAAGGACTTTCGAACTGGAGCATTATGCTTTGATTTCCTAGTTTTAATGAGAATGCGAGCAGCAGTGTTCTCAATCAGCTGAGGTTGACTGATTGACATGTTAGGCTTATAAAGACAGTGTTGCAGAAATCAATGAAACTAAAGAGGAACACATGGATGAGTTTCTCCAACTCTTACTCGGACATAGATCTAGAAATGTTCTTTTGGTGATTAAAGGCCAACTTTGTAATTGTCTCTATATTTGTTTTAAGGTTTAGGCCTGAGTCCATCACTAGACCCAGATGTTGGGCCTCATCAGTAGTTTCCAGCTGTAATAACTGAAGCTGACTCCTGATGATTACTCTTTTGGTCTTAAGATCACGTCAGTTTTTTTCTTTTCTGATCAGCTGGAGAGCGCTGTGGCACATCCACATGCTGATTTGTTCAAAGCATCTGTTTTAGTGCTTGGAAGGATTTGTAGTCACCTGGGACATCATAATGTAGAGCTGTGTATCATCTGCGTAGTTATGGATTTTGATCTTATTGTCAGATGTTCATTTAATATATTTTCATTTTAAATAGCTACTTACAGATTTTGTGGATCCTCTTTCAATATTTCTGAAAACAAAATGCACTGATTATTTGTCTCACAGCAACAGCCTCCATAGCAAAGAGTGTTGTGGACAGTGTGGTTCAGTAAGAATTAGTGCATTTACTAACATTTTAAAAGATGTGATTTTTTGTTTTCCTTACTTGTTGAGCCTTATCCAGATTTAAAACTGAGTCTTCTCTCTGCTGTGCACTTTGCCAGCAAAATAGAGACATTCCTGATTCTCCTGATTAAAATGTTATGTGACTCCCCCCACATTGCGAATCCCAGAAATGCACAGATAAATATGTGTGGGAAATGAGATTGCTTGATAAAGCCAGTGATAAAAATGATGGATTTTGTCACTGTAGTTCTCAACTTTCAAAATGAATCTTTTTCCATCCGTTGTTTTCTCCCTTTCTCTGTCTTGACTTACGTTCGTACTGCAACTTGAGCCAAAGAACTTGACTTAATTGGTTTCAGAATTAAATACAAGTTTTGTTTTTATGCATAGCCATAAACAATACATGTTGACAACATACTGTATGGGTACGAACATAGCTAGTATTTTGAGCACATGTAGTCTGACTTGGTGAATAGGTTGCTCGTGAATTTCCTGTTGGATCTTTGAAGTTCGAATCCACAATTGCTCCGGTGTCCAGCAAAAATACACTCTGTTCTAATGGATGGCAGCGCAAAGGTGCTGTGCACAAAGTTTTCACTCTAAATGCCCTCATTGACTATAATGGGTGCATATTTACAGTGGAGTTAATTCCATGGTGGAGTGGAGTGGAGACACAAGCTGTGTAAAATTGGGGTAAATGGTCTGATTTCGGTTTCTCAGCGCAGCATAAAAAACATGATAATAACCTAATATTTACTGTAAAAAACATAATGTCCAACACAAAATACCTAATAATTGTACATTTAATGTTCAACATAAACCTCCTACCTGTCAAATCTCTACCGCATAATTCCTTAGATCACTGTGTTTATTATTGAGAAACTAAATGGATCCATCAGGAGTACATTTCATCTTGGATTGTTATTAATTTTCTTCTTTGTTTGACTCATATGGTTCATTCTGTTAGTGTTTGGGTGATTAATTTTTCCCCTTCGTTTGTTTTCTAACATTACGTTTTTTTTGTTTGTTTCTTTCTTTCTTGTCACAGCATGCCCACCAGGTACTTTCAAATCAACCCAGGGTCCAAGCCTTTGTCTGCAGTGCCCTCCCAACAGCCGATCCACAGCTGAGGCTGCCACTATCTGTGTTTGCCGCAATGGCTACTACCGTGGCGACGCTGATCAACCGGATGAACCCTGCACCAGTGAGTATGGCATACATGATGTTGCATGTTTTGCTCATTCACTTTGACACAAGGATAATAACTTGATGTGCTTCTGTTTTAAAAGGTTAGGGTTGACAATAATATATATATGTATATATAAAAAAAATAATTAAAAAAACTGGCCAGCTACAATCTTAGTATTGTCAAGCCTGCACATGCTCCTAAATTAGTTTGTATCTAAGTCCCAAACCAGCTCTCCAGTATGGCTGTAATAATCACATAAGGGGAGGTTTGCATTGCTGACATCTCCATCACTGTGCCAATGAGCTTTTTCTGTTTCCCTGCAGTTGTCTTTTTTTTCTTCCTCTCCCATTTTTTTTTCTGTTGTTCTTTTTTGTTTGTCTGTTATCATCCCCTGAAGTCCTAATTACTCAGGCAGATGCTGTGAAGCTTCAACACTGTCCTGCCGTTATCCGCTGGAGATCCAATAAGGCCTTACACAGCATCGTGCTTATCTTAATATGATGTAAAAGCAATATGCTAAGCTTTCCTGCTGTCCCTGTTGACACAGAGTTACACAGGAGAAGACCTCCAAAAAGTTTGCTTACTTTCCTTTTTTCATTTACTGACACTGGGGAGTATACATTGTTTTTTTCTCATTTGTAGAGCAGACCTTGAGGCATTAGCTGGCTGGTTATCTGTTAATTAATTCCTGATTTATTAACAAAGATTTGGCTAATTGGCTTCAAGAATGGGCTCAGGGTCGTATTATTTTTTCCAAAGGGTTGGGCAGATACATAGCCTTTACAGCTAATAAGCATATTTTGTAGTTACAGTTTTGCTTTGTATGTGTCCATAAATTCAACGATTGTCTCAAAGCTGCAGAGATATTACAGTGCAGCATGACGCGATCTGCTGCCATTAACACATTTTTGGATGTTGCAGCGGGAAGATATTTATCTTTCATCTTGTGTTTTCTGTGCTCTCCAACACACTGCACGCTTTTGTGGCAAATTTGCAAATTTTCTATTATCTATAGCATCTGCCTCTACCTCGAGGCCTTGCATTTTTCCCTAAGCAATTTCCACAAGGGCTCCCCACAGTCTATCTGGAACAGATCCCCATGGCCTAAGCAGCCTGTTACTTTTTTTTTTCTGATTTCAATCATTCAGACGCTGTCCCCTCCCTTGGTTTTATTCTTCTCTCTTTTGCTGGATTCTTTTCCCTCATTCTTCACTCAACAAGGAAGCAATCTGCATATTTAAGTATTCCACATACTAGATATCATTTGATATGTTGTTATGGTTCTTTAAGACTGACCAGGTCTTGTCTTAAGTTTTGTTTCTGTTGTTTTTCAATTATTATTATTTTTTTTTTGCTAATATGGGACATTCATTTCTGTTATTTTAGATCAACAGTTTTTGTTTGTTTTTTTTTTTGGTTGAAACTCTCATTGATTCGGACTCTTACTGTTAATTGCGAAATATGACCTTAGCTGAGAAAAGTGGGACGTGCTAAAAGTTGTCTTTTGTGAACTCCTGGATGACCTGTCAAAGCGTTCTTGTAATGATTATGGTAGGAACAGGTCCTCACAAATACTGTTTTATGTTTTCTCCATTTATGGAAAAGGGCTCTCACTGCAAAGAGTTACAAGAGATTTTGCAACCCTTGCCAGACTGATACATTTCAAAGATTATGTTTATCATCTGTGTTTTAGTTGGTGGCATAATGTTCTACTTTTAGAGATGTTTTTCCATTTACGCATTTACGTAGTTCTTGGTCTGGTGGTAAACCTTTGTGTGACTAGTGAAATTGAAATACGTTTATTTATTTTTTTTATATTTGAGATTAGCCACACTTAATTCAGGACTTTCACATAATGGCATGCTGGTTAGGATAGATTTTTCCCCTTAATAAATGAAATAATCATTTCAATACTGTTTTTTTTTTATTTTAATTTCTTGATTTTAAAAATATACATGTGTAACAAAAAAAAAAGAAAACCCTGAAGTTCTCAGTGAAATCACAGCTTCCTTTGAAGGGTTCAGCTTACTATAACAGCTGAGCCTGATTTGCTGTGGGTGCCTTGCAGCGCAGCAGGGGGGCCAGTGAGATCATCCTAGTAAGAATCTCTTTAATTCTGTGGGTCCTGATAAGAGTGCTGCCAGAGTAGCTTAAATCAGACCAGTATATAGGAGCAAAAGCTGTAGCTTAAGTGCTTCTCACCAGCATCTGAAGCCCAGGTCCCTGTATGCTCCAAATCAGCTTGATTAGCTTGCTGACGGATTGCCCAATCCCTGGCTCTCGCAGCAGGGGGCCTCATGGTGTTTCCTCCCACCTACACCGGCTTTTTCCTTCAGGGTTCTGAATACACCAGATCTGGGCTACATTTCAAACTCCCCAATGCATTCCCTACCCCTCCTTTCTGACTTTTCTCTGTCTTGGACTGTTTTCAATCTTTGCCTTAGGGTAGGCACACCACAAGTGTTCCGTCTCACAGCAGGGAGCCAAACATTCTTAGTCAGGCTACCTAGCAAAGTAAGTACTTTTGGGGCAGAACTTTGCATTCTTCTTTGTGTCTTCCTGGTCGCTTCTCTGAATTTTAAGCCCCCAGGTAACCGACACTGTTTTTGGTTTCTTATGAGTCTCGGTGAGAGGAAAGAATTGTTTTGTACATGTGAGAGCAGTGAGGAAAGGTCAGCCAGTTCTAGCATGCTGAGCCATGGGGATTCTCTCAATATGTGAGTCAGGAGACTCGATTGATAGGCTCGGTAGTAACTGAGGGGACTCATGCTGTTAAACCTCTGCTCATTGGTCCATAGCAGATAGCTGTGCAGGAGAATCATGATGTGAGCAGTACTGGAAAAGAGAAAGTGACCAAAATGTGAGAAAAAAAGGAAAATATTCTTTCAATGTGTATAAACGAGCCACCTGTAATCAAGTAACGTTTGAATGCATAGAAATTTTGAAAAAATAATTAAGAGCGACCAGGTAAATTTTTTTCATGTGCAAAATTCATCATAAAAAGTCCCAGTGAAAGATAAATAGATTCTAGTGTGTTTACATTTTTGAATCCAACTGTCCTATGTACCTCCTCAAACCAGTTTGTGAAGGACATGAAATAAATCTGTGATCAAAGTGATCGCCAATTAATCACATGACAACATCTAAGAAAGACTTACAGAACAAAAAAAAAGTCAAACACGAGGAGTATCAGAAATGTATTGCTGCATCTGTGTGCTTATAAAGATATAGGGTATCTTGACCCACTTTAAACAGTAAACATGAAATATTTAGTGGTCTGTAATATTTGATAGATACTGAAACAGAAAGTCCTGACAACAGAACATGGAAGTAGTTGAGGGATATAGTTTGGACATTAGGGGAAATATTTTTTCACTGACACTGCAAGTTTTGGGGTTTCTAAAGTGTGTGATGGATGTGATGGATGATACAAAGGACACTCACTGCCCTAAACTGAGCAGCTCCTAGGGGAGTTGGTAAAGTACTTCCTGTCACTCCAACACCCCATTGTGCCATATTTTCCCTCCACAAACAATGCATCTTGTAGCATCCAAGTGCCTGATTATGTTCCATTTGGCCTGCGGCTTGAGCACTATCTGTCCCTCTCAGCCAGACCATAATAATCACACTATGTAGGTCATGCCCCTTATTTTGCTGAATTTGCAGCCGTACCTTAACAGTTTTCCTCACCATTACTTTTTCTTTTCTTGCCCAAGCTCTGTGTCTACAACATTTGACTGTGCAGCAAATGCTTAATATATCTATGTTAAATCACCTATTTATTTACAGTGAACTACACAGGTGAAATTAAGTTGATAGTCAACTCCACTGAAAAGTCACTCTAAAGCGGTTCACTAAAAATGATATAACAATTTTTTAAACATCCCATGGTCTTAGCACAACGTTCAGGAAGATTGCTGGGAGATTAACCCGTCAAACTGTCAGTCTCCAAAACCACACAAAAAGCCGTCATGAAAGCGTACTTGCTGTCAGTGCAACCTTGTTGGACCGATCACAGCTTAAAAACTTGTGGAATCTAAATGACCTCTTCTCTTAAGTCTGCGGGAGGGTTAAGGTTTGAATTATTTTTATATCTTATAGTATTTTTTTTATATCTTATTATAAAAAATAATGAAAACAGTATTGTACATCTTATTTCTATGTAGTATTTTTTGTATCTTATTTTATAATGAAATTATCCCTCAGTGCAGGTGAATGTCCCAGTTGGCAGATCATACCTGAGTATGGATGTTTTATTATGCAAAATGTAACAATATCTTTGAAAAGGAAAGCTGTTTACATGTAATGTCTGTGTCATGTTTCTTAATTATGCCATCCACCATTTTTCATAATGGCTGTTGCCAGGTGGAACGATGCATGCACACAGATATTTTAAATGTAAGCAAACATGCAAAGACTCTGTTCTCTAAGTCTGATTAGAATCATGATTTGTGTTACACTTAAATATACATAAAGTTGCAGATGGATAAATTATGGTTTGTTTGAAAGATGAGACATTAGAATTGGCAGATCGTTTAAACTCATTACAAATTAAACTAATGTCAGGTTAGTCATTTTCTGTTGGAAAAGCTTGAATTATCAGAGATAAACTAATGAATGAAATCCTCAGGTGTGTTTTCCATTCATGTCCTGAGCAGTACCGAACAGGCACGTTGTTAAGTTTGTGTTTTGTGTGGTATTTGAGAGTAAAGAGCTACTGCTGTGCAGTAGGGGACCATGAATCTCAGCTATGCAAATTTCTTCACTGCCTTTTCAGCAGATTTCACTTCGCTTTGAATCACACTGCAATTGCAGGAGGCTGAATAAGACCTCTTTTATCCACCCTGATATTAAGCCACCACTCAACCCAAACAATAGTTGTATTATTTCTTGATTTCTCCCTGAATATAGTTTTTGAGTTTCTGTTCCAGCTGTGGGCCGTAAGAGAATGAACGAAACCCTGAATTTGCAGAGCCACTTGGATAAGAATACTTCATGCAACACTGCATTTTTGTAAATAACCAATATTTGATAGACATGAACATTCACTGTAGAATCTCGGCATGTGAATAGAATAAATTACCATTTCAATTGTGCCTCAGATTGAGAGAAATCACACAAGAGTGTTTGATATTAGCACTTGTATTTATTAAAGTGTTGTAAATTAGTAATTTAACAGATTTGATTTTTTTTTTCTCGCTCCTTCACATATGAGGTATATCTTTCCTTTATGCATAATGACAGCTTTGCTTAAAATAAATGTTTTGAGACATAAAAGTGAGAGGTATTGACAAATTTGAAATAGGACTTGCATCATTCTATCAAGTAACCAGTCATTTGGTTATTGGTTATTTATACACAATCAGAGGGAATATGAAACAGCAAAACAATTGACCCAAGCACAACAAGAAAAACAGTAATGGAAAAGACAAGAGTTCAGAGGCACTGAACTGAGAAAAAAACAAATGGTCTACAGCATTGTACATTGTTTATAGCCTGTAGTTTACAATACTTACATTTATTTCTTTGTCAGAAAGAACAAAAAAAGCAAAACAATGTGAAGAAAAGCAAGGACTAGACAGTTGGAAACACAGGCTAAGATTTCCAAACAATGAGGATGCTATTTATTTAACACCAGAAATCAATGCATAAAACAATGGCTGCCCAAAACAAAAGTACTAGATGAAAAATCTCCCATCTACAGTAAAGCAGAGATAATGAGTTGATGATTTACTTGGTGATCTGCATTACTGGGTATATATTGCATTGCTATACATGCTGTAGAATGCATAGATACATGCTGTAGAATAGAATAGAATAGAATAGAATAGAATAGAATAGAATAGAATAGAAACAGCTTTTATTGCTCCACAAAGGGGAAATTTGGGTGTAACAGCAGCAACAAATACATAGGTTCACTCAAAAAGGTCTTAAAGTGTTAAAAGCAATTTAAAAAGAAATAATAATAATAATAATAATAATAATAATAATAATAATAATAATAATAATAATAATAATAATAATAATGATAATAATAATGATAATATACTGTCACGACATAGTGACAGTTATAGTTCAGGAAGTGTATACAGAGATGACAGAATATCTTCCATTTATGGCATCTATTTTTAGATCAATGAGTAAACATCGGGCTGGAAAGAAAAAGAAACTAAAAGAAGAAGAAGAATTAAAAAATAAACATGTTGTCTTTTCAGGCGTTCCATCCAGCCCCAGGAATGTGATCTCCATAGTGAACGAGACCTCGGTGATCCTGGAGTGGCATTCTCCCAGGGAGACAGGCGGCCGGGACGATGTCGTCTACAACATCGTGTGCAAGAAGTGCAGAGCGGACCGACGCGCCTGTTCACACTGCGATGACAACGTGGACTTTGTGACTCGACAGCTTGGTCTGACAGAGACCAGGGTCTTCATCAGTAACCTGTTGGCTCACACCCTCTATAGCTTTGAGATACAAGCCGTCAACGGTGTCAGCAACAAGAGCCCGTACCCAGCACAACATGTCACCATAGACATCACCACCAACCAGGCTGGTGAGTCCCCAGTGTTTCCAGGTCATGATCATTTTTGCAGCTTTGAAAATAACAGAATCTACATCATTTGCTTCTACACCAGACGCAATTAAATGACGTATTTGACTTTTTTTTTTTTTTTTCCATGTGTCAGTAGATCAGTACCACCGTACTGGCTATATTTCATTTTACATTTGTGAAACTGCAAATTTTCTATTATGGCAACATGTTCTACTGTGAATCATTTTGCCTGCAAAAGGCATAATCTGGTACTATGTGCATTGCAGAGTTACATTTCATGGCTTAGCAGCCTTCATGCCTACTTCACAGCAAATGATGAGGGCTGTGAAGCGCGAGGGGAGACTGTTAGGAGATGTGTACATATTTGCAGTCTTTCTAAGCCCACCTTCTCTGGATTAAAGTAATTGCTTTCCTCTTTGACACCACAGCTGTGAAATTTATGCTCGGACCAAATGTGTAGTTTTTTCTATAGTTTTAGCCTGGACAAAATCGGCTCGCTGTTACTTTAGTCTTTCCTTTGTGGCCTTTTTGCTCACCAAATCTTGTGGCGGAAACAAGCCTACTGTACAGTCCTAATTTAACATTCTAATGTTAAGCTCTAAAATTGTGATTACATACATATGTATGGTCTTACTTTATCTTCCAATTAACATTTAGAGCAAAGTTTGTTAAAATAAAAAGAAGTATCTATCTATCTATCTATCTATCTATCTATCTATCTATCTATCTATCTATCTATCTATCTATCTATCTATCTATCTATCTATCTATCTATCTATCTATCTATCTATCTATCTATCTATCTATCTATCTATCTATCTATCTATCTATCTATCTATCTATCTATCTATCTATCTATCTATCTATCTATCTATCTATCTATCTATCTATCTATCTATCTATCTATCTATCTATCCACTTCTAGCAAAGATGAAAGAAGCCTCAAGTAAAATATGCTTGACATTAGTAAACATAGTTAGATATTGATGGGCTTTACATGGTATTTAAGTATTTTGTAAGTAATTTGCCATAATGGCGTTGTGCTGTTTACCTTAGTTAGGCCTGTCGCGATAAACGATAAATTAATTAATCGCACTATAAATTAAATCTATCGACCTCATTTTAATTATCGGCTTTATCGTCTCTTCCTGCAGTTTTTTTCTTTCTGTTGATGACACTGAATGAAAAAGGCTCACCTCCGGTGCTCTCCACTGACCCTCATTTCCTTAGTGTAATGTCCAGCGCACACTACACAAGTTGTCGGCCCATTTTCAAACCCTGAGAGACACATTAGCCGACAGAAATCTAGGCATAACGGTCGATCGGATTCGTCATGCCGTGTGGTGTCCAGCCACATGGGCACAAAATAATGGCTACAAGTCCAGTTAACTAATTTTAAAATCAGGCATTAATCAATGCTTTACTAGAATCTATCTGTGATGTATGTGGCTAGAGTTGGCTAAAGTCCTGACTGAATGAAAGTCATTATAACCTATTTATGACACGTTAACGAAGAACAGCTGAAAACTTGCCGGGTTTATCAACTGCGGTAACAATTTGGCTCCAACTTCTTCACTGTCATTTCTATATTATTTGCACGAAATGTTGAATAAATATTAATGTTTCCCATATAATTTCCAATGTCCGCTGGTCTTCGGGTTGCGCGGTGACAGCTGTTTGGGATTCCCCTCTAATTTCCCCGCGCTTTCTGATTGGCTACCTGTCACATTCAGCTTTAAGCTCCCAGTTGGGGAAAACCCCTGATTTAGATCGGAGTGGCTACGATGGTCTACCGTAACACACCGCACACTACAGGATGATCGGTTACGAAATCACCAGCGCCAACGATCTAAGATTGTCATAAGGGGAAATAGGGGCAAAAAATCGTGTAGTGTGAGCAATTGAATTAGGTAGTCAGATGTGCCCGTCTTCTCTATTTAGATCTAGTGATTACTGAAGGGCAATATAATATACAGACTTCATAATCTGCACTCTTTTGGTTGAATCCAGTATTTATTTCCACTTTCGCTTTATGTTGGTTAGTTTTTATTCAAGTACGTTTTTTGTAAATGGAGACTGAGAATTCATTTTATTTTTGTTTTTGTTTGTTTTGTTTATTTAGTTTGTCAGTTCCAGTGTTCTTTTGAAAATAAAGTGTATCTATCTATGGCAGGAAATTGCATGCTTGGACTTACGGTAGATATTTAATATCAGTTCTACCAATACTGAAAAATTCAAAGTAGAAAATAGGAAGAAAAGGAAAAAAAATCTGCTGCATTATAAGAAAATGTAATTTCTAGTGAGGAATAACTTGTGCTTACCCTTTTTGATAGATTTTTGCTCCGTTTAAATTGGAAACATTTTCTTTGGTTTGCTCCTGACTATCGAAACGAAGGTGAACAACATGATTGGATAAATGGAGGACTTCAAAAAGAATATCATAGCACTCACTACATCTATATCGGATATAAAGATTGTGCTAAAGAATTTGTAATCAGTCATTCAACTTGAGGGTAACGGTCTGCAAGCAAAGGACATTCAAAACAACAGACATTATGACCAGGTCTGGCTGTGCCAGCAAGTTCATCCTGAAAGCAGACTGCTCAAAGCTAAAATCTGTCACCGAAACCTTATAAAGTAATTGTAGTACCTACATTAGGCTTCTGGTACAGAGTCCAGGTCTCTGAAATCTGTCTAAATGTCAGGAAAAAGGGAAATGCTTTTTTTTTTATATGCAGCATATGTAAATATAGGAGAGTGAATATATTGCCCCATCCAGTGATGGAATACCACATGTCAAAATAATTCTATTTTAGTCCCTTTTTACCTTTAATTCTTGAATCAGCTTACTGTACATTTATCTTTGAGGCCAAGGAAATTATAATTGGGTTATCTCGATTTCTTTTTTGGATTGGAGTATATTTTGGAATTAAATTTGGCTTGGCTAGAGAACGGCATACCACATTTGATTACATCGACTCTCAGAGGAACATAATGACCAACTGCACTTGTCTTTTTCTGATGGGGACTTTGGAGAGGAATGGGAGGAGAGATAAATCAGAACAGAAAACTGGTTGATTTTTTTTTTCTACAGAAACATGGACCATGACAGCAGAAAGTGGGAAAAATGAGGGGGTAAATAGGTCTGACTATAAAGGTGGCCTAATGGTGCTGACTGTACCTATTTGACAGGCTAATAGCACACCTGACAGATAGATGTAGAAAGAGCATTGCCCATTCCTATTGTTGAGGCCTGTTTCAGTAATGAGGTTTCCTCCAGTAATCTTCCAGGCCCATGTCCATCTTTATGTGGCCCTTTTGTCACCAGGTAATTGCACTGTTCCTCACTTCAACTGGGGTTTTTAGCAGACGGCAACTGATAATGCAGAGGTATACAAAGGTATACAAAGAATTCATGGTTAGGATGTGCAAAACAACTGATGGAAAAAAAATACTCTCCTTCATTGGGGACACAAGGCCTGTAGCAATAAGGAATGGAACCTGCATTAGATTATGGAAATGTTCTTTATTTAAGGCATACATATTAAGTTAAATAGCAAAACAAAAATCAAAAACAGTGTTTTTTTTGTTGTTGTTTTTTTGTTTTTTTACAGCAGTTTCTGTGTAAGCTAATTGACATGTATGGATGAATATGCTGCTTTGACCCAGGGGGGGTAGGTCAGACAGATATCTGTCCCAGACAGGGATAATTTGTGGAGGCAGATTTTATGTATGTATTTTACACTAACCAAAAATGTTTATAAAGACTTATAAAATCGGTTTATTAATCTTTTTAATCTCCTACCTGTTTGTCTGACATCATATATATATATATATATATATATATATATATATATATATATATATATATATATATATATATATATATATATATATATATATTTCATACAGAAAATATGAGGAAAGAATAACCAGACTTTAATTTGAGCATATTTATTTGTGGTGAACAAAATCCTTTTTTTTTTCAACAGAAAGAAACAGCAGAGCAATTATTATTTGGATCAATTATTATTTGGATCAGTGCTGTCAATCTTATTTTGCTAATAGGAAAGCTCCACCTCTTTTCTCAAAGTTGGAACATACAGAGGGGTCTTTGACCAGTTCTTTGGAAAGTATAAACTCTGGGTGGACGTATATAAATTACAACATTTTTTTTTTTTTGCATGAATGAAGGACAGCTTATTTTTTTGATTATCATATGGAAAGTTATAAGTTTATGAAAATAAAATGTCATGAACCCCTTAGAAAAACAGGTGCTAAAGTGCTGAAAACTTTACATGTTTCCTAAGCCTTGTGAACCTTCTGTTAAATTAGTGTTGGATGTTTTATCTTAACATGTAAAACATAAAAAAAATCTTCAGAATTTAGGACAAACAAAAGCAAGAAACTGCAGCTTTAACATCTTTCATTAAGATTTTGTGGTATCATGATCTTCGAGTTAAAAGATGAATTTCCCAGAAAGACAAGCATTGTTTTGTTTTTTGGTTTTTTTCAACTGAAAACATCATTAATTTTGATATTTAGAAGATAAATTGGGCTGTTTCTTCCAACTGACAAAGGTAATGATCCATTTTTGTTTACCTTTGTAAGGTAAACCGACTTCAGTGTTGGCTTTTGTTTGGCAGAGAAACTTCATCTTCAGCTGCATAAACTTGTGGTGTTAGAGTAGAGAAGTAAACTGGTTATTACAGATGTGAGAGGACGAAAAGTGGAGTTTAGGGGGCGGCCTCGATGTGGACATAGCATGAACCAATGAGACCATTTAACTGCCCTCAATCCTGGTGTGTGTCTGAGAAAAAGAACTGATCAATAGTGTGATTTAGGAGTTCATTTATGGCCCTTTGCTCTCTAGGAGATACATACACCCACAGAAACTGAGATACAACCCCAGAAAGGTGATATACTGCGCCTTGTAAGGCGATTATTCATGACTGTCCTAGTTTTAGTCCTATTTGTCTGTTGTCCAAGGAGAAATAAATTAACTTTTTTCATGCCATATCGTTGCATTTTGACATAACATGACACTACCTACTTGTAGTGAATTCATTAAAATTGTGAAAAGAAGAAAAGACAAATGTGAGGTATAGTTACATAGCTACCTAATACACAATAGCGCTATGATCTCACTAGCACAGCCTTCTTGACCTAGATTATGTGCCAAACATCTCTCAGACCACAGAAATGCCAATTACATCTACAAACAATCCTGCCTTGCTTGGCTGGTGTTTGGAGAGCTGTTCCCGCAGAAAGACAAACATCGCTGTCCTCGGCCTTGGACAAGTCCGATCGGGTGGGTCATATTCAAGATAGTGAGACCCAGTACACTCGACTGAACTCCAAACAACCGGATGAATTAGAGACATCTGCACCGTTTGGAGCACTTGAATCAGATGAGATGTTAGGCAAACAATGTCCCAAGGAGATATTCAGGACACCATTCATTCTGTCTCTCCGGTTTACATTTGTTTAAGGGGTATTCCAGACCCCACCAGTTTCATCATGTGAGAGCTGTCATGACTTCCTCGTCTGCCTTTTTTTAAATTTCATCTGATGTTTATTTCTACTGATGTTAGATCCTGTTCCTGGATCCAAAAGGTGAGGGATTAGCTGCAGGAGAGAGAAAGAAAAAAAAAAAAAGAAAGTGTCAACCTGAATGCTTTCTAAACCCAGATGTCACTTCTGATGTATTTATACTGTATAATAAGTGACAGTGGGCATGGTGTTGATGTCTTTATGCATTTGAGCCAGTGTGAATTGGCTTACAAGGTGAATTGGCTCCTTTCTCTCTCTTTTTTTTTTAAACTTTTTTACACATATGCCTATATGTGAAAAAAAATTCAGAATCCTCCTTGTATGACGTGATTTTGAAATATAATTCAAGCCAGTAGTATCTGAGGGAAGTCCGTGGTGCTGAACTGATCCCTCTTTAAGATGTTTGAGAGAAAGCCATTACTATGTAGTCATGGCTGGCTTGGCCTTCTGAGCCCCTGTTAATAAGGTAGCGGTCGTCTAACCTATGGCTTTGACTGCAGCACAGCACATGACTGAGCTTCTCTCCTCATATGAAACTTTGAATTCCTATTAGTTCATGGTAGTGTGACAGAATCTAAACGTAAAAAAGAAAAGATTATATTTTTAGCTGCTAATGTCTATTTTATTTGCTGTGTTGAAAAGGACTTGACTCAGAAGTTTATACTTTTTTCTAAAATGCAACTAACTAAAATTGAATTAAGTTTTCCATCAAGGAAGGAAGGAAGGAAGGGAGGGAGGGAGGGAGGGAGGGAGGGAGGGAGGGAGGGAGGGAGGGAGGGAGGGAGGGAGGGAGAGAGGGAGGGAAAAACCTTGCAAAAGTTTTTCTTAGAACATCTTTTGAAATTTCTCACATTTTTTCAGGATACAACTAGAAACTTAATTATGTTTTATATAATTTTGTGATAGACCAACACACAGTAGTTTATATTTGTTAAGTTGAAGGGAAATAATAAATAGGTTTACTATTTTTATTTTATTTTTTTACAAGTAAAATTAAAAAGTGTGGTTAGTGTTTTTTTAGCCCCACTGTGTCGATAATTTGCAGAACCGCCTCACTGCAATTGCTGCCTCTTACTGCACTCACTAGTGTCAAATATTTTGGCGTTTGTCTCTCCAAGTTTGGACATTTTGAGACAAAAATGTTACCTTTTGATCTCTTTGTTCAGATTTAATCGAGAACATCTGTAAATATTCCTTTTCAAGCCTTGACACAGATGCTCAGCTAATTTTAGGTACTTTGACTGGACATGCTTAGAATCATTATCACGCTAAAAGGTGAAACTCTGTCCTACCAGGAGGACTTTTGCAGCTGCTAACAGGCTGTCTGCAAGATTTACAAGTATCTAGCACCATTTGTCCTTCCATCAACTCTGACCTGCTTCCCTGTCATTGCAGAAAAAAAACTAACAAAACATCCTATAAGCACAGTGCTGCCACCACCAACTTTTGGAAAATAAAAGGTACATTTAATGCACAGAATATTGGGCAATATACATGTTGGCAAGTGCAACTCCCTAAAAGAGTGACAAGAAATGTATGTTAGATGTTAGATGTTCAGGCTTTGGGGCATTATTTTATGACTTAATCCTGCTTCAAACTATCATTTTATAGCTGGCCTATGTTTTCTTGTTCTTTATGGTTATCTTCAATCACGGTAACTAAATGCAAACTTCTATAAAGATTAAACTACTCAGGGAATCTAGGTGCACTGAATTTATATAGGGTTATCAGAGGAAATGGGGGCTGAAAACAAATGCATGCAATTTGTTTGAAAAGATTTTTGCTTTTAGATGGAACTGAGGACCACTTGCGAACTATGCACTTCTTTGTGGCATTCTATTCCATAAAACTTAGGGTAACACTACTTTTGCAAAGCCTTATATGTACACTGTGAATGACAAATAAAAAAAAGTAGTGGAAGACATTCAGCCTAGTTTGGAGTACAACCAATACAAGACACATTTTCTGCCGTAGTATCTCTGTTGGTTAAAAACTTTCATTCGAAGATGTCGCCCATAAGGTTCATTTCTCTATTTGCTAGTCAGATAAGCCCCACTCAGCTGGTGTTAACAGCTTTATGCCAACTGGAGAAAAGCTTATCCTTTTATTGAAATCATGGAAAATTTGTCTTTGAGAAAAAAAAAACTGTTTTTCTGCAGTTTGCCTTTAGAAATGTGCATAAACGTGTACGTATCTGGGAACACATTCATGAACAGATCTGAGTAAATGTTAAATTTGCAGTTGATGTTGGCAAATGGTTGCATAAATTTATAGTTTCTGTGCTTACAAGTAAACGAAAGCAAGGGCATCACTTTTGTACAATAAGGTTGGCTATTGCAGGTTAGATGTCCTTCCAGTTTAAAAGGAATACACCTCTAAATCATTGATGCACAGCAACAAGTCCAATATGCTGGAACCTTGATGCTAAATTAAAATCATAGCAGCTGCACACAGAAGTTTCCATAATGAGAACAGAAGTTTAGTTTGATGTCAGATGCACATAAAGTTTGTCTGTCATCCGTATTACACAGTTGATTAAACCTTCAAAGGTAAATACGTTTTTCTTTTTTTTTCATTCTTTCACCATCTTTTTTGATCCATCTTTCTCCATCCTCCTCTTCTTCTTGCCTCTTTCTGTCCAAGTCAGACGCTTGAAGGCTTTGACTTTGATTAATGGTGAGCCGAGCTCCGCATTAAAAGCCAGGGGCTGCAAGTGGGGCTAGATAAAAGTGGAGCACAAGGAGCAAGGGATTGGTGGGATGGAGGGTGGAGAGGGAAGCATTGGGACACAGTCACCAATCACTGTCAGCATCATTGTCCCAGGGTGACAATGGGACGCACTTGGAGAGGACAGCAGAGCTTCATTGAGCTGGATCTCACCCTCATACAACCACAACACATTGTCTCTGACAGGCTCGTCACACGTAGGTTACGAGGGCACATTAAAAAAAAAGTGTAAAGGATCCGTTTTCTGTTCAACTCATCTCAGAATCACAAGCTCTGTTCATGTAAGAGACATTAACAAGATACCCATGTTGATTAAAAGGTCTATATCAAAATATTTACAATTCATCCTTTCATTTTTGTTCAGGGTTGCAGTTCAAAAAATGTTATAATAGTTCCTGTCTAAATTTAGGAAATCTATAAACAAAAACATGGAAGGGAAAAGACATTGGCACTATGCTGCCAAGAAGCAGACGAAGATTGCAAGAGTTATCTTGTGTTTGAGATAGGGGTGCAAATGATCAATTAATCAGTTGTTCTAAAGTTTACTGATCCTATTAATCTGCTAATGATTAATTGAATGCTTATGGTGAACAAGGCTGACGATCTTTCCATAGCAAGTTCATTATATTAAAACAATGTTTGTGTAAACTGTATTAAATACTTACTGCCTAAACGGAAAATTGAGAATCTCAGACATCCTCAATCTCAGACATGTTTATAAAATATAACATAAGCTATTAAGTTGCTGAATAGAAACATAAAAGATGAAACAAGTTAAATATGTGAAACACTTAATCCCACATGAACAGAGATGTTTATAGTCTGTGAGGAGCACTGCAGACTTTGCTCACCACTCTGGATCGACAAAGTGGACAGAAACTGTGATATAGCTTTCTGCTGCCAGGGAAGTCAAATTTCATTTAAGTAACGTTTTATATATTCTGCATTTCAATAAAATATTCAATAAACATAAATGTGCATTGTAGTTGTGCTACAAAATGGCACCAAGTGCCCGGAAAATACATAACACTGCCTCTGTAACGGAGAGAAATGTCCTTTTTCTTTGTTGCCAAATAGCAACTACACGTCTACTTGACACGGTCTTGTTAAAATGATTATAATTGCACATAAACCCTACAAAGTTTTGATTAGCTGTTAAAGCTCTACAAGTATGGAGCCATAGGTGAATTAGTGAACATTATCTTATAGTTTGTTTTATTTAACCAAGGCTCAATCCAGACATGTATAAAAAGAAACACTTAATGAACAAGACTTTGTTTATGCACCTGAAAGCATGAACTGAATTGCAGCCAGAGAAACAGAGCTTCCCTGCACGGCATCTTTTCCCCACTGCAGGAATTTCTGAGTGGAGCACCCATCCCCAGGGTCTGTCAGGAACAGTGTGCCTGTGGCCGGTAATTGATAATGCGGCCCAGGCAGCCCTCACCCTGGTCAGTGGAGCGTGAACTAGCCTGAGAAGT